>NC_064874.1:58652782-58665282 GCF_943734745.1 Anopheles darlingi
CGCAGTTCGTGTATCCGATTCAAAGAAGCTCACGTCAACTTAGCCTACGGAAGGTGGCCGACGCACGGGATGGTTATGTGGAGCTTCTCCCTGGCAAGTGGAAAAACACAAATTTCCCCCGAAAAATTACGCATCGTGGAACGCAGGTTCGGCAGCCCGGTTGCAACCGAGGGGTACAGGCAGATCCTACGTTTCCCTCGTACGCATCGACTCAATACGTGCTCGATTTGGAGAGTAAACGCATCGATCCAGGTACGATCTCGAAGACATGGCTTCAGACTGCCGAAGATCTGCTGTCCGGTGCTGCTCAGCACAATTTGATCGAGCTGTACCGCGATGAGTACGACTCGATAGCCCAGGAACCGGTTCAGTGTTACCGAACACCGTTGATTACCGAGCGCTTATCGTTCATGGACCGTTCCCGGACGATCGGACGATATGTCCGTTCGATCGATTGGCATCCGGAACTGTCGGGCATTTTCGTGGCTTCGTACACCTTCGAAACGACATCGCATGACGCATCCGGCGTGGCAAGTCGCTCAAACGCTCGCAGCAAACAGCTCGTCAACCGGATGCTGTTTGAGAAGTTCCCTTTGCTCGTGTGGAGCTTCACCAATCCGCTCATTCCGTTGCTCGAACTACAGACGATCCGTGAGGTGACGACGGTTTCCTTCTGTCCGTACGATGGTGAGCTGCTGGTGGCCGGACTGGCAAATGGACAGATTGTCCTGTGGGATTTAAAGGGTGAGATAGAGCGCGTCGAGACTGTTAGACCGGCGTGGGGTAAACACCGTGCAGAGATACTGCGACAGATGGAGCACCATTCCAGCGAGGCAGTCGATCGCTCCGTTGGTCCAACGTCATTCAGTGCGCTCGAACACTCGCCGAGAGGGGCCATCAGTGTGATCAAGTGGTTGCCAAGGAACTATTTCTGTACCACCACTGGCCACCTGAAGGTAGATCCCGAGAAGGAGCATCGCTTCCTGATGACGGCCTCGCTCGATGGTAGTGTCTGCTTTTGGGATTTCGATTTTGCTTCGCCTGCACTTCAGAAGAAGATCAATTCGGCCAAGCTTGCTGCGCAGCTGAAGGATAAACCGTTGTACCAACGCGTGAACAACCTCTTCTTTCCGGTTTATAAGATCCTCTGCCAATGTTCGATCGTTAGTATGATCCTGGATGAGGCCTTGTATAATACCCTTCCGATGGAACCCACCTGGGACCTAACGAAGCGTGTGAAGCATGTCCCCGAACCAGTTCCGGTTGAGTGTAGCATGCAACTAACACTCGGTACCTTCATGGGGCAGATAGTGGAAGGACTGTGGGAGGGTTATGCATTTGAACAGGCTGTAACGGTGAATGATGAAGCACTGCAGGTGACACACAACTTCTGTGCCATCCATGATGGTCCGGTGGTGGCCCTGGAACGTAATCAGCTCATGCCGCGCGTTTTCCTGTCGATCGGTGGACATGTGCTGGCGTTGTGGACCTGTGAGGATCGCAGTTCGCCGATCTTCTGGCGGAAGAGATCCTCGAAGGTAACGACCTGTCGTTGGAGCCTTGATCGTGTATCGGTGTTTTTCGTGGGTTACGATGATGGTAACTTTGAAGTTTGGGATCTAAACAGTAAGTAACAGGTGGATAAATACCCCTCGAGTTGTCGACAATATGGTTACCACGTATCTCTTCTTGCAGTGAAAACGTTCTGCGAGTGTCTTCGCTTGAATCTGGGAGCTGCAGCACTGACGGCCATAACGCAGCATCGGTTGACCAGCGCACGGCGCTGTCTTGCAGTGGCCGATCACAATGCAAACGTTCGGATCCTTGCCCTCTCGGATAGCTTGATCGAACCGGCACCCTTCGAAGAGCGCACATTCCGGGAAGTTATACAGCGTGAACTCACTAGGAAGGCCGGCCAAGCGCAATGGATCAAAGGCTACAACGATGCAAACCCGATTCAACCGAAATCCGATCAAGTTCAAGACGAGAGCAGAGCGAAGGACATCGCGGATCATAGAGAAGGGACGAATTTGGAAAAAGACACAAAGAGCAAGAAGCAGGTTCTAGCCAAAGCAGCTCGTTCAGAGGAGCCGGACAAGCGAATGGCGCTAAGTGATCGCCTTGAGAAGCAGTACCGTTCGCGGCACTTCCGCGAGCTACTCGGTAAATTGATGCACCGTCGGAACGTGAGTCCGGAACAGATGGCACGTGATATGCGGCCTGTGGTGGAGCGTCGTCGGTACGATGCGGAGAAGAAGGCAGCGATCGAGCGTGGCTACTCAGAAGCTGGTGGTGATTACGTCAATTTGGCGAAGACCTTCCGTCCAACCGATAAAAGGGCAACAACGTCAAAGGCTCGATCGGGTACCACGATCGGGCATCTAGAGTCGCTCATAGCCGATTTCGGGAAGGTCGAACAGGAAGCAAAGGAAAAGGTTCAGCTACATTACCTGCCACAGATGGAGGATTTCACCGAGGTGCTGATGCGAGTTAAGGATCGACGGGAGAAGGTCGCCATTCAGGTCGGTGACAATATGCGCCATATTGTACGATATGAACACAAGCGCAGTCAGCGTCGGCTAGGGATGGCTCCTAGAACTCAGCTTATGGATTTAGTGCCAATAGAGGATCCGCAGGAAGTTGAAGACGAGAAAAAGTTTGTTGATGAAGAGGTTACAGGGGACACTTAGATGATCGCTAGTGTATGATTGCGTTGCTTTACAATAAATTATCCAAAATTCTTGTTATTAGTCATGTTTTTTCTGGATCTGCTAATTCCATCATTTGATTTACTCGTTGAGCATATCGTCTGATACTCAGATCATTAATACTCCAAAGATCGTATATACCGTCAGAGATAGAGATACCACGAGTCCTGTTCGAAATAGACATGTAATTAGTAAGCTGCAGAAGAATTCAGGATCTTACAAGTTCGTGGAGCAATATTCCGGATCTTCAAAACTATGCTGTTGTTTGACGTAATCGGAAACTCTCCTGAACTACCACGAACTCATCGTTGTCTATTCTTATCCCGCTTCCATATCTCGATCTGTCACGGTCAGGAGCATCAGCAAGCAGGTGCGTAGCCTTGAACACAATGATCGTCAGTCTGCTCCTAAGTCGATACCAAACATCAATCCACATACTTGATTCAACTTATTGAATGACTCAAACCAGATACTAGTCCACCCATCGCTCCTTAGTAGTACTACGTCGATCTATCAACAACACGCAGACGTTGCGAATTGCAAACATTTCCAAAGAAACCAAAAAAAACGTGCAGACAAAACTCGGAAAATCACTTCGCCTGTATTGGAAATCTGATGGTCGACCACCGCCTCGACGTGTGCCCGGTGTGTATGTTGTCTGGTTAGTGTGCGGTTAGCGCTCCCGGTTGCCATGGCGGCATGCCGAACACGCGGAACACAGGAACCGGGAGCGGATGTGCAAATGAAAAATTGAAACAATTTTTGATGGATGATGCTCGGCTGGATGTCGACATGGCCGCATCAAATTAAGTGAGACTTAAATATACTGAATATCGTGATTTGTGAGCGGCGTCGGCGACGCGCCCTTCGCGTCTTTCCTTTTCCTCCTCCTCGTGCTCCCGGTAGCCGGGTAAAAGGGCGGGCTGATGTTTTTGGGATGTTTTTTATGGCTTCCCCGGATTCTGAACGATTCGGAATGATTAAACTGTGACAGCGCAGCAGTGCGACGGACGGGACCAGCCGCTGCGATTGTTGCTTTTACCAGAGTGTCAAAAACGGAATACCGATCTCCCATGGGGCACCCGGGAGGTGTTGCTGTTAGCAATGGCCCATCTCGCTGGCTCGTTTCGTCGGTTCTGCTCCAAGACATGAACAGCAACCTTCTAGGCGTTTGGGTGAAACGCAGCTCGTACAGCAGAAAAACCTCCATTTCGTCATGCGGCACATTACGGTAGCGAGTGTAACGAAGATTGTTGTCCGTGTGACCACGGACGACGGACCATCCACGAGACGGACACTGCATCTCGGGGATTGATAAATGGGAAGAGATAAATTAAATCCTCGTCTCACTGTTTGAGCGCACGCGAGAAATGGCCAAATGTTTACCTTTCTTCGCTGACTGCTGACTAGAATTTGTTTGATGCATTCAAATCACCGATTCTTCGAGGTGATGTTTAGGAGTAGTAGGGTGGGGAAGTGAGGACCTCGCATGATTCACCTGATTGTCGGCCACAAATGGGGTGTCAAGGGAATTCAAGGCAGCCACACACACACAGACGATTGTCGTCATGCCGTGCCCTAAGCCACAGGAATTATTTTTAAAAGTCGCAATTTCACGCGACATTGAGGTGCTATGTTAATGGTTCGCCCGTGGGTGGATGGATTGAAGAAGAGAACCGACACACACACGCGAGTGAAAGATTGTCCCTCAAATTGTGGGTGTGGCGGAGCATTCTTCGTGAGTTTCAAAACAAACACTCCTCGGCGATGACGAGTGGCCCAAGTGCCCCCGAGTGTGCCCGAGGGCTTCACGTGGGCCCACGTGACCGATCGTTGTCAAGTGTTTTTCATCCCGGCTTGTCGGCTAGATGTTTGAAATGTTGAGTGATTAACCATCGTGAGGAATACAGTTTTCCTCTGTTTTGAATCGTTACATTTGGTTGTGGTAATAGTTACTAACACAATAACTCGTCACTCGCTAATAGGTTTTATTTGTGTTTAATGTGCATATCTGAATCAGTGTAACATTATGAAACAGTCAGTGAAAACAAAAGCAAAATAAAGTTAAATAAACACACTAAAACAGCATCAATAAATCAAGTATACAGTAATCAATCAAAACTAAAAGCATGTAGATCTTCAAACATTCAGACCATAAATTCCAAAAACTAACTAAACTAAACTAAAAGTGTGTAAATCATCAAATTTCTAGACCTTAAAATTCAAACAGAGACAGGAAATGTTGTAAAAATATTATTAGAATTCATTAGAAGACTTCAACATCAACTTTATGGATTGACTTTAGCTGGTATTATTGAAATATTTTCTTAAATATTACTCTTTCGCAAAGAATGCGCAGTTTAGTGTGACATATAATTTCAAACACGAATAAGATGAGCTCATTCAAAACAACCGTATTTGTATTTTCGTTCAATGATCATGGCGTAAAAACTCGCCATTTAGAATAGGGTATTCGCTGAACACAATGCTTTTCTGGTGTCAAAGTAAAAAGGTTTTTAACTACTTTTGTTTGAAGTTGGTTAAATGCTAGACTAAAACGATAAAATGCAATTTATAGATAATCTATGAAATATAACATACAAATATGCAGACGAAACATTGAATTATTAGATAGAAGAAGTTATTAGAAAGGACAATAATGCAATAAGTAACATAAAATAGATAGTATTTGAAAGAGTCCAGAGGCGCAGAAAATAAGTGCCAAATATAATGTTAGTCAAATGGAGCAACAAAATATTTTTTTCAAAGATTTCGTCAATTTTTTTAAACGAAACGGTGTTCTAATACTGTGTGTGATCGCGAACTGTGATAATTCACATAATTATTGAATTGACGGTCGAAATTTACCTAACAATGAAGAATATAGTTTATAGAATATAAGATGTATAAACTGTTTCATTTTTAGCATTATAAATGATCTGCAAAAAAGAATTAAAAATCAATGAATGAATAATAAAAATAACACTGAACAAATATTGAATTCTTGTCTAAGAAGTTTAGGAAGAAAACATGAAATAAATAAAATAAATGACAAATTTGGAGTAATTAAAGAACTGGTTAGAAATCTAGTTAATAACTGATGCAAACTTCCAGAACGCGATTCGCGACAGTGTCCCAACGAACATTTACAAAAAATCCCACCCGAATTAGAAAACGCATAAATAGAGTGTTGTCTATTGACCATTTTCATAATCGAATTTCAATCAGCAAACACCGCCAGGGCCGGTCGGATCGGTCCTTCGTCGGTTGCTAGTAGTAGATGCCTATCAAAAGCCTCCGAAATCCCGGATCCAAATCTTCCCTAGCCCAGCCAGCCAGCCCAGTGCGTCGTGGCCTGTCTGCCTGTCTGGCTGGTGGTGGTTCGTGGTTCGTTATCGTTGTTCATCCTAAAAACCGTTTAAACGCTTGTTTGCGTCAACAGAGAAGCAACAAGCAGCACTGGCCAGTTCCTGGGGAGGGGATCATTTGCCGAGTGCAGATTGCAGTGCAAATCGCGTACGCAAAGCGATTGACGATGATACATGATGCACCGAGTGAAAGTGCCGCGTGGTACGCCACGTACCTCGTCTGCTGCTGAGTCTCTGATGCTGATTCACAAGTTTTTGTGCACTTTCTGGCTTCCACCCTGGGCCAGATGCGGTGATGCCGTGGCGTTTATCAGTCAACGGTCGTTCGGTCTGTTGGTCTGTTGGTCGGTCGGTTGGTCGGTCGGTGATGTGAGAAGATGCTCGCACACCGACGACGCGTACGGGGCGCGCGCGCGACACCAAACGACCGTGTAGGCCTCTGCTGCGCTATGCCGGTGTTCCGGGAGGTGGTGCGTTATGCAAACGCAAAATATGCCCTCTCCTCATGCACACACACACGGATACTGGCACGGTGCCTTTGCGTGTGCCCGAGCACTGCGCGTACAGAGGAGCATGATCCGTCCGACGAGTCGCCTCGACTGGAGGCGTTTTTGCGCCTTTTTGGCCAGAGTACTGCTCTTGCTGCTGCTGTCGGTGCTATTGGCCTGGTTAGAACGTGGAGCAACACATCCATCCATTCGTCAGGACTCGGGTATTTATGATGAGCGGATTGAGTGTGAAAAGTGCAAAAACGGCAAAAGGCGTGCTGCGGTTCTCGGTAGAGAGAGAGCGAGAGTCTATTTGTTTTTCCGCGTCAACATGACTCCCGTGTCTCTTCGAAGGCAGGGACGACCACGACGACGACGACGACGTGAAGTGACGTTTGCCTTTTCGAGGTGCGTAGACGTGGAACTGCACGGGCACAGGCTTGTTGGCGTTGGCTCGAAACGATATGTTCGAGAGTTTGTTGTCTTCCTAGAGACCTAGAGACCACCCCTGGAGCCGACCGGCGTATGGTGGAACCTTTTGTACTCTGTCGTTTGCACTACTTTGTGCTGTGACCACATAATCGTTTCTGGTCTGGGTTCTGGAGAACAGTATCACGACACTATAAGCATGAGATAGCAAGGATCTCGGTAGGCGATTTGTGAGGTAGATCGATGTTTAATTAGACTCATTTCGATGAACGAATACTTGTGTGATTGTGTGACTTATTAGTGATAAGAAGTCAGTTCTTCTAACAATCTACTGTCTGTTGTGTGGTTACTACCCTGATTCTTCTACATCACTACATCAGCGGCCAATTTCGCTGACAGCCTCCTCAGCATAGCAACGCCCTGTTCCAAGTATTACGTGAATTGAGTCCGACAAAAAAAAAAGGAAAAACTCGGGAACAAGAACAACTGACTCGCTCCAGTTCCAGTCCCCGAAGCTCGCTGGCTGACTGGCTGGATGGTCATCAGGTTGGAAGGACCAAAATCAACAAATCATTTTGAGTTATGCAGCGTGTGATATGGGGTGCTTCATCCGCTGGCTCGCTCACCCATGTACCGGAATGCAGCCAGCCAGCGCCTGCTACCTACTGTCCACTGTGGACGACATGGAACTATAGTCGGTTAGTCGATTATGAGAGACGATGTACTGGACGAGCTGACGAGTTCTGGCATGCGGGGAAAACCGCGTTATGCAGTTGAAGGATTGGCGACCGAGCGACCGAAGCTCGAGGGGATGGATTTGTGTCGTCCATTGGATCCCACCGTTGGGGGCACTAGGATCTGGTGGTGGTCGCGATGGCAGCGAGTGGCATCCATCATTCACGACGACAATGCCCCACGAAAGGGATATTACCCCCGCCGGTGTGTCGGACTCGGGGATTCGAGATGCTGCTGCTGCTGCTGCTGCTGATGCTGCTGGACATCTGCTGTACTCTCGGTCCTGGACTCTAGTGGACCAGCGCCTGCTAGGATGGTGGTGGGCTGAAAACATGAAAATATCAAACAAATGAATGATGGATTATTCATTACACGCCATGAATACGTGCAGCAGTAGCAGCAGCAGCAGCAGCGGTAGCAGAATGGCCACCACCTTCACCTTCCCCTTCCTGCCTGTGTTGCCCTTTCCGTGCGCTATAGAGCGCGATAAAACCTGTCGGAAATGGTCGTCTAGCAGGCTGGGCTTTGTGCAGATGAGGGCACTGCAGCTGGTGGCATTTACCGCTAACTCGACCAACCGGCCAGGACCAAGCCATGTGTGTGTGTGTGTGTGTGCAGAAATGCGTACATTTACATGAAATAGTACCGAAAACTTTGTTGACGTTTTGGGGTTTGTGCGGTTTTCGGTGGCCCAACATAACATCCCTTTCTTCCTGCCTCGCTTCCTCACCCATAAGCATTCCCAGTCGCAGCATGCGCGCGTCAGAGATTGCCGTTTGTTTTGAGGTTTCGATGCGCTTCGCTGTTTAGTGCTTGAGCTGTGTGTGTGTGCACGGGGTGAGGGTTACAATTGTTGACAGTGGCCAGTGCTGGAACCTTGGGTGAGTGCAGTGCAGTGCACCCAACTTCCCCGTTGATGCGGCTATAAATGAATCACCCATCCCTGGGTGGTGATACCAGGGGAGGCGAGTGGCATAAATGCATTTCATCTGTTTCTTGATTTATCGAGCGGATATAGGGGGCTGCAGGCGGCTGCAGAGCACAATTTGGTTGTTGTTGCTGCTGTTGTTGTAGCATTCGCGGCACCTCGCGGATCTCGCGTGATTTACTTTTCTCCAGTAATTTTCTAATAATTTATCGCGCTTGCTGATAGCTTTGCGTTCCGATTAATTCGATGCAATATTTGCGATATCGCAACCGACGATGCCAGCAGCGAAACCCAACTCCAGGGAGCGAGGACAGGAAGTTGACGGAATGGCGGCGTGGCAGAGGCGACGCTGTTGGTGGCGCCCGTTTAATGCGTTAATGGATTGATGCAATGGAGTGTGTTAAATGTTTAATGTGCAATAGTAAAAGACGCACATTTCCAATAATCACGCAATTTAGATTCATTTGCGGGCGGTTGATCATCGGTTTAGTTCGGTCAGCTGGTGGCACCACTCGGTGTGTGGCGGACAGATTTGTTTGACAATGCATCGAAACGAGCGTATCACATTTGGTGCGTCCAAAGTGTTATCATGACATTTCTTTGTATTGGTTAATATGCATACCGTTTGGTTTGTTTACTATTTTTTAATACTTGTTGAAATTTTGTTCACAATTTTAAAGTTTCAGTAGTATTTGTTTGTGAAATAATGATCAATGCTTTTACAAAAACTTTGCCATTTCAACATTATTCGATATGGTGTTTATCAATTATATAAATAGCAGTTCAGCATAACTCTTAATGTAGAGATAGCCATTTAAATGTGCTATTTTGTTGTGGGTATGGCTAAAAATTCAATTTAGTAATCTATTAATTATCATCCTAATGTTTGTAACAGCAATTGGAATAAAGAAATCATTTTAAAAGTATTAATTCGATATTCACTAGGCTAATTAATATAGCAGAACTTAGCCCACCACTTGTTATCCTGTGCTATTATAGTAGTATCTTAATCGAGTTATGTATAATTACACATGTTCTTCCATCTGTACTTCATCACAGTATCACTGTATCATCTGTACTTCAATATGTTCTTAACTACTTATTGATAGTTTCCACTTCTTTTAATTTCTTTGGAAACATTTGTACCATTTTTCTTGTATTTTAGGTAGATAGACCTACCTGGAGGTTAACCTGGCGTTGGTAGATGATGTTGACATTCCCTTATATGGAGAGAGTTGATTAGCGCAAGCCAAAGAACACAATATTAAAATTTAATTTTGTTGAGTAAACTTCCTTCCAAATAGTTTAAATTTTCATAACTATTTGTTTAGATGATTTGATATACTTGTAGATTTGAGTTTCGAGATCACTCGCACGAACATATTTCTAATTCGCTGCAATCAAACATAGTATAATTCAGAACCTCGAGCGATTAAAAACTTGTCTACTCTGCTTCGTGGGCCAGTTAATCTGTCCACTTTGACCCTAATTCTTGCTTTTTGGCACCGGTAAAGGGGTACTCCAATATTTGCAATAATATTCATTAGGCTATTAACAGCTTGTATAAGAATAAATAACTAAGAACAGAAAATTATCAACACAAAGAGCAAAAACTTTTCGTTTTTCGCCTGAATGAAATACCTTTTCCAGCAGCTTTTCCATTACACAGGTTTATACAAGGTACCTTCACCTAAACACCAATTTATATCATTAGCGACCAACTAGATGTTTTATAGCTTTCCATCGAAATAAAATGATTTAGCAAAAACTTACAATTCGTCAAACGATTCGATCCATCTTCGAAAGTGCACCGCTCATCCTGCGTCCTATCAAAACAATGAGCAACACAAGACCGATGGTAGGACGATGGCCCACCTGCTGCATGCTGGAAGTATGCAGCAACGAGTGACAGGCCGAACTGATCAACCGTCCAATTTATTTTAATCTCATCAATTTTCAATCACACCCCGTAGCAAAACCGATTCATTTTGTCTATCTGCTGCCATTAAGCAGCGGCGCCCAACAGGCCCAAAACCAAACAGTCCTCACGACGCGTGATACTCATCACACCTGTCAGTGCAGTGAGTTTGGATGCTTCTTCCTGTTTTCGCGCATTTTTTGCTTGCTGTGTTTTTGTTTTTGTTTATTTGCGTCTCGTCATTTCCGATCATCATTTTACAACACCAACCCTCCTCCTCGAACACACACAAGCTGCATCATTGCATAACGCGAGGATGTTTTTTTTGCGGGGTTTTTATATATTCCGATCCGGCTTGTTTTTATTTATTCATCCCACGGCAGCCCGAGCTCGAGACAGGAGTGCGAGCATCAGGTGCATAGGTTAATTGAGTCTATCATACTCCATCGATAACAACTACCGAGTACCAGGAGTACCAGGAGTACCGGGAGCAGCAGCTCTGCCACTTCGCTGCCGCTGCCTCCGTTTTTCCCGGCTGCGCTTTTCACCAACACACCAGCAACGGAATGAAGTGCACAGATGCACTCCACGGATAGGCCTCCGTCATCCTTCGCTCCAATCCGGCCTACCGATCATCCAATTTTCCACCCCGTAATCGATTCCACGTTCCGCCCATTCCGTCCTTCTCGCTTTCGGATCATCATGATGTGCGCTCTGAACGGAGCAAGTCCGGAACGGCACGGAACGGAACGTGGCAGCTCATAATTTGGACAACTACAACCCCCGGCCTACTGGAGGCCAGGTTGGGACAAAAAAAAAAATATCACATTTTCATGATGCCCATCAATGTCGCGGCCGTTGTTGTCATCGTTGCTCACTATTAACCACCGTTCAGCTGCACAAACACACACACACACACACACTCGAGCACTCGTACGGACACACACACACACGACGACGACAACGAGGGGGTTAGGATGTCAGTTTTTGTGTGCCGTGATCCGTGACGTCAGGGAGGCCTCGATAGCGAGCGCCCGCTCGCCCGCCCGGGCGCTAGTTGACAGTGACATCGCTTCCTATCGCTTCCTGCCGCGACCTCGGCCCAGAATGTGTCCCCTTCGACGACCCGGAACCAGGTTTCCTCTCCCCTTCCCCTTTGGTAGTGGAATCGATATGTTCCTTGGAGAGACTTTTTCGTGAACATTATTCCTACACATTCCTAGTAGGCTGTGTTGCTTTATTATTCTCATCTGTATTAACAAGTGTTTAGAGAGATTTTTTTGTTAATGTTTTAAAGAAGGAAAAGCTACATATTTTCCTCAAAAAACTATTCGCTCTACCTTCCGCGAGTTGATGAGAGTTTAACCTTCGTAGTTTCCGTTTGTCACAGTTTTTTTTGTGTTTGACGTTCCTATTCGGCGAGTTCGTCGCGATCAGTGGTGGTGGTGGCGAAGTGTATGTGTGCCATCGTTGTCGTTATCGATTGATTGACGTATCGGATGGTTTTAAATAAAGTTTATTTCAAGAATATTCAATTATTTGAAGTGCGCTGCTTTATGCTCAATTTGTTATGAGATATCGATGGGGTTGGGTATTGCATATTTTTATGATTTTCTGTTTTTTTCTCTTTCAGATGCTGCGGTTTAATGAAATTTGGGAGTCATTAGCAAGGTTGAACATATTGCTTGAGGAAATTTGAAAGCAAATCACTTGATCGGCGCAAAAATTCAGTTAAATAATGTTTGCTGCTATTTTTATCACTCTTTCAACAACAAAGACTCCATTTTTTCGACTGTTCTATCCAACTATCCAACTGCAATGGTGCACACAACGCACGCCCCAAAACATGTGTTAATTTGAACATTTTTGATTTTGCAGATTAATTTGATTTATTCGTTATTTTTATATCGGCGCATTAAATTGATA
>NC_064874.1:58670282-58677782 GCF_943734745.1 Anopheles darlingi
AGTTCGCGCCAAACAGGTGTGAGTGATTGATTTCATTCCGTTTGTGGTTGCGGTGTTTGGTAATACTATGGAAGCTTTCGAAATAAGATACAAATGTAATGGAAACATAACGTTAACAGCATGTAACATGTGAAATCGTAATGGTCAATTTTATCCTAGCACTTCTATTTTGTGTAATTGTTGTGTTTCAACTCTTTATCGTACTTTTTCTTTAAATCGTAAAAATCTTATCGTATTAATTCTTATCGTATTAAGCACTTATTGCCTTTGGCTTCCACGTTCGGTGTTTCATTAAAAAAAATCTTTTAAATAAATGTCTTTGTAATTTATAACTTGGGTATTTCATTCGTTTTCAATTAGTTTTTTTTTAAAATAATTTAAATCATTTAAACTTTTATTGATGATTCATATTCCGAGATCTTCTATCCGAAAGCTCTAGATCCAATCCAATCATCTCATTTTCACAATAAGCCAACATTAACCTGTTCGAATTGAGGTAATCTACGATACTTTTGATTAATATTCTTTTGTGGTTGCCTTAGTAGATAACTTTTTTGGTGTTGATGCTATTTATTTTTCATTATTAGATCGTTAGGTAGTTTTTAGGTGCATTCCTTTGAAGGTATTGATAAATCATTTGTTACCAACTGCATGGAATTAACAAAAAATTAAATATTAAGATTCAGAAAACAGCGAAGTAGGTCATTTAATTTAATCCTGAATAGTCTAAAGCATAATGGCGTTGATAGCCTGTTTACGTTTAAGCTGCTTTCACATCGAGCGCGATTTTAAAAACGCCAAAGTTGGCGTTTTTTGGCGCAAAAGCTTAATTTATTGTTCACACCTAGGTTGCGCGAAGGTCGATTTAAAATACACGAAAAATAGCACCATAACACTACCGTCACCTTATCAAATCATGATAAATAGTTTAATCTTCACGCAAAACAGTTATTACCCGGATTTCAACACATTCCTGCCAAAACAAATTGCAAAACCAAAGGGCAACGCTGGCTTGCTTGCGTAGCCTGCTACAGTCGGCTCAGAACCTGCCACAATCTGTAGATTTTTACAGATCCGAAAAAAAACGCCAACTTTTAAGCTCTTCAAAAGCTCCAAAAAATAGCTTTCGGTGCGTTACGTGAACACTTCCTTATTGTACTTATTATCTTCGTTATTGTAATTACATTATAGTTTTATTTGCTCTATTTCTTCAAAAAGTTTATCTCTTTTGGGCTGTTATCTTACTCAACTTTATTGTTTTGCTTGCTAGTTCATGTTTGGTATTATTTTCATAATACATATTTCATTGTCTTCAAGTCTTTGTCTTCATATTTTCATTATGTCATTTATATAAGTTTTGGATCAATTCATATGTTTCGGATTAGGAACATTATCTTATTTTCATTAACATAAAACGTCTGCTATTGCTTGAAACAAGTAATTTTCTTCTGATTTCTTATCTTCTCTTTTGTGACAATCTCGTGGATAATAGAACAATCAAAACCGAAATTGTTTCCTCATTTAAAGATTCTTTTTTATGTTTCATAAAATCGCTATATTTTGACATTTTGCACGACACCTCTCACCTCTCTTATGACATCACCCTCCCCCCGGAGAGGGTCCGGAACGGAAGTAATCACTTCTCAGCTGTTTCTCGCCATCGCACACAATTCGATTTGAAAGTTTTAATTAGCCCCGGGGAGCATTTACCGTTTTCCACCCACCGTGTCATCGGATCCAATCGATCAACCACCCCCCCACGGAAGGTGTGTGTGTGTGTGTGCGGTTGACGAATCATCTCTACACACACGACCACAGAAGCAGACGAGGAAGTCGTGCCGCCACCGCGCGCATTCCCATCATCTCATCGACGCCATTCCAACGCAACGCAAACACCCGTGACCGCATCATCAGCGGCAGCGGCATTGGCCGCGGAAGGGGGTGCGATACGTGGTTCTCCCGTAAAGCAAATGACCCACTCACACCTCACATCACACTCCACCCGTGGATCCCGCGTTCCTGTTGTACTGTGCGCTACTGTGCTTCAACGCTCACTTCTCGCCAGTCCAAACATTCTGACATGTTTACACCTCGGTTGCCGGTTCTTCGCGGCCACATCGCGCGCGCAACCCCCCCGACCCAAACTAAGTACCAATGTTTGAGTAAAGCAAGCAAAGCGAACCACGACCGGGGCTGCAGGCGGTGGTCCCCGTCATCCGTCAGCTCGTCGTCGTCGTCGTCGAGCTGCCAAAGAGAGGACCACACACGAAGCAGGCGGTGGCCACCACGACGACGACGACGACATCCACGATCCAATCGAGCACAATTGGCATTGTGTCCTCAGCACTTCATCACCACCGCGTCCGCGCGATCTTATGCTCCTGTGTCCGGTGTGTCTTGAGCGGCAAACACTGTCCACGATCACCACTGTTCGTTGGTCCGTCAAAACCTCGGCAGTCGGCGTCATGGTTCTTGAGCTCCTAACAACTGATCCTCGTCGAATGTTGCTCGCTGGCTGGCTGGCGAATTAATTGTTAAGAGTTTCTCCTCCTCCTCCGAGAGAGAGAACGAGATTTGATTTACGTATTTATTTACACTTCATTGAAGAATAATTAGACGCGTTTGCGATGCGTTCCCGTTCCGATTGCGTTCGGTTTGGGACGTAGAATTTCCTTCTCTTTCCGCAGAACCGCATATTCCGGGGCCAGTCCAGGCCATTCTCAGCGCATACATAACCTATAACTCATTCGATTCCATAAACAAACAAGCCAAGATTTATGAGCATTTCTTTTCTGCGTTCTGGCCTGGCCAGCCAGCGGCTGGTGGCGACGACGGAGACGGAATGTGGCACGTTCGTCGATTTGGCGCCCTCATGATGGCCCGGTTTAACCGCCAGCCCGTCCGCTAGCCCGCCAGCCGCTGGGACAAGTGTTACGTGATCGAGTTCAGCCTTCGTGAGCAATCATTCTGGAGGAGTTGCTATGCTCGGTTCTCGGACGACGTCGACCAAAAAGTGTCTCAATGGAGCTCTCCGAGAAGCAGCATTCGTGATGCGGGAATGAGGTTCCTCGCGGACCTTTGGACGCAGAAAAGCTGCTTTTGACTTGATGTCACATTCAGCCACGCCACAAATATGAGGTCCACCTCCACCAGCGTTAGTGACTGATTGGAAGGCGAGACGCGTTCAAAGCGTCTCCAGATACACGTGTGTGTGTGTGCTCACGGTGGCCAGAAACATGCTCCAGCAACTAGCTTCCCCCGACCCCTGTTCCCACCGTTTGGTAACAGGTAATTAATTAATCTTATTATTTATTGCCAAACGAGACGTTTTGCTAAAACAAATAAATTACCCTCGCTAGTTAAGGTCGCGACTGGAGGACGCATGGAGGACGCAGAAGTTCCACCGTCTTCTACCGGGGGCTCACCACACCTGCTGCTACCTCGCTGGCTAGCCGGTTGGCTGGCTGGTTGGTTGGCTCGAAACGTATCGAAAGCGATGATTGATTGCAGCGACGGTCAACGACGGTGACTACAGCGTGAGTAGTGCTCCATTCCCCGGTAAAACCCGATACCACCGCACGGCGTACGTTAGTTAGTTACTAGCGAGCGACATGCAACCATCATTAATCGCCCAGTCCCAGTCCTCTCGCCCTGGCCACGCCATCATCATCAGCGTCGTCGTGCCTATTGATTCAGAACAAATCGCTTCAAGTGAACTTGATGTTATCGTGGCACCGGTGGCTAATCGATCGCTAAAATGAACCAAATTCATGACTCCTGATAAGGTGTGAGTTGAGGGTTAGGTATTTGCTCGAAACGTTCCATCGAGCCGCCCGCAAAACGACGTCAGCATTAACCCAATTTCGAACAACGAAATTGACTCCTCAAAAGGAGCGCCCCCTCCGAGGAATCGCCACCGATAATTCCATTGCATTGCAAAGATCAACCGGTTCATCAACGAGGCCGAGAGTCCCGATGGTGGGCAATTTCACAATCCTGCAGCAGTTGTCAATGCTTGAAAGTCTGAGGCGGCGCGGCGCGGTGCGGGGACACCAATCAGACCACTGATCGGGCCAAAGGCAGCCAGTAAAGTATAAAATTTGATTGAAGCGATCAAACCCATAAACCTGACGACGCCCGACATTTTATGGGATTATCTCGTTTTTTTTACTTTGCGAAAGTAAGATCCCGGTTGTTCCCGTCTGATGATGATGATGGAAGCCACGAAAGTGCCGCGTCGGCCAGGTTGGGCTGCGATTTAGGTCCGGGACTCAGTCTCAGTTAAGGCGAGATTGTCGCGAATCGATCGTTCGGTCGGTCGGTGTGCAGAAGTCGTGGAAGATGATGAAGGTATAATAGAAACCGGTGGCCAGAGATGAAAGGAAAGAGAGGCAGCGAAGAGAGTCGTCATAAAGATCGTAAATTGTCGTACTAAGCTGACAATTATCGGGTACGTTGACCGGGTATTTACACCTTGTTCCTCGGTTGGCGTGGCCACTCGCACATTCTGCGGCCTCGTGAGAGGCGCAGGAAGAGGGCCCGTAGCAGAAGTTATATACCAGCAGATACCGGGTAGAAGAGGAGAAGATATAAGAAAGTTGTCACTTTGAGTAGCGACCAGAGCCGGCCGGCCGGCCGGTGTAGCCTTTTGACGAATCCACAGCGCAGCGCAGACACACGAGATGAGATCGTCGAAATCGATCTGCTCTCGTTTGATCCTCGGGGTGAGCCGCGCTCCTACTACTCCCCCCGGGGTACCGCTGGTTTAATGGTGATCGTAAATTTTCCCAACAGCGATCGTTAAACTTTACAACATTTTTATTAACGAACGGATGGCACCTCACTCCTCGTGGGGTTTGTGCGCTCGAGAAGGACACGTCCACTGTGTGTCCACTTGAAGGCAACGGTGGAAGGATCTGTGAACTGCAGAAGCCATTTTGGAAGCGCCACTCGGGAGTTCTCTGCGTCTCGCTTGACATCAAACCCGTCTTATAGGATGATCCTAGTAGCCTGCGTCAAGACAAGCAAATCTCATCCTCACCACATAAGGCTACTGGGATCTGCAAGCACCCCGCACACAGTACCAGTGCAGAGTACTCGCGGCACTCAGGGCTCGCACCGGGGGCTGTGCCTTCGGCCATGGCCGCACCGGCCATCGACGCATCGAGCAAATCGTAATTAATTCATGAATTATTGTCAACTTCGCCTTGTCAATCGCATGCTGGCGATAAATCTGAGCCCTCCTCAGAGCAGGACAGGGCGAGTGCAGCACCATTACCCCAGGACCGTCGTCATCGGCGTCGTCGTCGTCGTCGTCAGTGCGCTTCAGCATTGCCCCAGGTCTAATTAGTATTTTCAGCGTGTAAATCTTCCCGATTTTCAATTAGATTAATCACCCCGGGAGCCCACTGGCGGGTAATCACGTAACTATGTCGAACCGTTTTCATCGACCATCGGCCACGCCGGTCCTCGAGGTCGGCCGCTCGAGATTCGACTCCGGGCAAACCGGACGGACGAACGGTTCGTCCACGTCGACGTCGTCGTCGTCGTCGTCGTCGTCGTGCTGCAGCCGATACGTAACACGGAAATCTTGCACTCAGACTCAATAAATTATCCAATGCACACAATTGAAATGCATTCTGGTGCAATCTGTGCGTGCGTGTGCGAGGGACCAAAGGATGGGTCGCCTCGAGGATGCGTCGATTGCGTATCGATCTGTTCCCGCCCGCGTCTGGATGAGCTTAAGGTAATTAAGGAGAAGCGAGTATCCTGGACCGATATCCCGGATGAAATGCAAGTTCGACTCAATGGGAACTATACCTCAACACACAGTTCCTGCATTGATTGTCGCATCGGATGGATTTCGACAGCTGCTTTGAGGAGCACCTTTTGCATAAATCCTATTCCACATTTAATGTCTTTTTTATGATTTATATTCGTTTCATAACGCTCGTGCATTTCATAAGCACCGCGTGCAAGCGTGTTGTGTTCATTAGCATTGTGAAGATGCATCGGTATAACGATACGACCATCCACCATCCTGTGAGAGGGACCTTTTGCCGTTGCCGCGTGGCCGTTGATCAAACGAAATCAAACAACAATGTCACCGGTCACCGGCACAACCGACATCGGCTGGCAGCTTCGTCACCGAAAAGTGTCATAAAAAAGCGATCCAGCTGCTTGCGTGGATCCGTTGGTGCCTAGCCTGGTGGTGATCTTTTCCAGCATTCAACCTCCCCAAGTAATCCAGTTTTTTATGATAATTGCTTGACTTTTTCAGAGTTTTTTCGTTACCGTTGGCCGATGGACGACGATGAAGGGGACGAATACATGCCCATATGCTCGTAATTCTTGGGATTATTTGCATAATTAGCGAATTGATAATCGATTCCATTAATTCAGGTCGACCAACGACGTCAGGGCACGTTGTTCGAGACTCCGAGACCGCTTTTGGACTGATTGGACTGATTTCTCCTTGTGCCCGACGATCGACGACGTTGGACGTCGACATTAAGATCGGTCGCTTGGGCGCTCGCTCGACGACTGATCGAGTATGTTAATGCTGGGGGGCGTGATTTATTGGTTTCATTCGTTTTTTGTCGTAGAAGTTATGACGAGATCAGCCACGAATGGCGTCGGCCATGGATGGAAGAAGACGTGGAGGAAGACGAGGAAGCTGCCTCACGAGAGCGCTGCCAGTGTCCAAATCGTCTAGTCCGCCGAGTTCGAAATCCCGCGGTTTTTGGTCGATCGATTGAGGTTTTGTTTCGATGTTGCGATGGCGATCCATTAGCGGATGGCCATCCATCGCCCGGGCGTTATGATTAAAAATTCAAACCAGCAAATCTTCTCGGCAAGACCAAATTCGTCCGCTCCTGGTGCTGTTGCTGCTGCTGGTGATGGTGAAGGTTGCTGCTGGTGCTGCTGAATTCGGTTAGCGTAAATCACGATAACGATTATGATCCCGAAATCGGTCGCCGCGCCGCGCTGCGTCGCGATGCGAGGCGCATATGTAGATCGATCGGTCGGGACCGCAAAAGGCTTGTGGAGAGGAACATGTGGAGTTGAGCGGCAAAAAGGGGAAAACCGGACCAAAAAGCGAACCGGCGAGTGGCGTAAATCTTCCACTTTGGACCGAGATGCCGAGATCGATGCTTCCGGATGCGAGGTGGACAAAACGAAACGCTGCTTGCTCCATCCACTGGATCCATCACGGCCAACAGCTCGAAACGGTTCGAAACGGAGCTGCTGCTGCTGCTCTTCTCTTCACACTCGAAGACCTCGGCGACGGGAGTGACATTAACATTCGTACACAATTCGAACACGGGTTGGTTTATGAGCGGCCAACAAACGTAACACGTAACGCGTGCTGGCGCTACAGAAATGTCGACATCGTCGTGTGGTGTGGTGCCGTTGACGACACAACAACACGCGGGGGCCTCTGTGGGGCCTCTGGTTGCGTGACGCGAAGGCAGAAGATGCAACGCGAGTGTGGAAATG
>NC_064874.1:58700282-58715282 GCF_943734745.1 Anopheles darlingi
CGGCAACTGACCATAATAGATAAGCATTTTTACCAATCTAATGTCTGGAACATTTACTAAAAAAATATTACTTGGCAGTTTTGGTGTTGTATTCACCAAATGTTATTCGAAATGATGATATTTTTTGATGCTTACACACTCAACTGATCAGGTTATTTTGGGGTTATTTCTGTAGGAACGTTCTTCTTTCCAAACCTTTTAAATCTTGTGACTTCTTTGATCAAAAATAAATTTTAAAAATTTATCGAAGTATCAGAATGTCACATTTAGATATACCTTTCAGAACAGAGCACGAAAAATGGTATGAATCTAAAATTATCTAATGTACAATGACACGTACATGGTTTTGGAATCAAACGGTGATTGTTAGCCAAATTGTAAATTCATCGATCATCGACTTTTTTCTAGCTATATTTACATATGCCTTTAGCTTCCTACTGCAAACACTAGCACCCCTAATTATATTTATTGGAATGTTTTTTAAATAACTTTATTGCAGTAATACTCCATGGTATTGAATTAATGTTCCAACATGTTTTGATTAAGTTTAACAAAATACTTTTCGTGCATTTTATCAGTGTAACGATAGATCTGAATGTTGCTTATGACTGATTCATGAGTAACAGGCCAGTGCTGGTAGACAATTTATTGACTCAAATCAGACCAAACAAGTCACATACGAGCTAGGCTTCCGCTTTGATCTGATAAACCTCTACAATTGTTCATCTTTATCCGGCATTGTTTGCGTAATATAGGTATGAGTTTATTGGTAAGTTATAAACTATTCAAATGGACACGTCCATTTAGTATCAATTATTGTCATTCATCAGGCAGAAATACAATATACAGAAATCCATAGACTTTGCTTTACAGATTCTTACAGAAGTGTTGCTAGAAAAAAAATGCTTTTTGTACAAATGAAACTTAATTTGTGAACCAACTCATGCGATTGGATTAATTTATTTTCACACTTTTGATATGTGATTTGACATACGGTTGCTAAGATAAAAATGAATTGTAGCATGTTTATAGTGGACGAATTAACGTCAAAAAGTGAACTTAATGAAAGATGATTTAGAAAATATGTTCACCTATGCTACTAATTTTATCCTAGTATCAGCAGCAAGCTTATTATCAGTTCTTTAGTTTGTAACCATCGAGCGTCTTATCTACCAGTTCAGGTCCGTCAGCATAAGCATCAAGTCCTTGTCATCCAAGACACGAAAACAACGAGAGAAACCAAATGACTAAGATGATCCATACGTCAAACTCACAAACATATGACCGGTGTCGGTTGCAACGCAAAAACTACACTCCGGCAAGGACTCCAGCAACAAGAAGCACGAAGCATTAAGAAGACGATTGGTGCCGGTTGAAGCAGTCAGTCGCGCGCACCAGCAAACAACCAACCCAACCAACCAGCCGGTTGACACAAAGAATGACCAACAGCACGGGACGGAACAGACGCTCTCTCTCTTTCTCTCTCTCACACAACAACCTCAGACGTGGAGACGGATTCAAGAAACAACTCTCCTCGGCACACTCAGGGCGGTGGACGCGGTGGAATTCCCAGGGTCGGAACCACCGCCGTGTGTACCACCGTGGTTTTGCGCCACTTTCTCCGACGCTTCCTCAACTCAGACTCCACTCCACCTCCCCTCCCGGTTGCTAACTGGAGCTCCGCTTGGTTGGTGGTGGACGCGCCCGGTATGTCCGGTGAGGAAAACTCCAATGGAAAATTTAATTAAGTCTCATCCAACATCATTGTCCATCGTGACAATAGAGAGACGTCTGACAAGTGAGTGGGGTTTTCACTCACTACCCCGTGTCCTGGTGCCCCGGGTTCGGTCCAGTATGGTGGCCACCTCACTCGGCGTGCGCGCGCCCCTCTCACTCGCACTCACACGCCCGGCACTTCCTGGGTCTGTTGGTAAGTTGGTGGCAAGAAAGATTGGTCGATTCCTTGGAAAAAGAGTCTCCATCTCTCACTGTCCTTCACTGTACGAGTGTGTGTGTGTGTAGTGGTGTTGGTGGTGGTAAAGGGGTTTACAGTAAGGAGAAGGCCGGCTGTGGGCGGCAACATGGATGGACTTTCGGATGGACCTCGGAATGAGTGACTGATGGGTTTTAGCCTTGAACGTCCCGCATCACACGGGCATGATGGGTGGGGAGCGACGCGATGCGCATCGTGGGCACAAGGAGAAGCCAGGCATGGAGGCAAGGGACGAACCTCTGTGACAGCTTTGCGTCGTGCACATTTGTGATGGATCTCCTGCTGCTGCTGCTGCTACTGCTACTGGAGTTTACAGCAACCAACTCGGACAACGGCTACGAGGAAGGTGCACAGAGGGTTGCCTAGCGACCGCTGGCTAGCCAACCAGCCAGGAAGTAGTCGGTTGCAGAGAGACGCCGGCCGAGAGATGGAATGACAGTTTGTGAGCAACTTTTGATGCTGCACCGAAGACGAAGACGAACGGACAGCCCTGAGACCGAAAAGCACCAGCACTGCACCAGCTTCCGGACGAAACATTAAGACAGGGGAATGACGTGCGCAGCTGGCCGGTCCGGCCCGCCCTTCCTTTCTTCAACTACT
This sequence comes from Anopheles darlingi, assembly GCF_943734745.1. Classification (NCBI taxonomy): domain Eukaryota; kingdom Metazoa; phylum Arthropoda; class Insecta; order Diptera; family Culicidae; genus Anopheles; species Anopheles darlingi. The sequence continues at coordinate 58,702,876 of NC_064874.1, forward strand.
GCATTGAAAATGGAAGTTAAAGCCTTGGACATTAAAGCTCGGACAGTCACTCCGAGGATTCCGGTGACTTCTAGCGATTATTTACGTCCTAGTGTAAGATCCTTGCAACGATGGTTGGTTGGAATACTGCGTTTACCGCTGGACCCAGGGCGTACTTCGACTTGAATCGAACGTCATCTGTCAAATTAAAAATCCTTTTAAAACTGACGTTTTCGAATGAAAAAGCCGAGGACCAACCTCGATAGATCTAGAGGCCTATTTCATTCCAAACGCACCGAGCCAACTATGACGTCGTCCATGAACCGGAACCATAAAGTCCCTGTGTCCCTATGACCATGCTAAAGCGCAATCCCTTTGATAGCTCTCAACTAACCAGCAATACTGGAAGAGCAATCTACCTGGACCGTACCTGGTAAACATAAACAAAAACGGATTGCATTTGCAAACGCACCGAGCAGTAGTATCGAATGGAGGATGCTCGAACATCTTTTATGATTATTCCGGATTGATTATTGCCAGTTCCTGCCTGCCTGCCTGCCTGGCCGGTGGTCCTGTGTCACGTGCACCTGCTAGCTAGCGTCTTCCAGTTCAGCACCGACTCCAACGTGCAGGAGAGCAGAATGACGTTTAGGGTGAGGCATTTAAATTTTTATCGACTTTAAGTGATTTGACGTGTGAGGTGTGTGCGTGCGTGTGTGTGCGTGCAACAATGGCATTTGATCTCTACCACTCCATCACCCAGCACGAGCTACGAGAACTCGAAACAGAACCAAGAGCTGAAGGTGGTTTCGAGATCGATTAAGGTTTCTCGCACTGTTCATGTTGGACCTGGCGCTGGCCTTTATGGCTAGGCATTTTCCACTAGACTTCACACACACACGCACATACAGGCACACGTACACGTACTAGGATGCAAATGGAGCTGGATTGGGTGAGCTGGAAATGAATCATCCGGAAAGTCCGGTGCTAGTTAGGTCTGGAGCCCTCTGGAACCCTTGACCGCTTTGACGAGTGAGCCAGACCAAGGTCTAGCTGACCTGCCAGCTGGCCGGTTGGAAAACACTTGATGGAAAAAGGAAAATTGATTGCACACCAATCAACCATTGTACAGTAGAGAGAGAAAGAGAGAGAAAGAGAGAGCGAGTGAGCGAGTAGTAGAAATGGTCTGACGGTTGCACAACAACAACAACAACCACCACCAACAAGCAATACATTGTGAAAACCATTTTTGTCCCCGGCACCGGTGGACCGAGACGATCAGCCGGAATCAGAGTAGTCGCTGGCGTCGTCATGCTGCTCCATCATCATTCCGGGGCATCATCCCAGGGACTATAGTGCATGCATGCAAATGACATTCCCTAATAGAACCAATCTTATCTTCCTCCCAGGCCTTTGCCTAATCCCGCTTCCCGGTCTCCGGTCTGCTGACTGGCCTATGGCCTTTGATATTGATATTCCCGGTCCGGGGCAGGGCGGCTGGAAAAATCGAATACCGGCAACAACGACCACGTCCAATGGCGTCCGGGAGTATCGCCCAAGGCCTGCACGTTGGTTTTGACGGACGGACGGACGGACGGACCGACGGCCACCTACCAGCCACTTTGCAGATATATTTTAGAATTAATCCGTGAACCCAGCGAGAGCTGATTTGACGACCGCCACAGTCACCTCTTCCTCTTCTGACCGCACGGGTCCGGTTTGATTGGCTGGAACATCGTAAACATCAAACGCCCGTTGTGTGTGTCGCTTCCTTTTTTCAAGTTCATCCACCATGGACCACAAATTACCTGCAAATGAAAAAGGAGAGAAAGAGAGACAAAAGAGAGAGACACAGTTTAGTTTAGCGGACAGTTCAACGAGTCAGGATTTAATATTCACGAAGCGCAGAAATATGAAATATGCTAAATGAAGGAATTTAGTTTAATTCCAATAAATGTAGATTTCCGATTGCACCAGCCTCCAGGTTCTTCGTATCCGGAACGGATTGCTATTAAAAAGTCTTCCAAACACTGGGAACCGGAGGGAGGTGAATCGTGATTCGATTTGTCTCTTATGTATGCAGCATGTAGATATTGACGTGCTTTGTCGTGCCAGCGCAGGAAAAAGGAAGGAGGAAAATATGTCACAAAACCCTAACCGAGAATGATTTCGAAATCACCACAATCACCGTCGACCGCGCGCGCGTGTGTGTGTGTATTGGCATTGGCGAACTATTGGGGCCATGATGTGGACAAGTGGACGGCCGGTATTTGGACGACCACGCGGGGAGAGAGTCTTCTTTGCGAACGAGATTTCCGAACGACAAAACAAACAATTGAATATGTTGAAATATTTAGATGAACCTAGTACCACCTCCACTCTCACCCCTCCATTCAATTGGTGGCATGCTAGTACACATGCAGACATGGCCACAGCGACACATGAACTCACAAGGACACAATTCGTCGTCGTCCGTTTTCATCAACTGCGCGCGCGAACCGGCCGTACAGTCGGCCGTATGTCCTCCTATTGTGCTTCCTATAGTCTGCGGGCTCTGGGACAGACCTGGGTCCGACTTCCTCAATCACTCGAATTTCCATATTGTCCCCACTTCCTGCCGCGTTTATGGTGAGAATGTGAACTGGTCCTGTCACGGCACGAGAGAGCCAGAGAGAGCGAGAGAGAGCGACCACCAGGCTCTATAGTAGTGTGTCGTCTGGCCGGCTCGAATCGAATCGTCTTTCGCTCGAGGAGTCGCTTGGTTGGTCCGCAGCTCGGCCTTTCAATCTCGATTTTCACTCGAGACACTTGCCTATCCACGGCTGTCACTACAGCTGCTGCTGGTGCTGCTGTTGCGGTGGATTGGCCTACAGTCTCCTTCTCCTCTTCGATCACTTCTTGTATCCCTCGGCTTTTTTTATTTTTCTTTTTTTATTTCAGTCTCTATCGCCTCTTCTCTAGCGGCTGGAGTGGCTTCACACACACACACAACGAGCATGCAAGGTTGGGAGAAAATAAATATCCAGCAATAGGACAAAAAGCAGGATGAGAAGTCCTAGGAACAATAACAGGACAATGGAACTGATGTGGATGTGGCATTCAAAAAAGTGAGAACCGTCGCTCGATAATCTCGAAACATACTCCGGGCGCACCGGGTTGAAGCCTAATGTTCGATTCCCAGGCTGTTGGCTGACCGATTGGTTTCGGAATTTCGATCCTCCATCCCAGTGTGGTCATTGCGGATGGCAGATGAGGACGGCTGAAACCTGGAATGGTGGTGGAATCGTGCGCTTCCCAGCAAAACATTCAATTTAAGGAAATGGGTTGCCTTCATTTTCTCCACCTCCTCAAGCTGCTCGTGTGAGTGTCTCAAACGGACCGTGAAGACATTAGTTCTCTGCACTTGCACTCGCATATTGGGGCATTCGGTTGGCAGAAGGACTCAGGCCCGGTGGCCAATGCAAGTGAGTTGGAAAGATAAACAATTTCTAATTCGGACAGAGACCAGCCCAGAAACCAATAGGCATCGACAAAACGGTGGTGGATACAGTGATAACAGCATTTCCTTGTCCAATTCCGATCAATTTGCGGGCACTTCCTTGGATTCCTGGGCGTATCCTCGTTAGGCGTCATCTCGTTTAATCCAGCCAGCCCGTTTCGAAGCCAGATTCCGGATTTGATGAATTAAGATGACGTCCATAAAGTGGGAAAGAACCAGTCAAGTCTCAAGATCAAGAAGGCGGCGATACGACTATTCGACTATCCAGAGATAGAAGGTTCTCTAAGGTCGATTATAATAATTCGATAATTGATAAACGGTGTTTTGTATGGTTTAATAGTTTTATGCCCCCCTCTTGCCGTCACAACTTCCGGACGATCGACGTACGACGTACGACGGTCGACACTCGGAAGAATGGTCCACTTAAGAAGGATCACGCCACAGGACGCCATCGTCATCGCCAATCCAAGCGTGCCCTGGACTTGAGCTACTCGCCGCGTACTCGATTGGCATATCCCGGAATGTGATTGCAAATCGATTTCATTCGTTCCAGCGCATCGTTCGGTTTCCCTTCGGCCTTTGGGTGGCCGTTTCGCGGAGCAAAGGGTCCCCGGGAAAACATCTTGTTCCGGTTGTGTCACTCGAACAGGGATGACACTGCAGCCGGTACGGCCGGCGCGTACCACTCTCGGGATGAATTGAAACCGAAGGAGTAAAGTCGAGGAGTCGGACGATGGTCCTCCGGATCGACGTGATGGTCTTCTGTTTACGATGTGAACTCTAATTGAAACGGCTCTAACCGTTGTACTAACCGTTTTGGGTACCTGAAGTCCACTAGCAAATGGATTAGATGTAGACAGGGGATGTACATGTCTGGCTTGGATCTGTTGGAGTAGTCAGTACTCCAGTACTTCTGCCACTATACTAGACATGACATGGAATTCTAGGTCCCGCCTTCAAATGACATCCAATTCTAGAGGAGCGAGGAAATCCTAAAACAATTTGATGTCCCCGAAGTTTTATCCGTCAATCAATCCGCGAATCGGTGTGATCAGCGTGAAATAAATTCAACAATCAACATGCACACAATCCACGGTTCCTGTGAAGAACTCTTGGAACTTACAAGAAACCCGTAACGTCGTGAGCTGCTCAGGCCAGGGCGAGATTAAATTCCTGCAGCTACATCGCCCATCGCGTCATGCCAAACCAAGAAAGTAGCCCAGATAGCGGGACCCCTTCCCCTTTCCCCTGCTCATTGGACAGACAATGTCGGCGAGTTGTCTCGTTATCGCGCCCGCTTATATCGTAATCGATATCGTCCTCCCCCCTGCGTCCCAGACCGGCCCAACGCGTGTAGCACACATTTGCATGAGAAGGACGGATAAATATTTATCAAACGACAGGCAGAAGGCAGTCAGGAAGGCAGTAACACCATGCTACGCAGATCACTCAGCAGCAGCAGCAGCAGCACCACGACCGAACCCTTCTGGTTTCTTGTCCTCGAGTTCGAGGTGGAAATCACGAAAAGCGGTGCCGGAGACAGCGAAAAAGCGGACCAGAAGCAGCAGTCGCAGTTGGAACGTTCCTGCAACTGTGAATGAGTTGCAGATGGCGGAATGGTGGCATGGCAAGGCGCAACCGGCACCACTACTCTACCTCCTCTAGGATGGTGGCCTGTCTGGTCTGGCAGGGCCGGGGCCAGGGCCTGTCCAGTTCGCTCAGCATAAATTCCGGACACGGGCCGTGGCCCTCGCTATGCGCGTTGCTGCTGCTGCTGCTGCCGCTGCTGCGATGTATCATCACCCCTCACATGTCTGGGAGTCCGCGGACACGGTGTTACCAGTGTGTGACCCCTCCCGAATGTCAGTTCCCGTGTGTGTGTGTGTGCCTGAGTGTATCAACTGCGCGCAGCAACTCATCGTAGTCCGTGCGGTGCGGAGTTTATGAAAATGCTGTTACCTCTCTCGTATGCGGTTACCTCTCTCGTACATTGGCGGGGCAGGGACAGTGGCAGGGGCAGAAGCAGGGGCAGGTGCGGGAACATGTTATGCAGAAGAACAGCGAAAGGTGGAATATAATAAATTTTCAAGCAAAACACAGAACAGAACCGTGCACTGTATGACATAAATTATGTTATTAAAATATAATTATGATAATTCATGAAATGTATATCCAGATATTTTATGATTCTGTCAAAGCGCCCGGGTGGACTGGCGGGGAGGGGGATGGCCACAGGAGGGGCCTGGAAGGTGTTGGCTCATTTTCACATAGGTCAGCAGGTCCCTTCTCATTCACTCTCGGCATTCGAGGCGAGCTTCGAGGCATGGGTTGTTGTTGCATGTGCATTGTATCACTTTTGCTGGAGGCCGCGACCACATTGTTGGCTTCTGTTGGCCGCGATGATGAAGGTGGTGGAGTGGTTTCGATTCCAGCCACCCCAAAAAACCGGCCTCACGCAACATGAAGAAAGGTCATCACCAGGAAAGAAGGGGTGTAGCGATCGAGCAGCGACAGGAGCTGTAGTTCAGTGTGTCTTTCAAAGAGAGACTCTTCATAAACGTTTATAAAACAATGCTTTCTAATGTAATTAGATGCACATTAATAGTTGTATTCATGTAGTGACCCCAACTCCAGCATAATCCGAGGAATACGAGCGTTGAGGTTGTTCGAATGATGGTTAGCGTAGCGCAGCGAAAGCATAACTTAATCGCCATCATCACATCATTTATACGCCATTTCCAAACCGAGCGCTACGAAACGGACAGCCTCTTAACGCTCCAGCGAAGATGGCCGCAAGACAAGAACCTCCACGTCAGGAGTAGTCATGAGGCAACAACAATTTGGGGTTAATTTATGAAAATCCAAAATCTGTTAACATCAACCTCATTGTTCGAATCCCATTCCGATCCGATGTTGCACGTTGACGTTTCTATGGTGAGCGTTGCTGCAGTCCGTGCTGCATATGTTGCAAGTCACATGCAAACTGCTGGTTTTGAAAAGTTTTTCCTGCATCTGCAACGAGATGGCTTCAACCGCGTGTGTCACGCGGCCATCGAGGAGGCATTGAGGTGACGCGCCAAAGCCACAAAAATGGCGAAAGAAAGGCCGAAGCTCCGGTGGCGGCGGCGACGACGACGACGACGACGACGAGGACGACTGACTGACAACGTGACGGCCCCCTGCTCCTGACAGCTCCATGTGTCAGCTGCAGATCTTTTCGGATCCCAAAGTTTCTTCTTCTCCGACGACGACGACGACGACGACGAGTTGGAGCTGTCACGTCAGGACCACCATACATTACATGCGGGGTTGCAGCGACCATCTCCCGAAACTTGGTCTTCGGTTGCGAATCGAATCATTTCTTGAGAAGCACAACCACCACCAGCAGCAGCCAACTATCGGCGCCATGCGAATGCTTTGACATTGAAGCAATGAAGTAACGTGTGGTGGTTTCGATAATGGAAACCCCAGAGAGGAGAGATGGCGGCGGCGGTGGCAAGTGGAAATCCAACACTTTTACTGGCCGTAGGAGGCAACTTTGGCCACGAGAGACGCCGCGAACACCTTCAAGGAAAACCTGCGCCGAAAGAAAACTTTTTCCTCTCCTTTCTTCTGCGCTCCCTGCACCTTGGTCCGCGTTTGGGTGGCGTTTGGTTTGGAACGTTTTTGATTGACTGCTCGGTGAACTGTGACGTGTGCAGGAGTAGAAAGGGATGGGGCAACCAAGGAGGTGCGGGCTGGGGAGCGAAGAAAAGAAAAATGTGCCACCGAGCAGCAGCACCGAGTGGTGGCTAATGAAAGGAAAGTTTTTTTTCTCTCTTTCTTCCTCGTCCCGACCATACGATCGTCGGTCGCAGCTCACGTGAGTGAAATTTAATTTTCCAACCATCGATCAGCGATGTTGAACATGACAGATTTCTATGTTTTCAATTATATTGTTGCACACGCTGCTTCTCAGTGCGCTAGTAGCGTAGAAGAATGCATCGGTGGCCGGAGGCTGCCTTCGGCTTGGTGCAGTTTTGTGACAGGAAATAAATATTTCATTTCATTGACGGTGCAAAGGTATGAAGCGAGCGGTGCAAAGGAATGCATTACTTCCAGGAAAGGATAGACAAATGAATGAAACAGTCGATTGAATTGGAAAAAAATGAATAACTAACTCGGTAATAGAAATGCAACAGATTAAATAAACAAAGCAATGTAAAGAATTATATGCGTTTCATCTTGATATTTCTCTCTATATTATCCTCAGCAATTTCATTGTGTGGATGCTATTAAAACATGCATGAACTAACGAATTTTATCTTTATTTCCAAAGTAGTATAGGTCTATTAAAAATATAATCGTATAAGTTTATGGAAAAAGTAAGCCTCATGAAGTCAAAACTTAATATTCATTAATATTAATTAAGTACAAGGAAAGAATTCAAATATGTTTGAAATTTGAATATGATAATCATATTTATAAACCGTTAAAACAATGAAGCTGTTATGGAGATAGTATATGCTATCTTCGAAAATAAGAAGATTTAATAAAATTCAATAAAAAACTTCGAAACATGACAACGATGAAGAATAACTGAAAGTAGTTTTAATACAAGAGAGTGTGTGAAAAATCTTAATAAAAATAAACATCCATAAATAGAGTGAAAAGAAATGAACGGCGAAAACATAAGAAGATAGATTAAAAAGAAAACAAATAAACAGTAAAAAAGCGATTTAGTTTACTATCACTGTTGGTTTCCATGAAATGAATTAAAAGAGCAATGAAGCAGTTTTAGTGAATGCTACACACAGCAACGGGGATGTTGTTTACACGAAATTTGCGTAATTAATAAGTAATGCCAGCGGTGTAAAATGTTCCTTCAAGGTAAACGCTCCCAACGCCCCACACAAAGGCCAGCAGCACGTGCTTTTGTCCCGATTCCCGACATAATTTATTGTGAACATTTAAATGCATATTCCCCATCTGAACACGGCTGACACAATAACGACCTTTGGGTTGAAGAAAACCGATTTTATAATTTCTCTCGAGATGCCAAAAGCATGTGTCGGTGTGTATGAGTGAGTGTGTGTAACAGCATTTTTCATCGATAAAATGTCAAAACATCGTCCCCATTCATCCGAGACTTTTCACTCAGCTACGTCAGGCCTCTGCTGATGGTAGAGGGCCTCAGACTGGGTGCTTGGCACTGGCGTAACGTTGGAGCATATGGCACCGATCTGGTGAGTCGAGTCGAGTCGAGATTGATAATTTGAGCAAAACTTTCCCCGCACCACATCACTACAACGGAGCTCAGAGTGAGAGGTGAAGTGATCCGGGGCTAGTGGGTGGTGTAAGAAAGTGTGAGAATAATAATAAGAATAAAGGAGAAAAATGAAACAGAACCCCAGCTGCATCAAAAACTCCCACATGTCCGAGCGTTACAGGCTGTCACTTGGGTCTCCTGACAGCCCAGTGGCCACTGACCACTCCGAGACTTGCCGAGATGACTTTACCATGCGGTTGCTGGTCAGCAAATGGTCAGCAGCAGTAGCAGCAGCAGCAGTAGCTGGTACTAGCAAGGAATAGCGAGTGTGAAGAGGGGGTTGGAAGCTGTCGGAGATTTTTAGATTGAGTGAAGGTGATCACGAAGCGACACTTTGCCTCGTTGCCAACCTCCTGACTAGTCCTTGCAGTGCCGGTGCACCGTACGTACCACACGTTACACAAGCAGCAGCAGCATCAGCATCAGCACCAACAGCTCCTATAGTCGGCTAGTAGCTCCGGCATTTTACCAACGAATATGTTACACCTCCCCCCACACACACCGACACCCCTCCCTGGGTGCGGCGGTGAATGCCGTTGGGAGAAATATTTTCCAGAAAATGTTATTCAACTTGACACACTTCATATGCATGTGCACTTCAAAGAATGGTCACGTAATGTTCGATTGGCTGCCTCGATGGGTTCGGTGACGGTGTAAGGGCGGAATAGCCGTTGGCGTCGGTCGGAGCTGATGGATGGCCATTGATGGCATTCACGTGGATTTAAAGGAGATCCACAGAAATCCAATATATCAGAAAATAGGAAAACTATAGATATCGTTTGATGCTATCGTTTACGCATCGTATCAGCAGAAGTTAATGTTAACATCAACATAAAACATTTTAAATTAAGGAGAATTGATACAATTTTCTTTTGTCATCCGTAATTTATATGTTAAACCTAACGAACATAATGCTTAATAAAAAGACAATTTATCTTTTGGCACGATACAAAAGAGAATATTGCCATAAAATGAAAAAAGACAGCTCAATATATTTGAAATGAGAGTACAATATTTTCGAATGATGTTATCTCTCTGATTAAATTGGTTAGTAGAAAACGCTTTGAATATGTTTCGATATTGTTAAATAAAAAGAGATAACTCATACCATGTGAAAAATAAAAAAATATTTGAAAATCAATATATTTTTTTTCAAAAATATACAACCAAAAAATACAAATCAAAAATAAAAGAGAATTAATTATTAGTAGATCGAAGAAACTTTTCTCTAAAACATGATAGCAAATAATCGTTTTATTAAAAACTTTTAATTGTTTAACAGTTTCTCAAAATAACGCGTAAACTAAAAGTATAAGCATTCCAAAACTGAAATAGAGCATAACTTTCCTTAAAAATCGAAACATTGTGATAATTTAATGAATGATAATATGAAAATTACACAGAAAGAAGAAATAAATGAAAATGCAAAAAATATTAAAGAGACAAATGATAACAGATGTCGACCAAACATAACGATAAAACAACGAAAAATAATTATCTTTAAAGAACGAAACGAACGATAAGTGATAAGAACTGAAAAATGGCTTCGAACGAAAAACCAAACAATACCTTAAAGGATTATGACAAAGCTTAACAGATTGAACCTACCGATAGAAATCGAATATGCAAATACGCACCACCAGCACGCGGATCGATGGATGAAAAATGAATTAATTCACCCTTCGCCTTCGCCGTTCTCCTCCACCCAAACGATCATCCGCCGGAAGGAGCATCCCGCGGGTGGAGGGGACACTTTTCTCCCTTGCACGCAACCAGCGAGGTCACCACCAGCACCAGTTTCGGAAGCACGAAATGAGTGCACGCACGCAACCCATTAGCAACCCGAGATCTGGTCCGGCGCCCTGAGATCTCAATCAAAAGCGGAGCGCGATCGCGTTCCTGTGTTAAGCGCTCGATCGATTGCGGTTACGCTTTCGAAGCCAACTCTTCACCATCTCCGCCATCTTCTTCTTCTCCTTCTCCTTCTTCTGCACTACTACAGCGCCACCGGGATCCCATCATCAGCACAGGAAAGCGATGGCTAAGCTTCGAGCGAGATAATTATAACCATATCAGCTTTCCAAATGGCCATTCATCGCCCAGCGGGAGTCTCTCCAACGCTCGAAAAAGGGAAGCGCGATCAAATGGACGATCCCCGGATGAACCGGTCGGTCGGTCGGTCGGTCAACCATGGCCGCTACATCGTCATCGTCTTGGTCGTCGTGGGCCTCATCTTTCTCGCGGTTCGATGTGATGAGGACGGTGGCTAATGGTGGCCACGGATTCGACGCTTGTCCGACGCTCCGAACTCCCGGGTCCATCGTCGCGCGGTCTCACGCGAACGCACGCAACATGACAGGAGGGAAGGTCTCCCCGTTGCTGCGACGTCGATTTATGACAAACCTCGGAAAGCTTCACGACGAGTTCAGGACCAGCACCGACACCGACACACAAGACACAGAGAAAGGGAGCGGAAAGGAAAGGATGGAGCAGCACACGGGGTGACGAACGAAACGAACTGAAATTGAAGGAGTCCGATTACTGATGCTCGTAAATTAAAATGTCGGTCGTCGTGTTGTCTTTTTTTTCATAATCTTCGTCGACCCGGCCCGGGATTCCAAGGTATGTCGAGGATCTCGCCCTCAGCACCTCAGCAACCTCTGAGTCCACCATCCCCCCCGGGACCCTGGACGTTATCGTGAGGGTCCGGTTCGGTTCGTTTCATCAGTCAGCCATTTTTCTTGTCGCTCTCACCCTGTGTTTGCCCTCAACCACCACCACCACCACCTCCAGGAGATGGCCAACATGGTGACGCCAACCACTCCGTAAGCTCTACTTCTCCTCCTCCTCCGAAAGAAGATCACTCGCACTCCATATGCAGTCCGCATCCCCTCTCAGGGATGGTGTGCGATTCCGTTTTTGCTTTGTTGCTTGTGATTGAAAACATTTAATTTATCATAACTGGAAGGTTGTTAATATCGGGGCCGCGTCGGAACTCGCTCGCTTTGTCGCTCGATAGGTTCACCTCCTCCTTCTTCTCCTGTTTTGCCGCTCGTGATCGTGATACCTCGTGATCGTCGCGATCGACTACGAAGAGTGGAGTGAAGACCGGACGCGGCCAGCAGTGGCGGCAGCGGCGGCGTCGGCGACTCCTTGTGATTGGTGGGCGACTCCACCATCCCACCGAAGGGGCCGGATACGGTGGCGTGCGTTGACGAACGAGTTCGATCGAGCCCCCGAGGGGCCCGGGAACTTACGCCGGTCCGGACGCCAATACGCGGATTGGTTTAGCGCTTCCTGCACGGTTGCTGCCGGTGGTCAGGAGTTGTAGAGACCGAAGAAGCTGAAGAAGGCAATCATCATGCACACCTTTATGTGCGTGATGAGGTGCCACAAGCGTCGCTACGTACACTCCACGACAAACATAACGGCTGATTGGGGAGGCGGAGGCATAGAAAGTCTGGCTCTAAGCCTAAGTCTAGTGTTCAAGTGTTGCCAATACCGCGACTGACAACATACACTCGTGAACACTATAGTGTATGTAAAGGTTCGTACGGAACGATGGTCGCAAAATGAGGCGTAAAAAAGGGCGCAAATACTTCGAGCACTTCGAGTGAGCAG
>NC_064874.1:58725282-58735282 GCF_943734745.1 Anopheles darlingi
GTCGAAGCATAAATGACGAGAAGGACCGCGGACGGGCACTAGTGCACCAAGGATTTCAATTTTATCAAAAATGCGCTCAACCGCTCGTCGCCAAAGCGGTCGTTTCGGTCGAAGTTTGACGTGGCGTGGCATCAAATCTAAACGATTCTTTTGCCCCGAATGGCGCTAAGATGGCGGGTTCTAATCGACGAAAGAGTAATTGAATGCTCGCTCGCAGCCGTCAAACCGGATTCCAGGCTTAAACGTCATTAGATGCTGTGAAGCGGTCAGGCTCGATTCCAAGCGAATTCTTTGGACGTTTGTCCCCGAAAAGCTGATGAGAATGGTCCCGGGATGAGATAAGGTTAAGGAGGGAGCTCGGCAGTGGCCAAAACGTGGCACCGACGTAATTGAATAATTAACGGTCTTAGCTTTTCGGTGACGGACAAATGAAACAGGTTAAACGCAGCCTTGATACTCATTCGCAAATGACGTGAAAGAGAGCTCTCTGAACGGCTTCTAGGTTCACGGAACTCCACAATTCGTTGCAGTATTGCAGGAAAGAGACGAGCGCAATGATGAGGTAAGTATGCAATTCCCAACAATTTATGAACCATTTTTGTGATATAAATTTTCCACTTCATTAGCATACAATGTGATTATGCGTTTTGTCATAATCATAACTTTGCATTCGTTAATTCCGGTTGCCACCACCACGAGGAGCTGAAGGTCGCACAAAATCGCAATAGCTCTGCATGCGGCGATGCACGTGACGATGATGATGATGCAGCAGCAGCACCCTAGGCCTTGTCCTAGTCCATATCGTCAGGTCGGAGCACCCGGGGATTCAAGATGAAGAGATGTGCAATCGGTGACACATTGGATTGCCGGCTCAAAAACCTCAACATCATACGCTTCGACACTCTCGGTTGACTCGCTTGTGAGGTGGCGCCGCCCGGAGGAACCCATTTTGCGGCAATCCGTTCCAGCGCACAGACACGCAGCTCGAGCCCATGGGCGCCATGGCCTAAAACCGTTATAACATCATAAATTTATATACAATCACGACGTTGGTTTGAGTTCCGTTTCAGGGAGATTATATTTCGAATCCTCAGCGCACCCCTTCACTGTTGCTGCTACTGCTGCTGCTGGTCACACATTCGATGGCAGCTCGAAAGACCGAGCACCGGACCGGCAATGCACTAGAGAGTGTGTTGCAGTCGAAGGTACGTTTGTTATCCTCTCGCTATGGTTCCGCTATGGATAGTGCTTAGGTCTGGTGATCTGGTTCCGACACTCTGATTCCCTCAGCCCCCTCACACTCACATTAGCTGAAGCAGCAGCGGCAGTTGTTGTTAAGGACGCGTGGCCGCGACCAAATTGAACTATCCGTCGATCTGGCCCGGGAGCACATTATATCCGTCAGGTCCTCGGGACTAGACTGGACGCTGGACGCTGGTGCTTGTGATGTCGTAATTTTAAGACTCATTAGCGAAGTCTGTACACGTTGCAGGGAAGTTAAGCCACTGCAGCAGATGATTTTAACTCTTTAGATTGGATTTTCATTTTAAAAAAATGTAGTGGTTGGTTCAGACGTTTACAATTAACACAATTAACTGCTTGGGTTTATCGATTTCGATAAGAAATTTAACAGTTTCGATATTTCTTTCTTGCATGTGTCACCTGATAAAAAATAGCTTCCTGTTTCTTCTTCTTTTTTCATTCGAAAATACTTTTGTGTAGTTCATACAAAACTCTTTCCAGTTTTCTTCAGTTCACTAATCAGTTTTAGTGAACACGAAGCCTTCCTTTACGATATTTTAATGTATCCCTATAATACTATCCTATTATGAGGTAAATAATACGTCTCTAGTCTTGAATAATACGTCTCTAGTCTCTAGTCAAAACGATGAGATAGTGGTTTTTACTAATAGCTTCAATCGTTTTCAGCAGCATTTAGCTAACTAACTAACTAACTAACTTCAAGACAGTTTTTGAAGATAAAATACACAAAAAGCGAAACAATTTCAAATCAGTCACAACTGGACAATGAAAACTCTTTTATTTCCTCCATGAGTGTAAAATTTCTTTAATTTCTCTTCGATTTTTCATCTGTCAGGCAACTTATGAAACATTTACTTTCCTTTTCGCGATACCAAAGCATGTTAAAATGGTAGAATTAATCAACAGTCATGTTACTTTTCGACTTAAAGTTTTTTTTCGTAGAATAATGTGTTCTACTTTAAAAGTATTAAAACATTGTTTATCAGCACTACGCGATGCAATGTTTATCAGCACTACGCGAACTATTCATTTTCGTGAGGTTCATGGAAGGAATCAGTTGTGTTTTTACTAAGGTACAAGCAATAAAACAAATCTTCTCTTAAATAATGTTTTATGACTCAGACGTTGCGATAAATCGATATAACAAACAATTATTATTGCTCATTATAATGATTTATCAAAACTATTAATTATTATTATAAACTAAAATATTGTATTGGTCAATAATTTAGCTATTCTATTGCTCAGTTATTACAAAGCAGTAGTTAAGTATGCCTGTTTTTATATGAATTACAAGAATTCACAAGGATTGAGTTTGTGGTAGATAAGTATTTCGACCAAAACCATAAAATTGCAAATAAGTTGGTGAAAGTTGGGTGAAATGTGGTTCATTCACTCGTTTTGTACAAAAACCACACCTCAAATAGTGAACCAGTTTGCAAAACAGTGATTATGTAGCGAGTGGCGCCCAACGTGCTAATAATGTGTCTAGTCGTGGCGTGCAGGGCGTGTGCGCGAGGAGCGCGTCCGCTAACGTGTCACTCATTACGCACCGGAAGCATAGCGGCCACGAAACCGGGACCTGCGGGCAGGGCGGGATGTAATGATCTCCGGTGCGCGGTGCCCGGTACCCGGTGCCCTCTGGTGGATGGACAGGACGGGACCGACGATGAATAAATAAGGGCGATAAATTGACAATTTATGATTATGTAATGTCCTTGCGTTGCTGCCGCGTTTGAACCGGGCCCGTCCGTCATTACTCCGGCCACTGACGGCCACAGGGCTGCACCGACACCGTCATCGACACCCGTCAACTCCGGGTATTGGCCGGTGTATAGTGGCCGTTGTAACCGAACCCATCGGCGACGGAACGTCCATCAATGTCCAATAAATTGTGATGTTAATCGCTTTCCGAAGAAGAAGCTACTCCACTCTGCGAGAATGAAGGGGCAACCGTTCAACCCCGAGAGGTGACGCCCTGTTTTGGCATGGAACATGGTGGCCTGGCGGCCTGGCCTGACCTGGCCTGGCAGTCTAGAGAAACGAAATTAAAAATGAACAAACGGTTCTAGGCTACGGGCCACAGCAAAGCGCGCCTCACCTTTGCAAGCGGCCAATGCGGTTGCGGTGCTGATAATGTTTTGGCACACGGCCTATGTCCATATCCATAATCACTACTACTACTACTACCAATAGCACTACACCAAGGGCTCTCCCCCCCCTAATGCCACCTACTTTATGATGATTGTTGTCAATATTTCTTTCTCCTGATTCGATTGTGGCATCGGAAAAACATGTTTCTGGCGTGCGTCTCTCTCTCTCCCTTCCCATCCACCGGCCACCGGTCGTGCCAATCTGGAGCATCGGTTCCGGGAGCATCGTCCCCGTGGCTCGACAAGGCCTCGCCTCGACTGCGACTGCGACTGCTGCATGTAACCCCGGATGGTGCTGGTGGTAATGGTGAGCCCAGTTGATCCTTTCTGCCACCGAACACAGGGCTTCAATTCGGACGATTGAACGGACATGTTTATGCTGCGCGGTGACCGCGCGTTCACTTCATTACGCCTGGAACCGGAAACACGGAACATCGGCCAACCCCACCCCACACACTGCTCCAGATATTTAATTTGTGATTTTCCACTGATTAGCTCACCCGGGCACCCGGGCGCCGGGGTAACATAATCATGTTACGCGTAAGCACATTAACGCACAAACGCGCAAAAACTTCCAACAAATTCCAGGCCTCGCCTCGGGACGCATAAAATATTTAAAGTGCCCACGTTTTATTACATCATCCCACCCCCAGGCCGTGGGTTTCATGTCTTCATTGAGTGGCGCTTCAGTTCGGATTGGCGATACGCTCGTAGCTACTGGTGCTGCTGCTGGTGCTTTCGATGGCTACGCGGTCAATACCGATGGGTCCATCGGGTGCTTTTGAGTGCGCCCCGTTTCCCTTCCCAATTCCCATTCGATTGGATTTAGATTTGTGACAGTGTGTGCGTAGTGGGTAGTGGGCAGTTCCGGACTGCATCAGTTGCACTAGGCTCATTGGGGAACGCGCGAAACAAAAGAAGAAAAACCAAAATAAAAAAAAAACAACGGAGTGAAATGCCACACCGAGACTATTAAATTGTTTACGGGCATCACAAATTTAATGATCCCTGCCAATTACCTAGCCCGGCGGCTGTAAGGCTTTTGGGTGGAATGTAATGTGTAAACTACTGATTAGTCATAATTATTGGTCGGTTGGTGGACTCGCAAAGGGGTTATGAAGCGCCAGCGCCATTATATGTGGCCACCCGGGGGGTGGTTGATAAAGGCAATAAAGAATGGTGGACGCCGGGGTGGTGCAGGATTTGTTCGGGATGAACCGGTACCGGCCTGTGGTGTGAGAATCAAAGTTTATGATCAAATGCTGATCAATCTTCAGGTACTGAAGGGCTTAACGTGTTCGATCCCTATTGCAACCGTGGACAGTAAGTAAATTCAAAATATTAACTTGCTGCGAACAGTGATCGCAAATCAATGTTAAGTGTTGCATTCACTCCTAATCCTGTAGCTTTGCTGCGGCATTTTTCAATTGAATTATCAAGAAATGATCATGATTACTGTATTGAGAGCTTTGAAATATTATAGAAAGCAGTTGTGCGAAGTTATGGAAGTAATTGTAGAAGGACATTCTTGATGCATGTTATAGATTGATAATTTAGAAAAGGTGCTCTGGAAGAGAACATCGATTATTACTTTCAAAACACAGTTGCTTATAAAATAAACGTAAAAGATTTAATGTAAAGATAATAATATGTAAAATGCTATGACGATTATATTTAAGAGATAATTTTTAATAGTTGCTATGAAAATTTCTTTAAAAAATGGTTTGTTGCGATCCGAGATAAAAGTAAACCTCATCACAAGCTGGAGAGCTTCTTAATGTGTTAATCTGTTTCATTGATACTACTTTCTTCTATCGAAAGGAAAGTATTTCCAAAATGTGCTCTTTTCCATTCAAATTAAATTCTATTTTGTTTTTACTCAACAGTTTCTTTTGCCAGTCAATTGTTTCAATTATTCATCTTTAGTCGCTAAAATGAATGGAACTAAAGATATTCTAATGCACCCTGTCGAGCTTTAAGCCTGTAGAAGAGTGTTTTTGAGATTTGAATCATTTTGACATTCAGTTAATGTTCATTTAATTGAAATTTAAATTATCACTGATTTCAACACGTCAGTACATTTGTCAGTACCAGAAAGTGATTTGCATGTTTTATTTTTAAATTTTCATCAATCCTCGGAACATTAAGGATGATCCATCTGTTATAAAGGGTGGTCCAACTTGAGTGCACGATGTTTCTTGTCTACCATTCGATAATCGTTCGATTTAGACACGATTTTTTTAGATATTTTACTAGTTGGATGTTTGAAAATTTCAATCATGCAGCGATATTCGTTGTGACAGTGCGTTAAAGTGGTGAAACACCGCGTTAAAGTCGGTGGGTTTCACCAAATGTGGTTTCACGAAAATGGCGCCAACTGCTACACAAGCCATGAAATCATTGTCCTTTTACAATGCGACAAAATCAAAGACCGGATAAGACCGGACCGGCGACGTGAATTGGCCGCCTCGATCTTATGATTTTACTTCCCAAGTTTTTTTTTCTTTTGGGATACATTAAAGAAAAAGTGTATGCAAATAAACCACGCACCATACAAGAGTTTAAAAACGAGATTATTCGTCAAATCATGGACATGAATCCAATATTATGTAGCCGAGCTATCGCAAATATGCCACAAAAGCCGTGGTGAACATATGGACGATATATTGTTCCATACATAATTGTCAAGCATGGATCTAGTAAAAAAAAAAACAAATAACAGTATTTTCCAAAAAACATTGTGTTTTATAACCAATCAACATCGTTCACTCAAATTGGACCACCCTTTACTAGCTTCTGATTTGAAGGTGATGTGAGAGTTCATAATTATTACTATTTTCTATTACTGTACGAGGAACATTTGAAAAAGGCTTTAGATACTTATCAGCAAAACACTGGACTAGAAGAAAGATCATTTATTTATCAAAAACAAAGACTGTAAAAAGCATGCTATATCGATCACTCGAATCCATGAAAATTCGATCACTCAGTACATTAGAGTTCAACAGTAATAACCCAAAAAGCAAAACCAAACATACAAGATCCTTGTTGGATCTCAAATAGTTCAAATACGTATAGAATGCAACAGATTTAACGTTCCTATGAACACATTGTATGAAAATTTTTCGTAAACTAATTAATCTATTAAAGAATAAGCACACCTCACTGCAGTAATCCCATTGAACCAACAAATAAAGTAGTTTTTAATCAAAGATCAATGCGACTGGATGCACCTTATCGATTATCCCGTTTGCACACTCAATTCCGCTGCCAAAGTAATGGTTCCATTTACCTGGAAAATAAAATCATAGCGGTACACACATTCAACCACTCACCGTATCGAGCGTATCGTTTCATCGAAAAAGTCGATCAAAGACTTCCCGACCTCGTGAAAGCGAAATTCCAAAAAGTCCACCCAACAGTGGAAGTGACCTCTCGTTGCCATTTTCGAAACCAACCGAACTCGTCCCGAACCAACCGAAAGGGTGACAAAAATAAACTCCAAACTCCATTGCCCGAAGAAAGGGGAACAGAACGTTGGTGACAACGAGGTGTGACACGATGGTGCGGTGTGGTTGGAGGGCGGTCGTTGATAAATACGGTCAAGTCACGTGAAAAACTGTTTCTCTCATTATTCATAAGTAAATTAATAATCATATTTTATGCAAGTTCCCTGCAAGCCAGCGTACTGGAGGCGTCGTCGTCGTCATCGTTGTCGTTGGCTAATTGTGGGTTTATCGGTGACCGAGGAGAACGAGGAGTAAAGTGTCCCGCTTCTGGCGCAGGTATTTTAGTGCCGCAACGATGATGTGGGAACGCAGACGATGGCAACGACGACGCAGACGACGAAAACCTGCCATTCAACTGGCCTCAGAAGCAAGGTCCGAGGAAAAGGAGGCACCATGACCGGCCTGGAAACGGGATGCGGTCCCGGTTGGTGCTGCTGTAGCAAGACACACGCGCTTCCATGGTACAGCAGATGCACACGCACACCTCACGGGAGGATGATGAGTTGCGGCCTTACTTGCCGTTGTCGTCGTGGTCGTCTAAGTCAATTCTTTCCGGTATTGCATGTCCGAAAGTTTCCGAACTCGATGCAACATTGTTGCTTTTCCAGGAATGGATTCTCAAGAAAAATAGTTCCTTAGGAAGGGAATAGTTACATAAACTTGAGCGTACTCATAAACTAATCACTCACTGGACAGCTCTATGCAGGGAAAACATTAACAACTAACTACCGTAACTATGCTCTTTGTGTTCTACTTAGCCGCAACTGCAATCAACTCTATCTGTTGGCATCCCGTAGTACAGGTCCCTCGAGCAGCTAAAGCACAGCTGTTAGTGAACTGCAACAGTGAAGCTGACGGGCGTAAGGTAGACAGTTGAGGTCAGCCCACATGATGTGCTAGGCCCCGAAGGTATACACGCATCACAACCGACTGCTGACAGGAAACTGCATCGTAACAGGGCAAAGAAGCCCTCCTTAAGGTGCCTTAACACACAAGATTAACCCGCGGGGGCTTCCGACCGACCGAGGTTAGTCAAGCTATCCCGGTATACCCCGGGCCCGGTGGCTACATGATGTTGTAATAAACATGACATATTATATTCGTCCGTCTGTCAACTCAATTCATGTCTTTTCGCTGACGCTTCCCCCATGGTCCGAGGGCCCGGCACAGCCCACAGGTAGATGATCCACTGCTTCACCATTACAATGACAAAGTGTAGCACGATGAGCTTCCGTGTCCTTTCGTCGACCGGTGACGGTTTGGAAGGATGTACCACCACCATCGTTGTAACGACCCTTTCCCTTCCAAGGCAGAACACACATTTTAATTGTGGAACTGCGAATAAGCTTCACATCCCGATGGTAGAACGATGGTAGGACCACACACAGAGCGTAGTGCATCCCGGGTTTCATTGTTATCCTGATCGGCTCCCGGTCCCGGTGGGAAGAGGCACAGGAAGCGGTATACCGGGAGGGGGCCAGTTCACTCACTGGAAGTTGGAACATCACCAGGGACGTCATCGTCGTCGTCAGAGCCGTCGCCATCATCATCATAACCGCTCGAGCTGGTTCCAGGATAATATGTGGGCCCTTTCGGCAGGCGTTTAAGTCACCATCACCATCACCACCACCACTACCACCATCCCTCGAAGGCCAATCATGGTGCTGACCGAGGTACGGGGCTTCCACGTGAACCACGCGGCTGACGGCCACTTCCGCTCGGTGCCGACTGTTAATAGACTTCCGCAACCGATCATCCAGCCAGTCCAGATCCTGCCAGATGAGCCGTCAGAGTCAATCCTGTATTGTGTCCGCCCCCTCCCGGGGAGGGGGGGTAGAGCGGCACTATACATATGCGCCGGGACTCGAGGACGGCCAAGGTGTCAAGTGAATTCCGTTGAATCGCCGAAGCGCTTTTGCTTCTGCGGCATCACCGACCGACCGATGGATTGGGTTTGCTGCATGGGACGCTGGGCAATGGGGCCATTTTTATTACAACAAACAATAGGCACGGTTTGTGAGGCGGATGGAACAAGCGAGATTCGTGACAATGGCCTGGAAGAGCCTGAATAGTCCGGTCCGGTGTTACGTCAAGTGATGTCCAGCGGATGATGCGCTTCAACGCTTCATCGTTCAGCTGGACGTAGGAGTGTAATGATTGGAACCATAAGTTAAACATAAATCAGACTCGTTTCTCGAAAGTTGAATCCATTTCTCATGAAATGGTTTGGAACCTTATTTATGTACTAAATGAATATTTGAGCAGTGATATGGCGAGCTGCATGCATTATCTGGAAACACTTTGCTTTCGACGCTAATAGCCTCTGGTCTGGTGGTCACACCAGCAGGCCATGAGTGTGTGACGATACGATGGCACTTTTCATCGCTCGATGACGGCGTCGACGACGACGACGACGATGACAATCCGGACCTTCACGGAAAAGATCGTCTGACGTGCGCTCCGATGAATGGACTCCGGTCGGCATAAAACCGGAACGTATGGCAGCGAAAGGACAATCTAATGCTCTACCCGCCATCATCAGCTAAATGGACGATTACAGGAGTCCGGAGAGATGGAGTCCCACGCGTCAGACCTTGCCCGGGATCGCGGCGAGAACACATGACATGACGTCGTCCGTTCGAATCGGACCTTGACCACTCCGGCCCGGGATGGCCCGGGATGCGCACCGACACAACGAGACGAGAGCGAGCGCCTGTTCACACACATATCACATCCGGTTTTTGACAGGCCTCACACATCTCCAGGCCACTGACCACGACCGGCGACCGGTGACCGGCGACAGTTGAGATGATGGTCCGTTAACTGGTTCCGTCGTCCGGCGAACCGGGTATTGAGCGCAACGTTGTTGACACGCTGCGAAGATGATGAGCGTACAGCGCCTCAACCAGACGCGTGTTGTTGTCAAAGTTTTCCACCGGTGTTTCTCTAATTTTCCCTCAATTTGTCTTGCCGTTTCGTTCCCCAACCCCGGGCCCCAAACTGACACGCCTCGGTTATGTATGTTCTCCTATCACAACTAATTAGATCGGGAGGATGACCGAATCGAGGTGTGGT
>NC_064874.1:58745282-58777782 GCF_943734745.1 Anopheles darlingi
GAAGGGACACGCACACACACACACAGAGCTGCAAACGAACGTAATTTTTCATTCTTCACCAAAAAAAAACCCGTTTCGTGTGTTTGGTTCGTGGTGGATGCGACGCGATCCCCAAATCGTTCTCTCAGGGTTTTCACAGGACAAGGATCTGGACAGAGTGCAACACGCAGAGCCCAACACGAATCAATCCAATCCCCCTCGGCCTGCCTGAACCGAAGTTCGTCTATTTGTGGGGAAGGTGATCCAACTACTGCATCATTACAGAGCTGTCTCCGCTGGACAGTGTCCACTGGCAATGGACGAACGGAGCGAAGCAAAAAAGTGGAGAGATGATTTAATTGAATTGAATCAAATGGGGAAGGATGGTCCGCTAGACGTCTGTCCGGGCATGTTCCGGGCCCCCTCGTGGAGCGATGAAAGAGTTGAGGAAACGTTACGTAACGTACAGGACAGAGAGCAGATATCAGATGGACACTGGGACAGCTATTAAGTAAAATCATTCACCTCTTCAACGAATGAAGGATTTGGAAATCGAAGGATTAACAGTTGCTTTGATTTCATGAAGTAGTTAGCTAAAGGTCGTCATCCACCTTCATGGAATCCATGGATTTTTAGGTGGTTGATGTTGAGGTTGAATTCTCTGAGCTTGTATGGCCAAGATTGGTGCGATTATGGATTGTCTGTCAGATTCGTAAGTAAACAAAGCTTGTGTAGCTAAGTAAAATTAGTTTTGGAATATTTGTCCATTAGCAGCTCAATTAATTGAAAGAATAATTATTGATAATGGCTCAAAAAAGGCTAGAGAAGAAGTACGATAACAAGTTTTCAACTTTCCTTCAGCTTTGCCTGTTGTAAACGGAAAGCGCAACCCGCACTATTAATAATCTGCTAATTGATTTCGCGAATCTATCGTTAGTGACAACACGTGGTTATGCGAAGAGCTCCGAGCCTGATGGAATCCATGAAAGAGAATCTTGACCGTAATATGCTTTAAAAATGTTCATTTAAACGTATTACAAAAAACAGTTTGAGTGACATTTCCGCGTTACTTTTCCCCGTGAAAAATACTTTAAAATAAAACTTTTGCGACATCCTTTTAATCAACCTAGGCCATGTGTTCCCGTGGAAATACCGGGAAGGATGGACTACTGCTCATCGGATAAGATCGAACTCCGGATGGTCCGGAAATGGTGAAAAAGAAGAAGAAGAAGAAGCACATCACGCTAAAGACAGAAACGGATTGGCGAATGCATCACACGTCGTCGCCACGCCGTCGTCATCGTCTTCCGCTCAGTCGGTCTGCTCGGACGCTCGGACGTCTGATACTGATTGACCAAATCAAACATATTGATCCAGTTTTGCCCGGTGCTGAGGGCACCCACACACACACACACACACATGGGTAGGTTGTCGAATAGAAGGTTCGTTCGCGTGCAACGTCGCAATGAGGATGGGAAAACCGGGCGTATTGGATTGGATGAGCCGATAGCAGACCGTCCGACAGTGTTCCAGCGTTCTGTCTGAACTCCCCCCTCTGTCACCTCTTGTGGAGGGGTTGTGGAGGGAAGAGGACGAGTGGTCAGTGATAAAGACAAACCGGATTGATGAAACGGTCTTATGTATGGTGTACGGGAGGAGACGTCAGCGAAGCGACAGAATGTGGTCCGAGCAGACGGTCCGAATCGACGGTCATTTCACACGGCACAAGATGGTGAGTAACCAGCGAAAGAAAGAGGAGAGGTAAACAAGGCGAGCAAACTAGCACGAACGTAGCACGGGGAAAAGGGGACCGAGGGGACAATCAATCGTTTGGGTCGAAGGAAAGTGGCCAAAGACATTATTTGCCAAAACGAAAAAAACAAAAATCGGCGAAGGAACGGCGATCAAACAGCACATTTCATATCGCACTCTCACATATACAAGTAAACACACACACACACACACACACGGAGCGAACGTGCTCGTGTGCGGAAACGTCTAGAGATGGACGCGAGATGGACGTGGCCACTGCATCTTACATCGCGTTTCGGGGCCGAGCAATACTTCTCCTTTGACATATTACTAATATGCTTTAGTCGTCCTGTTTCGTTCGCATGATTTATGATGGACATCAAATTTTTGCTCCTACCTCTGATTGAGCCGTGATTCTCAACGTGATCCAGACCTTGTTTGCTGGAGGGGAGTTGGTCAATCGCTTCCAATGAACCAACGCTCCGACCGATGGAGACGCCTGGTGTTGTGAAGGTTTTTTTTTTGGCGATATATTTATAGATATTCCCGTGGATTAACCATCCATCATCGATCGATCGATCGATCGATTGTAAAATCAGTGGCCTCAGTAGCGGAGCTTGTCATTCGCAACGTGGCCACCGCTGCGCTCTTCACGGGTTCCACGTTATGAAATTGAGATCCCGAATCATCAGTCAATCAATCATCGGGCGCACATTTTATGTTGTGTTGTAATTTATGATGCACCATTCTGGCTGCGCTGCGAGGCTGAAAACAAACAATTTGTGCTGCCCGTGCGCCGTTGAGGGGCAACTGCAGGCACCAGTGCCAGCACCGACCGACGCCGGTGGCTAACGGACGGAACCATCACGCTGTCAGCGGCGCCACCCATCAACGTCAATCAAATCACACTTCGGTTCGGTACGCCCCGGGTTTTGCTATTCATTGTGGTGCTCTACGGTAGGATGGCACGGATTGTAGCGGCCAGTGTGCTGCATTTTCTGTTGGACTCGCATCAAATGTTGACGTTCGAAGGTGCGTTCGAGGTATTTAAAACAATTTGATTTAGTTTGGATTTTTTTCTTTCGAAGCAGTGTCGAGGCTGTTCGGTTGATCGGATTCATAACGTTACAATTTTTTTGTGTTTTGAGGTACATCTTAATGACGATATTCTAGTTGAAACGACTAAAAGTTATACATTCGTTTACGTTGGTTGCGGGTTGCGGTGTCCGGATTGAAATATTGGTGACTTTGAAGGAACTCTCGTAGATTCGAGTAAGTACATTGCATATATCTAATACCAGTTGGTAACAAAAATGTGGAAACCAATGTTTAGCAACTCTCCACAAAAGAACACCGTACTTGTTGAAGCTTTACTTTTATATGTACAATGTAAGCACTTCTGAACAAATGACCTTCACTTTGGTGCAGGTGAAAAAGGTGTGCCATATTGCAGATGTACTGATTCGTTTATATTTCCGTTAGTTTGCTAACCTCTGAAGAAGGGAATCTGAACTTAATGCTACATACTACTATCTGAAGCTTTAAACCAGAGGAATTCAAAGGCAATGAAATGGAACTTTTAACAGAATACTACATCTGCTCATCTCCATTAGAACCACAATTCAAAAATGTAAAGGTGCACTAGCGCCTTTAGAATCTCGAATTGTGGTTCTAATGGTTTTACACGTATTGCCCAGGAGTTATAAAGGTTATAAAGGAGTTATAAAGCTAATCCTTTTCTACGACTATTCTTTTCCCCCTGCTATTGTATCCAGACATTGACATATATTACCTCACGTCGCATGTCATTCCGCAATTCAGGTAATTATTAACCTACATCCAACTATTCAGTCGATTTGGATAATTGAAAATATCAATAATTTTTATTGAAAAGGAGAAAGACTTCAGCCCCAATACGATATCGGATTGTAGACGATTGCAAAAGATCTAAACATTGATAGTATACTGCCACAACTCTTGACACTATGACACCTATATTCATACTGTGTTGGTCAGTAACTTGTGCTTCGACGCATGGTCTCCTCAGCGCCCAACTCGAAGCCATCGTATCACATTTACGGATCTCTTCGATGGACAACAATCAAGACATTTGGCTCAGCCTGCCAGCTACACGGTCAACGAAAGATGAGTGGATCGATGCATTTCATCTTCTGCCTTCCATTCGAAATGCACCAAAAATCGTTTTCAGTCAGTCCTTGAAGTCCACAAATCTAACCAATGTGATCGACACTCTGCCTATGCCGTTGGTCATGATTATCGTCGTCCATAAGGTATGTATCATCAGGATAGCCTGACAATGAATTTGCGCTCAATGAGTTATTTTTTACTATATTCGTTATGCAGCAACAGGAATGTCTCGATTGGATGGTAGAAATAGCTAAGGCGCACATGCGTATGAAGTTGCTCATTGTTGTAGAAATCACATCTCCCAGGCTGATACAAAAATTAGCAGATCTCTTTGTCCAGTTAGAGTTTCACAACATTTTATACATTTTATTTGACATATCTGATGGAGCAGTTCGTTTACTAACATTTCATCCATTTTTAAAACAATTCCAAGAGCCTCGACCACACCAGTTTCAACTCCTATATCCTGATTATAATAATTTCAACGGGATAAAAGTGCATGTAGCATGCGTTTTTGCATCACCATTCGTCGAGTTCCATACATCTTCTTTCAAAATCCAGGGTATCGACGTATTAGTGCTTAAAGCTATCGGGAACTTAACAAACATTCGTTTTGCTATCACTATGCTACCGAATGAAACTGCGAAAGAACAACTAGTGACACTCAGAGAAGGAAAATCGGTGTT
Source organism: Anopheles darlingi (assembly GCF_943734745.1). Lineage (NCBI taxonomy): Eukaryota > Metazoa > Arthropoda > Insecta > Diptera > Culicidae > Anopheles > Anopheles darlingi. The sequence goes on from NC_064874.1 coordinate 58,749,848, forward strand.
TTTAGTTTGGCTTAACCGGGTATTCATGGCCAGAGGTTACAAACGCTCCGTATTTATGCCCGATATGGTCGATCAGGTTATCGTAGTTCCTCGGGGACAGCCACTCACTATCCCGCAAATTTTTCTTCGTCCGTTCTCAATTAACTCTTGGATTCTGATTGTAATGATGTTGGTGTTCAGCTTTCTCATTATGTGGAACTGGAGAGAATATTTCCGGAATGATCTTATTCTTCTACCGTTCTGTGGATTTGAGCGCTACAACCTGAGTGAAACAGGAACCGCCGAGAAAGTGCTTGTCATGAGTCTGATGGTATTTTATTTTCTCATGCAAAGTGGTTACGAGTCCATCATCATATCCCTGATATCAGACGTACCATTTGAGCACGACATTCTTACAATGCAGCAACTCAAAGACACTAACTTAATAGTAAACGTGGATGGTAGAATTCGGAAAACATTTTTCCGATCACTCCTAGAAGATCGGGGAGTAATAGTGACTGAGCATGGGAATAAGTGGTTGCAAAAGCCTTTTGAGAAAGAAGCATTCATAAGTGATTACCTAACTGCAACAAATAGAATAGAAAAGCCTGAACACTATGATTATATTAACAGTCGTAGCATGTTCAACATATTGCATGACAAATTTTCTGCCCGTCCCATGGTGTATCTGTTCTTCAGAAGAACAATGATTCAGGAAGCATTTGAGAAGCACCTGCACACCATCTTCGAATCAGGTATAATCAAATTTTGGGTTTCGTATAGCAAATATCTATTAGGACAAAAATCAAAACGTTTAAGTCAGCCCGAAGAAGGTGAAATAATTTTGCTGAAAAACTTGGCTCCATTCTGGGTCGTCATAGGTGTTGGCTGGACGATGAGTATTTGTGTGTTTTTGTTGGAGAAGTTCACCCACCTCGAGCTTGGACTGAAGTTGACCAGGCCAAACCGTATTTGAAATTAACGATCTTTAATATCCACTAATTACATTTGGATACACAAACAACATAGGCGCCTGATTTAGTTACATGTGGCTTCTGGCTATTCGATAAGCTACAAATTTTGTTCCGGGAACACTGTTTTGACACGATAGAGCAGATTCAAGCTGCTGCGAAGAAGGTGCTGAAGGCCATTCCTAAAAAAATTCGTCGGCATAAGTGCATTGTGTCTGGGATGGATTACTTTGATGGCAATAAAATTAGGCAATAAAATTAAAAAGAAAAATTAGGGACCTTTCAAAATACATCCAATGTCACCTTATTTTTCATCAAATCATTGCATCAAAATTGTCTATTTTTTCCGATAACCTACTTTATTGTTGTCTTTAATTGTTGTCTTATGGGAGCGTTTTCTTTTCTATACTAGATATTCTATCAAATTCAAATAGAAGTTTTTTGTGACTATTTTTATGGTTTTAACGATCACTTATTGTTATCATAGCCAGCATGGCTCCACCTTAGCCATCATAGATTTTTTTCTCATGTATCTAAGAACAGAAGATCCGAACATCTGTCATTGCAATAGTTAATTAAACAATAAATACTATTGAAGCGCAACATGTGACCAGATCGATAAAAACTACTTGTTATAAAAGTATGTACACCAACATCTTCAAAAACGCATACCAGGAAAACCAAAATATCAAAAAATACAATAAAAAAAACCTATTCGAAAGTACTATCGTGGGGTTCGTCCATTCTTCTATGCTCCATAGAAAACAGTGCATGCAATCATTTCTCAAATTATTCATGATCGCATGACTTCAGCACACCTATGATTGCACGGCACAGGGACATTGAGGATGTTCTATTTGGTAAAGAAATGTTTTTCAGTTCGCAAGAAGTGTCATAATGCGCATATTGATGTTGCTTGGTGTGCTGCAGTTCATAAGTGCGACTTCGTTTGAGTTGAACTCTCAAATCGAAGCCATTGTTTCGCGTTTACGGAACTCTTCGGTGGACAATAATCAAGACATTTGGCTCAGCCTGCCAGCTACACGGTCTACGAAAGATAAGTGGATCGATGCGTTGCAGCTTCTGCCTTCCATTCGAAACGCACCAAAAATCGTTTTCAGTCAGTCCTTCGAATCCACAAATCTAGTCAATGTGATCGATGCCCTGCCTATGCCGTTGGTCATGATTGTCGTCATCCATAAGGTATGCATCATCAGGAGTGTTTGGATATGATTTTACACATCATAAAGGCAGCTTTTCCTTTCATTTTGCAGCATATTGAATTTCTTCGATGGATGATGGGGATAGCGATGGAGCACACGCGTATGAAGATACTCATAATTACAGAAACAGATTCTCTATCAGCCATACACCAAATAGCGAGATCTGTTGCAGAGTTAGAATTTCACAACGTTCTTTATGTTACAGTTCACATTACTGGTGAAGTATTCCGTATGGTTAGATTCAATCCATTTCTGGAAATATTCTCAAGGCATGAAACAAACCAGTCTCTGTCATTGTATCCATCATTTTCCAACTTTTATGGCACAATAGTGCGGGTGGCATGCGTCAACGCTGTTCCATTTATCGAGTATACATCATATTCGAATACAATACGAGGATTCGACATAGAAGTTCTATGGACAATTGGCAAAGCAGCCAATATGCGGTTAGCGATTACCGTGATGAACAATTATACTAACGATGTTAAAGCAGGTATGATAGAAGCTTATCACTCGAACCAAATGATCTGGCTGAATCGGATGTCGTTGACACGCCATTCTAGGATGGCTGTGTTCATTCCAGATATGATAGAATACGTTATTGTTGTACGCCGTGGGCAACCACTGACCGTTCCACAGATCTTTCTTCGTCCGCTCTCTATCAATTCCTGGATTTTGATCGCAGTGATATTGATGGTCAGTTTTTTGATTATGTGGAACTGGAGACAATATTTCCGAAATGATCTTATTCTTCTACCGTTCTGTGGCTTTGAGCGCTATAATTTGAGTGAAACTGAAATTGCAGAAAAAATGCTTGTGATAAGTCTGATGGTATTTTATTTTCTTATTCAAAGTGGTTACGAGTCCATTATCATATCCTTGATATCGGACGTACCTTTCGAGCACGACATTCTTACAATGCGGCAACTCAAAGACAGTAAACTCGCAGTAATTGTGGATGCCAGATCGAAGCAATCCTTTTTCAAACCTCTCCTAGAGGATCGTGGAATAAAAATATCTTTAGTGAAAATGCAATTTTTGGATCGTATTCAACAAAATGATGCTTTCGTCACTGATATCAGGACAGCATACAGCACAGTTCGTTTGACACAAAACTACGATTACATCAATAATCGGAGAATGTTTAATGTCATGCAGGAAACTTTCGCAGCCCACCCAGTGGCTTTTTTGTTCTTGAGAAGAACAATGATTCAGGAAGTGTTTGAGAAGCACCTGCACACCATCTTCGAAGCAGGTTTATTCAATCATTGGGCTTCGGTGGTGAGACAAGCGTCAGAAAATCGAGCAAATTTAACAACAAATTCTGAAGAAGGTGAAATAATTTCGATGCAAAATTTGGCTCCTTTCTGGGTCATCATAGGTGTTGGTTGGACGATAAGTATTTTTGTATTTCTGTTGGAGAGATTCACCGATCTGAAGTTTGGACTAAGGTTGACGAGGCGTAATACTGTTTAAGCTCGTATTCTTTCCCTGCCCGAAAAAATAACAAAGGCAAAGGCAAGCCAAGAAATAAACGAATCACAATCCAACGGATTATCGCATGACGCTTATGCTTTCTGCGATCGTTTTTCTATTCATACGAAATGTATTATTAATCTTAAATCAAGCGTTTTGCTGATACGTCTGTAGCCGATGGTTTTACAACTAAAACCTAGAATTACGAATGTATATAACTTACATGCAATAAAAATTAATGAAACCGTACATGTGACAAGATCAATGGAAATGGCTATTCATTGTATTTACACCAACACAAAGAATCCGTAGATTAGTTCATTAAATATCGTAGCGCAACTGCTAAAAGCAACTGCTATTGAACCATAAAGTGTGTTTTCCAAAACATTTCCTACGAAAATCTATAGATCAAACGACAATGAATCAAAAACCTGTTCGAAAGTACAACCAGTCGTTTCGTTCCTTACTTACTTCACAGATAACAGTAAATTGACTTACTTCTCAAATTATTCATGATCGCATGACTTCAGCACACCAATGATTGTACGGCACAGGGACAGTGAGGATGTTCTATTTGGTAAAGAAATGTTTGTCAGTTCACAAGAAGTGTCATAATGCGCATATTGATGTTGCTTGGTGTGCTGCAGTTCATAAGTGCGACTTCGTTTGAGTTGAACTCACAAATCGAAGCCATCGTTTCGCGTTTACGGAACTCTTCGGTGGACAATAGTCGAGACATTTGGCTCAGCCTGCCAGCTACATGGTCAAAGAAAGATGAATGGATGGATGCGTTGCAGCTTCTGCCTTCCATTCGAAACGCACCAAAAATCGTTTTCAGTCAGTCCTTGAAGTCCACAAATCTAGTCAATGTGATCGATACTCTGCCTATGCCGTTGGTCATGATTGTGGTTATCCATAAGGTATGCATCATCAGGAGTGTTTGGATAGGATTTTGCACATCATAAAGGCAGCTTTTCCTTTCATCTTGCAGCAGATTGAATTTCTTCAATGGATGGTAGGAATAGCTAAGGCGCACATGCGTATGAAGATGCTCATAATTACAGAAACAGTTTCTCTATCAGTAATACACCAAATTGCAATATCTGTTAACGAGTTAGAATTTCACAACGTTATTTATGTTACAGTTCACGTTACTAGTAAAGTGGTTCATTTGGTTAGATTCAATCCATTTCTGAAAACATTCTCAAGGCATGAAACAAACCAGTCTCTGTCATTGTATCCATCATTTTCCAACTTTTATGGCACAATAGTGCGGGTTGCGTGCGTCAACGCTACTCCGTTCATCGAGTCTGCGCCATCTTCAAATAGAATAAGAGGATTCGACATAGAACTACTCGTGGCGATTGGCAAAGCAGCCAATATTCGGTTTACCATTACCGTGATGCATAATTATACTACCGATATTGAAGCAGGTATGATAAAAGCTTATCACTCGAACCAAATGATCTGGCTGAATCGGATGTCGTTGACACGCAATTCGAAGATTGCTGTCTATATTCCAGATATGTTAGAATACGTTTGTCACAAATTGATACGCAAGAAGAACTGCGCCCGAACTTGTTACATCATCATGCTCAAGATCGCTTCCTGGAGTTCGAAAGGTTTTCCCAACGGCGACGGCTAATTCGGGCAGTAGGCTATGTGCTACGCTTCGTAGAGAATGCGCGTCACAACATCACAAAGACTCCCCGACGCAGCGACCCTCTCACAGAGAATGAGCTGAGCCGAGCGAAAGTGGTCATCATTCGAGTAGCACAGCAACAAGCGTTCTCAGAGGACATCAAAGCGCTGAAAAGGCCAGCGCCGAAACACTCGTACAAACCGCTGCTTAGCAAACAGAGCAAATTGTACAAATTAGCAGCCGCCGCCGGTATCGCAGACGTACCCGACGACGTCCATCCCGGGTCCATCCCTAATGTACCAGCGGTCGTACGAGAAAACCCCGCGGCACACCAGACTTATCAACATGCGTGGCCCCAAACCTTGCTGAACCAAAGCCAAATATCAGCAAGGCAAGGAGTCTCCAAAGATCTGCCACCATTTTCAGGACTGGCTGAGGAGTGGCCGATCTTCATCACGAGTTATGAAAATTCCACCGCGATATGCGGGTACAGCGCAGAGGAGAACTTACTCCGGCTACAGAAGGCGCTGAAAGGGAAGGCTCTAGAGGCGGTGAGGAATCGCTTACTTCATCCCTCTAACCTAGAAGGAGCAATATCAACGCTGCGAACGCTGTTTGGTCGGCCCGAGGTGATCGTGCACAACATGATTTCTAAAATTCGTCGACTGCCACGCCCCACCATGCTGAACTTCCAGACACTCATTGACTTCGGGGTGGCAGTCCAAAACATGTGTGCCACGATCGATGCGGCCGGTCTCGACGACTACATGTGCAACGTCGCTCTCTTACAAGAACTGGTGGACAAGCTCCCGCCCACCATAAAGTTAGATTGGGCTTTCCACAAACAAGCCCAGCAACGAACGACATTAGCCGACTTTGGCGTTTGGCTGGAGAGCCTTGTTTCTGCGGCGAGTTCGGTAACGCTACCGACTATCGAGGAACCAAACCACGACGGCCGACAGAAGGAACCCAACCACCGACCCAAGCACTTCGTAAACACTCACACACCACTAGAGCAGGTAGCGACAGGCAGCAAGTGCGTGATATGCACAGCCAGAGATTGCGTGCCACCCGTATGCAAGCGATTTCGAGAGATGAGCATCAACGAGCGGTGGACGGCAGTCAGAAACCACCAGCTCTGCAAGATGTGTCTAATGCGGCATACAGGGCGAAAATGCTCCCCAGTACGGTGCGGAATAGATGGGTGCACGTTCGCACACCACCGCTATCTTCACAACGCCAAAGGGCAGGAGCCAACCACCAGCACACGCAACATGCGCCAGCTAGACGACCAACCATGCGAAGACGGGAAGCTAGAACCGACCAGAGCCGTCTGCAACGCTCATCAGATCGACGGCCAGCAAGTGCTACTCCGCTATGTGCCAGTGATCATCACAGCAAAGGGCAAAAGCGTCGAAACATACGCGTTCCTGGACGACGGTTCGTCAGCTACGTTCATTGACAAAACGCTGGCTGCGGAACTCGGTGCTGAGGGCCAGCCCCGCCCAATGTGCCTAAAGTGGACAGACGACCGAAGCCGCGAGGAACCGGACTCTGTGGAGTTTTTGCTTGGCATATCAGGCGTCGAACCAACGGCTCAGCAGTACGTGCTCCAGAAGGTGTACACCCTGTCGCAGCTGGACCTGCCCCCGCAGTCGGTGTCATCGGTCGAGTTGGCCAAACGCTATAAACACCTACAAGGCCGTACAATCGCCTCCTACGATAATGTTCGACCGAAGCTATTGATCGGGATGGACAACTGCCACCTAGGACACCCTCTCGACTGCGTCGAAGGAAGAGCTGGGGAACCAGCTGCATTCAAGACAAGGCTCGGTTGGATCCCACACGGGCCCCACTCGCCTAGTGCTGCGCAGTATGTAAAAAACACAAACGCCGACCGATTTTCAGAGCAGTACCCAAAGGCGGTGGACTGCATTAAGACATTACATTATGTCGACGACATGCTAGTGAGCGTTGACACCGAAGAGGAAGCCATCGAACTATGCGATGAAGTAAAATACATCCACACGCAAGGTGGATTTGAGATCACCAACTGGCTCTCGAACTCGGAACGTGTGCTGAGCCATCCTCTGAGAAGGGAAGAGCACCCAACCTCGCCTAATGAAGCGACTCCAGTTCACAATCCGAGCGCAGGCCGTAACACGTCGAAGGTCCTAGGAATGTGGTGGGACACGAGTGCGGATGTGTTCACCTACCGAAGGTCGCCTAAGCACGAAGAAGATTTGCTATCAGTATTGTTGCAGGAGATCTGGCGCACCAAGCTTGAATGGGACCAAGAGCTCAATGACGACTTAACCAAGAAGTGGAGCGCCTGGATCCAGCTATTGCCCGAACTACACCACGTCAGCGTACCCAGATGTTACCATAGTACACTCTACAGAGAAAACGCGACAGCACAGCTCCACGTATTCTGCCACGCAAGCGAGAATGGTATGGCAGCGGTGGCCTACTTCCGATTCGTAGCCGGTGACTTCATCAAGTGCGCGCTCATAGGGTCAAAGACGCGCGTCGCACCATTGCCGTTCATATCAATACCACGGCTTGAACTACAGGGTACCTGTGGTAGGCTCGCAAACTGTCCATGGGTCGACGAGGCGACGAAAAGGCCAATCATCCTGCCCAGGGAACACCTCGTGACCGACCTCATCATCGATGACACCCACAGACGCTACTACCACCAGGGACACCAGACGGCGATCAATGCGTTGCGGTCGCACTATCATATTCCCCGACTGCGGGTTGAGTTCAACCGCGTACGCAAACAATGTCAGAGATGCAAGAACCGCGACGTGCGACCCGAACCCCCATTGATGGGAAACATCCCCGAACAACGTCTTGCTGCCTTCCGACCCCCCTTCTCCTGCACCGGGATCGACTATTTCGGTCCGTTGACCGTTGCAGTTGGGAGACGAACAGAGAAACACACACTGAACACGACATCCTGCATCCTAGCGATACGGCGGTTTATCGCTCGACGAGGCAAACCGATCGAGCTGATCAGCGACTGTGGCACAAACTTCATTGGTGCATCCCGCGAGTTGAAAGATGCACTAAAGGAGGTTGATAGCAGCCGATTGATGGAAGATACGGCGCCGAACCTCCGCTGGGTGTTCAACCCACCTGGCGCACCACACTTTGGCGGATCCTGGGAGCGCCTGATCGGGTCGGTGAAGAAGGCGCTGCTGGAGATGCGACTTCCTCGACTGCCGACCGACGAAGTCCTGCAAACGGCCCTGGCAGAGGTGGAGTACACGGTTAATTCGCGACCATTGACTGACGTCCCGATCGACTTCGACTCGGAACCCCTGCTGACGCCCAACCACTTCCTACTTGGCAGCTTCAACGGGGACAAGCCGCATCTCCCGTTCGACAACAAGGCAGCAACACTGAAGACATCGTGGCTGACGTCGCAGAGGTTGGCCGACGTATTCTGGGGAAAGTGGGTCCGGGAATATCTTCCGACGCTAACGAGGCGAAGCAAATGGGTGAAAAGGGCGCGACCGATAGCGGTGGGAGACGTGGTCGTCATTGCGGACGAAAACTTACCGCGCAACCACTGGCCGAGAGGGACGGTGGCGGCCGTGGTACTAGCGCGAGACGGCCAAGTCCGGCGCGTAACCATACGGGCACCAAATGGGCAGATTTACGAACGTCCAGCAACCAAGATTGCCGTGTTGGACGTGAAGCCTAGGATAGAAGGCACAGATAGTTAGGTTAGAAGAAAATATATTACCTACCGGAGCAGCGAACCGCACGTGCGGAAGGAAAACATCAAACTTAAGTGACAGAACAGCGTTACCGATAAGATAACGCTAGATACAGATAAGATAACGGAGTGACAGGTAGGAGATAGCGTGATCGCTGGTGACTAGAGTAAAGTGCCGAACCAGGCACTTCACAAGGGGGACAATGTCACAAATAAGTGACGCCAGCGATCACAAATAGAGGGCGCTGCCGGCGGATGAAGTGACACTCGGTCCGGGCTGTGTTCGGGTGAACTAAGCACACCTGGATCGAGTGTTCACCCAGGGGGTCAAAGTCCGCGGACGGGCAACGGCCGCACGATCATCCGCCGGCAGAAGGATTGCAGGGACCAGTACAGAAGAAACGCGCGAAGTACACACTAATCGTTACTTCGGAGATTTGTGCGATTGAGGAGAGTTAAATTGAAAAGTTTGAATAAAGTTGCACATTTGCAACAACGTTATTGTTGTACGCCGTGGGCAACCATTGACCGTTCCACAGATCTTCCTTCGTCCGCTCTCGATCAATTCCTGGATTTTGATTGCAACAATGTTGGTGTTCAGCTTTCTCATTATGTGGAACTGGAGACAATATTTCCGAAATGATCTTATTCTACTACCGTTCTGTGGCTTGGAACGCTATAATTTGAGTGAAACCGGAATTGCAGAAAAAGTGCTTGTCATGAGTCTGATGGTATTTTATTTTCTTATTCAAAGTGGCTACGAGTCCATTATTATATCCTTGATATCGGACGTACCATTCGAGCATGATATTCTTACAATGCAGCAACTCAAAGAAAGTGAACTGACAGTGATTGTGGATGGCAGAAAAAAGCAACTCTTTTTCAAGTCTCTTTTAGAGGATCGTGGAATAAAAATATTTTTGGTGAAAACGCAATCATGGGATCGCATTCATCAAAGTGAAGCCTTTATCACTGATGCCAGAACAGCTGATATCGCAGTGCGTACACCACACAACTACGATCACATCAATAATCGACGATTGTTTAATGTGATGCAGGAAACTTTCACTGCTCTTCCCACGGCTTATTTGTTCTTGAGAAGAACAATGATTCAGGAAGTGTTTGAGAAGCATCTGCACACCATCTTCGAATCAGGTTTAATCAAGCATTGGGCTAGAATGGTGAAACATAACGCAGAAAAGCACCGAAATAATACATTTAGTTGTGAAGAAGGTGAAATAATTTTGCTGAAAAACTTGGCTCCATTCTGGGTCATCATAGGTGTTGGCTGGACGATAAGTATTTGTGTGTTTTTCATGGAGAAGTTCACCCACCTCGAACTTGGACTTACGTTAGCGAAGCGAAAGAAATTTTGAACTAAAGAATCTTTACTAACAAATTGGTAGCTAATGCTGTGAGCATGTTAAAAACAATTTAATTATAACAGGATAAGGGCAACCGATGAATATAAAATTCTGCAAAATATATTCAGTATGATGATGTATCGAATAAAATATAATTTTAACAGATATTCCGTGTTGTTGCTGTCTTTAGCTAGGCAATTATTAGTTCAAATTTTCCTTTAGTACTGACACTAAATGATTCCAGAAATGTACTACTGTGTACGCTCATACTATCCGAGCACGGATAAATTGAATGATTCTTTCTGGAAAGATGAATAAAATCGGTGCAAATAACTGCAGGAATAGACAAGTGATCTTTAAAAGTTATTGTCCTTACCAGTTATAATTTGTGGGATGTTGATATGTCGTGGCAGACCGAGGATTCCTTTATACAGAAATGTCTTGTAAAAATCAAGAAATGTGCTGTAAAATAGAATATAAAATATTGCAAACCAACAAATGACAGCTCCCACAATGCCTAGACGTATGTCCCATTTATGAATATTGCTATCGTGGTCACTAACCTCTAAATGGCTTATTCAAAGACATCAAGAAACGTTTAATGATAACGTATAAAAGTAGGTTCCTTTAAATTACTTAGTTCTTGCATTCTAGGAATGCATAGCGGATGTTTTCTTTCTGAAACTAGTTGTTTGGTAATCGTTTTATCAACCACAAATAAATTCTTGTAAACACATGTTTATCGCTAACAAAATAAATACGTATACATATTAACGAAAAATAAATGTCCAATCTATCTTGCATACATATCACTGAGGCGAACCTATTGGAAAACATTGATAAAAAAGAAATCATAGTAATTGAAATACCGAAGCATCACAGCCTGAAGTAATCGTTGGCGGATGATTTCATTTTGAAGAGTGTCCCCGGAACACACTAGAACGCTCAAGAGAAATGTAATTAATTCAACTACTTATCAAAACACAACCTACTCTTTAAATTATTCATGATCGCATGACTTCACCACCCCTTTGATTGTATAGCACAAGGATATTCTATTTGGTAAAGAAATGTTTGTCAGTTTGCAAGAAGTGTCATAATGCGCATATTGATGTTGCTTGGTGTGCTGCAGTTCATAAGTGCGACTTCGTTTGAGTTGAACTCACAAATCGAAGCCATCGTTTCGCGTTTACGGAACTCTTCGGTGGACAATAGTCGAGACATTTGGCTCAGCCTGCCAGCTACATGGTCAAAGAAATATGAATGGATAGATGCGTTGCAGCTTCTGCCTTCCATTCGAAACGCACCTAAAATCGTTTTCAGTCAGTCCTTCAAGTCCACAAATCTAGTCAATGTGATCGACACTCTGCCTATGCCGTTGGTTATGATTGTGCTCATCTATAAGGTATGCATCATCAGGATAGTCTGACAATGAATTTGTGCTTTATGAGCTTTTTTACTATATTCATTTTGCAGCAACAGGAATGTCTCGATTGGATGGTAAAAATAGCTAAGGCGCACATGCGAATGAAGTTGCTCATTGTTGTAGAAATCACATCTCCCAAGCTGATACAAAAATTAGCAGATCTCTTTGTCCAGTTAGAATTTCACAACATGTTATACATAGGAGTTCAGCGAGATGATGGAGTAATTCGATTACTAACGTTCCATCCATTTCTGAAAACATTCTCTAATACTGAGACAAACCAGTCTCTGTCATTGTATCCTGCCTTTGTCAATTTCAATGGCACAATGGTACAAATTGCATGCGTCAACGCTGTTCCATTTATCGAATCTGTGTCATTTTCTAATACAGTACAAGGAATCGACATAGAGCTACTCCTGACAATTAGTGAAACAGCCAATATTCGATTTGCCATCACCGTGATGCATAATAACACTACCAATATTATCGCAGGTATTGAAGAAGCTATTCGCTCAAACCAAATGATCTGGCTTAATCGGATGTCGTTGACAAGCAATTCGAAGATGGCTGTGTTTATTCCAGATATGTTAGAAAACGTTATTATTGTACGCCGTGGGCGACCATTGAGCATTCCGCAGATCTTTCTTCGTCCGCTCTCGATCAATTCTTGGATTCTGATTGCAGTGATGTTGGTGTTCAGCTTTCTCATTAAGTGGAACTGGAGACAATATTTCCGGAATGATCTTATTCTACTACCGTTCTGTGGATTTGAGCGCTATAACCTGAGTGACACCGGAGTCACAGAAAAAGTGCTTGTGATGAGTCTGATGGTATTTTATTTTCTTATTCAAAATGGTTACGAGTCCATTATCATATCCTTGATATCGGACGTACCATTCGAACACGACATTCTTACAATGCGGCAACTCAAAGATAGTGAACTGGTAGTAATTGTGGATGAAAGAAAAAAGCACTTTTCCAAGTCTCTCTTAGCAGATCATGGAATAAAAATATCTTTGGTGGAAGTGCAATTTTTGGATCATATTCATCAAAATGATGCTTTTATCACTGATGTCAGGACTGCATATAGCACCGTGCGTATGCCACAAAACTACGATCACATCAATTATCGAAGAATGTTTAATGTGATGCAGGAAACATTTACTGCTCATCCAACGGCTTATTTGTTCCTGAGAAGAACAATGATTCAGGAAGTGTTTGAGAAACACCTGCACACCATCTTCGAAGCAGGTTTATTCAATCATTGGGCTTCGGTGGTGAGACAAGCGTCAGAAAATCGAGCAAATTTAACAACAAATTCTGAAGAAGGTGAAATAATTTCGATGCAAAATTTGGCTCCTTTCTGGGTCATCATAGGTGTTGGTTGGACGATAAGTATTTTTGTATTTCTGTTGGAGAGATTCACCGATCTGAAGCTTGGACTAAGGTTGACGAGGCGTAATACTGTTTAAGCTCGTATTCTTTCCAAGGCCCAAAAAATAATAAAGGCAATAAATGTATGCAAAATACCAAGAAATAAACGAACCACAATCTAACGGATATTATCGCATGACGCTTATGTTTTCTGCGATCGTTTTTCTATTCATACTAAATGTATTATTAATCTTAAATCAAGCGTTTGGCTGATATGTTTGTAACTGCTGGTTTTACGACTAAAACCTAGAATTACGAATGTAAGTTATTGATGCAATAAAAATTATTGAAACCGTATATGTGTCAAGTTCAATGAAAATGACTATTCATTGTATTTACACCAACACAAAGAATCCGTAGACTGATTTATTAAATATCGTAGCGTATACTACGAAAACCTATAGATCAAACGACAATGAATCAAAAACCTGTTCGCAAGTTCAACCAGTCGTTTCGCTTCTTACTTACTTCACAGATAACAGTAAATTGACTTACTTCTCAATTTATTCATGATCGCATGACTTCACCACACCTATGATTGTACGACACAGGGACATTGAGGATGTTCTATTTGGTAAAGAAATGTTTGTCAGTTCGCAAGAAGTGTCATAATGCGCGTATTGACGTTCCTTGGTGTGCTGCAGTTCATAAGTGCGACTTCGTTTGAGTTGAATTCTCAAATCGAAGCCATCGTTTCGCGATTACGGAACTCTTCGGTAGACAATAGTCGAGACATTTGGCTCAGCTTGCCAGCTACATGGTCAAAGAAAGATGAGTGGATGGATGCGTTGCAGCTTGTGCCTTCCATTCGAAATGCACCAAAAATCGTTTTCAGTCAGTCCTTCAAATCTACAAATCTAGTCAATGTGATCGACACTATGCCTATGCCGTTGGTCATGATTGTCGTCATCCATAAGGTATGCATCATAAGGATATTTTGGATATGATTTTAGACGTACAGGCAGCCTTTCCTTTCATCTTGCAGCAAGTTGAATTTCTTCAATGGATGATGGGAATAGCTAAGGCGTACATGCGAATGAAGATGCTCATAATTACAGAAACAGTTTCTCTAGCAGCCATACACCCAATTGCAAGATCTGTTGCAAAATTAGAATTTCACAATATTATTTACGTTACAGTCAACATTGCTGATGAAGTTGTTCGTTTAGTTAGATTCAATCCGTTTCTGGAAATATTATCAAGACACACGGCGAACCAATCTCTGCCATTGTATCCATCATTCGCCAACTTCTATGGCAAAATAGTACGGGTGGCGTGCGTCAACGCTACTCCGTTCATTGCGTCTGCGCCATCTTCAAATAGAATAAGAGGAATCGACTTTGAAATACTCTCGACAATTAGTAAAGCAGCCAACATTCGGTATGCCATCACCGTGATGCATAATTACACTGTCGATATCAAAGCAGGTTTGATAGAAGCTTATCATTCTAAGCAGTTGATCTGGCTAAATAGGATTTCGTTACGGTACTATTCTAGGATGGCTGTCTTCATTCCAGATATGTTAGAATACGTTATCGTCGTTCCTCGTGGACAACCACTCACCGTTCCACAGATCTTTCTCCGACCGCTCTCGATCAACTCTTGGATTCTGATCGCAGTGATATTGGTCATCAGTTTTCTGGTCATGTGGAACTGGAGACAATATTTCCGAAATGATCTCATTCTTCTACCGTTCTGTGGCTTGGAGCGCTATAACCTGAGTGAAACCGGAATCGCGGAAAAAATGCTTGTTCTGAGTCTAATGATATTTTATTTTCTCATTCAAAGTGGTTACGAGTCCATCATCATATCCTTGATATCGGACGTCCCATTCGAGCATGATATTCTTACAATGCAGGAACTCAAAGACAGTGAACTGGCAGTGATTGTGGATAGCAGAACTGATCGAGCCTTCTTCAAGCCTCTTTTAGAGAATCGCGGCTTCAAACTATCCTTGATAGAAACGAATTCGTTAGAACGCTTTCGTAAAAAGACTGCCGTTCTCAGCGACACCAGAACTGCATACAGCCTAGTGCGTGTGCCTGATACCTACGATCACATCAATAATCGAAGAATGTTTAATGTGATGCAGGAAACTTTCTCGGCTCATCCCGCGACCTTTTTGTTCTTCAGAAGATCAATGATTCGGGAAGTGTTTGAGATGCATCTGCACACCATCTTCGAATCAGGTTTAATCAAGCATTGGGCTTCAATGGTGAAGGAAAGCGTAGAAAAGTATCGAAATAATACGCTTAGTTCTGAAGAAGGTGAAATAATTTTGCTGAAAAACTTGGCTCCATTCTGGGTCATCATAGGTGTTGGCTGGACGATGAGTATTTTTGTGTTTCTGCTGGAGACGTTCACCCACTTAGAGCTTGGACTTAGGTTAAAAGGCAGAAATCAACAGAGAAGCAATTTTGCTTGGTGAGAAAGCAAATATGGCGTGAGATTGTCCTTAGAAGATACAATTTCTTCAGTTTACGGTACAGTTTGCGTGTTCATGATTTTATGTAAAAAAGTTGTTTCATTTAACATTAAAACTATACTATATCGTTAACGTTGTGTAATAGTTTTTGTTTTGGTTATCTATAATCAATTCCCAAGTATATCGCTAACCACGCTCTAAGTATCGATGCCACAACAGGCGGAATATTTATTCTGTACCATTTATTGTGTCCACCAGCACCTCGACTTCCTTCGTTTCGGCTGCCAAACAGTCCAACAGGTTCTGCATCTAATTGACCGACCCACCCACTCCGTCAGCCGATTAGGTATTCAAGAAATGTGCTGCATCACCGGGACAAGGCGACAGGACGACCTCCCATCGGTGGTGAGGTCGTCACCGTTGAGGGACCTGTCGACAAGTCGACGGTTGATAGGAAGGAGCATCTAATCTAATCATTTCCGCCTGCGTTCGACGTGCGACAAAACCGTTTAATCCAATTCCGGATGTCAACCGTGGTTCGCCCTCCGGGAGACTCCACAACACCAGCTGTAAACATTACCGTGGGGTACTGACGATGGCGCTTTGCTGAAAATCATGATTGACACCTGTCAGACGGGTGGGGGAGATGGCTTCCTAGTTTTTTTTTTTATTTTCTTGCTCGTCACCTTATGCCACGAGTTTCTTAGGGATATTTTTCGTTTTTCCTTTTCTGATTTCCATCGCGATCATTAAGACGTCTCAAGATTAGAGTAAGTTCCACTGTGTAGCAAATTCAATTAAAATAAATTTTAATTACCCCACCAAAGGCTCATCATCTAGAATCGTCCACATCGTTCTTTATCCCTGAACTCTCCTATCCACTGTTGCGGATTGCCTAGGTCTATGGTTCACACATTGCCTCACCAAACAGTAATACATCTATCAAGTGTGAAAAAAGAAGATTACACGTTACTCCTCCAGACGTTGGTGACTAGAAAGGTCTACAACAAAGTCACCATGGTGTTCGAACGAAGCAAGCGTCGCCGCTTCTGTGGTTGGTCAAGCAAAAACAAAAAATAAAGAAAAGAAATTGAAGCCAACGTCAACGTCGGTCAGGAGACGATAACCCACTCTCTGGACGCTACCGAACCGAACCGAAGCTGCTGCTGACACTCCTGGACTCTGCGCAGAGCCCGAACCCCTCCCGGGATATGACTTCCATTACTTACTTTAATGGGTATAGCGGGCGCGGTAATATAAATGCGGGAAGAAAGATAAATAATATGTGTAATCTGCGGATAAATGTTGCGTTATTCTATCTGACACTGACGGACACGAACAACCGGGGCCGGGTGGTCCGTGTGTTCCTTGGGTGTGGCATTGCAAATCCATCATACTTTATTCTTTTCACTCACTCAAAATCTTGATAAATCACTAGAACGGCGACAGAACGGCCACTACGGCCCCGTGAGTCCCTCAGGCGCTGGCCAGCCAATGAAATGACCGGGCGGGGCGCGTGTTAGATTGTATCAGGCGAATGCACTTCAATCACTGCTGCGAATGCCGTCAGACACTGTGGTGAACGCGAAGACTTGTGATGATCATGATTGGCCCCCTTCTTTGCTATACGGAATCGGTTATCTGCAGGTTTCAATTTCAAAAAGACTTCACCCCTCGACCATTCATATTTCATGCACCTTTAGGAGGTTTTCAGCAGTTCACACCATTGCGGAGTGCAATACAACAGTATTAATACAGCGACAACTATAACAACGAATCCAAACATTATGAATCCACAATTTATATCTATACCATTGCAACGTCACCACTTGGAGGAATCACTTGAAGATTTCTGGTATTTTTCGGTCTCGCTCTTGCTCACGGTCTCTCTCTCTCCGGAACTAAACTATTTCGTGCTCGGTCACTGTCATACGCTCCATCAAATTTCGTGTCTCATCATCCAGACGAGCGCATGTGCTGATGGATAGCATCATCTTCCTACCTTCCTCGGCCGCAGCCTTCTCCCTGACGTCGAGAATAACCGATCTCCAATTGTAATAGTTCCACTTTGGCCTTTGGCAGGATTGTTTCATCGGTTCCAGACGAGGGTGATGCGGTTAAAGCAGCAGCAGAGATACTGATGGAAAAATTTGCAACATTTCGTCCTCTACGTCCATCGTTGAGCTTTCGTCTATTCCCTAGAGTGTCTGTACTACGGACATCCCTTCGAAGTCGTGGCCCATCATTTTCCCGGAGCCCATGCCGTGCTACAGCATCAACAATCGCCGACGGTATCATCATTATCATCCCTATCACCACCACCATCATCATTGTCATCATCATCATCGTCTTCGTCATGACCATCATGGTCATCCGGCTATATATCACCGGTTGACCGGGGGGATCCATGAGCCTCTACCACTCTGCCCCCGTCCAGGACAACGGAAATCATTGGCACCAACAAGCAGCAGCAGCAGTAGCAGCAACAAGAGAGCTGACTTGCCAAGGGTACAGGCAACTGGGAGCGAAGAGAGGGAACCAGGAACAAAAAGAAGTTTGTTGCCGAACGCAGCACCAGGATGGTGGTAGGTGATATCATCGGAGCCCAGACATGGGGCCAGAAGATACCGGGATGCTGGATGCTCCGCTTGGCACGGGGTGGCACGAAGGGATGCAGGTACAACGCGATGGGCGAAAATGTATAATAATCTGTCTTCCTTCACCTCACATCAATCATGAATCATCATCGCCATCATAGTCGGCGATGGTCGAAAGGCCCTAGTGAACATAGCAACAACAGTGGCATCCGGACCTGGACAAAGCCTTGTTTCACTCTCTTTCGCTCTCTCTCTTTCGCACTCTCTCTCTCTCTCTCTCTCTCTCTCTCTTTGTCCGACACACACATACTCACAACCAGCCGCCGATAGTGAGTCAAACAGCGGCCATACCAAAGTCCAGTGGTGAGTAGTATTACGTTTTCCACTTTGGTGTATCCCAAGGTTACTCCGGGCTAAGCAGCTGTGGCCGAGCGAAGGGCCACGATTCCGATGCCCATCACCGGCTCCAGGAAGGTCCAGGCGAAGACATTTGGCGTCCGTTTCTCGGATTGCTAACTTTCAATGCCACTCTTCACCGTCTCGCTTTTCTGCTGCTCCCCGGCCAAACCAGTCATTCGGTGGACTTTGGAGCTTTCTTTCCGAACTTCATTCGTCCATCGGGACACCCCCGCGCGAGCGCTCCGAGACATAAGTCATCGCAAACTAGGGGCGGGGAGAAGGAGATTTGTGCCACAGTTGGTCATGGGAGGTACAGTGACTGGTCATAATCGCTTAGTCGAGTTGGACCACGATGTTGATGGTTTCAGTTATTATTTTTGGTTCCAACATTTAACCATGTTTTGTAAACAAAAGTCAGGGTCTATTCTAACAGATTTGACTTTTGACAGCTTACTAGATAAATTGAACTAATACTTCAGAGATAAGTTTTAGTTCGACAAGGAATTAGAAAGCGTTTTGTCGGCAATTAATGGCAACAAAAATGTCAATAAACACAGTTGTAAATTGTGCATTCTTCTCAAACAGACAAGACTCTGGAAATATACCTAAAGCTACTGAAATATCTAGAAGGTACGTACGGTACTACGGTGCAGTAATACTTAATTTAATTACTTTATTTACTCCTCCAAGTAAAGCTGTTTAACAGAACTGATAGACAAAATCGGAAAGAATAATTGCATTATAGCAATCGCATAGTTGATCTAAATAAGCCATTTTACCGGAAGTATTGTCCTTTATACGACAATACTGTTCTCAAAGGCTTGTTTGCTTCAGAAGACGGTCACCAGTTATCACCAGTTTTAGACAAAATAAAACCGTTTTCGATTCCTCGACTCACTTAATATCTTTAGATTAGTAGACTGCTTCGAGCGACTTCCACTAGTTGTTATCTTGCTAGGAATACGACCGAAAAGTACGTCCATCGGGATCTAGTTATCATATTCCGAGAGAACGTCCTAAAAAGATGAAGTCCGGCTTCCATCTATCAATTGATATCAATTGATGTCTATTTGAGTTCTGTCACTTATATACGTCCTACTGCAAACTGAATCTTTTCGTATAACCATTTACTGCAACGGAAAAGTATCGACTACGGTTAATTAATTAAATCAAATTAATACAGAGTTAAACGTAAATTCAACGCAGTATCCATTGACAATACAATTGGGGTTGAAATAATGCAAAATTGTGACGTTCCTGGGAGCCCGATTTTTCCCCCACGACGTGACATATTTCGCCCATTGTGCCGCTCTCTTTCTCTCTCTCTCTCTCTCTCTCTCTCTCTCTCTCTCTCTCTCTCTTTCTCTCTCTCTCGTTCTCCGGTCTGTTGTCGCCAACATCTTTCACCCGTCTTATCACGGATATCGCTTCGCTTCCGTCAGCTCAGCGGCAGAAAATATGATTTGATGTTGATGTTGCCATCAGGTTTCAGCGAGCCATTGGCCCTACTACCCGCGTGACTGACGATCGAATGCCCACCCACTACCGCCACCAACCCTCCCGCCCCCCAAGGGGGATGAAATGATGAGATGAGTTATGGCCGGCACTGTGCGCCGTAGCGCTAGCGGACGAAATGTGAGGGTCCAGGATTTCTGGTCCCTTTCATCCATCAATCCCGCCCAAAGCGCAACAGCAACAGAAATGGCATAGCCCCCACATCCCGCCCGCCCAAAACTCACTCAACCCACATGGCATCCATCACCTCCTCCTCCCGTGCGTCCGGAGGTCGACCGTCGCCACTCCACTAGTGCTGCAGGACCAGGACCTGGACGTGGACCAGGACCTGGCGGACTCCAGGACACCAAGGAGGCGATACGATGTTTTCGCCATATTAAATATTATGGTCTAGTTATTTTCCCGTCGTTTACACTCTTGGCGCGCTGGCTGATGACGAGACGAACCGTGGCATTCATCATACGAATGGTTTCTCCATTCGTCACCCGGACCACCGTTCTCTGTTCTCTTTCTCGTCCGTCCGGCAACTCCGGAGCATCTTCCAGCCATCGATCCTGCCCACGGCATCCTACTGCCCAGGATGGATGGAGGACCAACTTTAACGGCTTCGTCCTTCCGGCCATCAACCATTCGCCCGGGATCCCATCATCCCCATCCCCGTTTTCTGCTTCTACTGCACGGCACAGCCACCAACATTACCGATGGGACCGATGGGACCACTTACACACACACATACGAGAACGGAACCATCCATCCATTCGGTCCGTCGGTCCGTCGGTCGTTTGGGGATGTCACACTCGAAGCAAATCAATCAAAACCGTTCCTCTAATTTTTCTGATGTTTAATTTTGCTGCCGACGAGGACATGGACAAGGACATGGACGCGAGCAGGCGGTGGACGAACTTCCATTCGAAGTGGACATTGGCTCCATCATCCTCTCCGGAGTTCAGGTCATGGTCCCCGGGCGTTGCCAGGATTTTCCACTTCCCTTATTCCCCTCTACCTGCCAGCACCCCTTTGCACTCCCGGCGCCACGTATAGTCGGAGTTGATGGACAGCGGACTCGGTGTGCCTCGGTGTGTGTGTGTGTGGCGCTTGTAACTGACGTTCCGTCATCGTCGTCAGTCGTCGTCGTCGTCGAGCGACCTTTTCGCGATGAAGCAAGAAACGGATCTTCCGGAACTTTGACAATTTCTCACCACCACCCTTTACACCCTTCCTTTCCTTTCTTTCTCCAACCCGACCACCACACAACAGTGTGCTCCCCAACAATCCATCACCAAACATCAACACTGCAATCCCGGGGACGAATCGAATCGATAGCGGCAAATGAAAAATCGCTCCGATGACGGGATACTTTTGCGGTGCTGGTGACGGTGTGGAAGGGGGCTGATGGTGCCATGAGGGGAGGGAGGGCGCACCGGAACGGACGTGGAAAATGGTTGGAAATGGCGTGCACGTCTCTGTGAGTCAGAACAATGAGAAAATTTTTGAGACGAAGCACTGATTGCAACCCATTCGTGTGGTGGAATGAGACTGTTGTGGGTGTAGCTGTGTGTAGGTGTGATTGATGTCGGTGCTAATGAAAAATCTTTTCCCAAACGCCACACTGCAAATGGTCTGCACGAGACCGGTCGTCTGCTCCGTCTCGTCGATGCAGTGCACATCGCTGGAAGAGAGTGATTTTTGGGTTGGTGTTAGTGTGCTCGTATTTCAATAAAAGATTCTGCTTAAGTGAAACAAATTTTTGAAGGGTAGAAACTTGTGAAGAAAAATGGACGAATCCACGGATATGTGTCATATTGCCGTGAAGTTGACAAACCGTTTATACCCGTACCCGGATTCAAGTGTTGCGCAGATGCATGCCTGCAACCTTTGATCTAGTAGCCTGTGGTTCGAAGACGTCGTCGTCGTCATCTGCGATATCGCACATATAGAGGAACTTATGCCCCCGGAGGCACCAGAAAAGCAGCGAGCGTTGAATGCTTTTATGGGTGTTGGTCGGTGGCCAGCGGCGGCACTCATTAATCAATAATATTCTCCGACAAAATGGCCCATTTGTTGCTGTCAATTTAACCGCTCCGGACCGAGAGATCGAGGAGCGTCGATCGGAACGTCGAAGAGGTCGTACAGGTCGAGCTGGTTCGAGAGGAAGGGATGGAATTGATGGAAACCAATTCTCGGTCCAGTCCCCACATCCGATAGGTCAGGGTTAGAGGGCTGGCTAGCGGAGAAAGAGAGGAAAAGAGGA
The DNA here is from genome assembly GCF_943734745.1 of Anopheles darlingi. NCBI lineage: Eukaryota > Metazoa > Arthropoda > Insecta > Diptera > Culicidae > Anopheles > Anopheles darlingi. Next base: position 58,772,277 of record NC_064874.1, read on the forward strand.
CCAGCGAACAGCAACCGTATCCCATGATGGCGGCCATCGAACACCAAGACGTACGATCATGTCAATGCGGTCTGGTCCAAGACACTCGAATGACTGATGGCCGATGAGCAGACACACACACACAGGCACACATACGGACACACGGACACACGGAATCAAAAGGCAACACAATCGCTCTCGGTGAAGATCTCTTCGCGAAATGGACGATGCCCTCCGGTGTATAGCTTCTTCGCTTCTTCGCCGCTTCGAACCTTCCAGCCTGAAGAAGGATCGCCAAGCGATACACACATGGATCACCCCCATGGCGGTCCATCCTGCATCTCGCAGAAGAAGTATTCCATTTTGTCCCGATCCGTCGACCGCGATCTTGTATTCTATTCGCTCGCTCGTACTCGAGGTATGCAAGCGGTGTGCATGCGGTGTGTGTGTATGTGGAATGATAAATGATCGCTATTAATTAAAGTCTATTTCCAGCGATATGAGTTCATAATAAGCGCACTCCAATATGTCCCACACTCGCGCACGGCTTCTCTCTTTCTCTTCTTATACCACCTTCTTCTGTACCTTCAAGGAAGTCAGAGGAACAAAGGTGTGTGTGTGTGTGTGTGAGACTGATGATGGAGATATGATGCACCAGGTCCGTGTAAATGTCCATTTCATAGCTTGCCAGGTGATGGCGACGAAGGAGCGCTTCCGCTGGAGTCGAGGCTTTTCACCAAATTTGCCCAAAAGGAACACAATACACATACGTCAACGTAGTAAGATGACAGCAAGCTCGATCCAGGAGGATCGAATGAATGTAACATAAGTCCATGAATCCTCCATGAACTTGGGAAGTATACTGTGCAGGAGGTGAGGGAAAAACCAAAACACAAACTGAAGAGATAAAATATTGTGCTCATCCGAGAGTGTGAGAGAGAGCTCGCGTGGTAGGAGGAGGAAGAGAGAGAGAGGATGTTAATTCGTTCTTGTTTTCCTTTTCACCATCTTCAACCCTCCCAAGAGCAGCAGCGCACGGCAAGAGCTTCGGTTCGGTTCAGCGTTTCGTCATTTTTCTTGCAAGACGTTGTCGCTCCATTGCATCGCTCCTGCACCATCCATCGCGCCCATCGGTTGTTGTCGGCTTTCCTTCCCTACCCTTGGCTTCCTGCCCTACAAGTGCTCTTCCGCCTCTCTTCGATCGCCAGCTGACGGTGGTAATGCAGGGTAAGGACGACTGCACTGGAGTAGTAGTAGCGTGGCTCGGCGATAAATCAAATAATCAGTACCTTTATATTGTTTAAATTCACATAACTCATATCGGTGTTTTCTGTCTTTCATTTTGTACCGTCGCTCCGTCCGTCCGTCCGTCCTTCCTTCCGTCGGTTTCGGGTTTCCTGTTTTGTCCGACGGGACCAATATCATGGCGATCGCGGCTCGATCAACAGCCAACCTTGCCTTGGTTCGCGGTGGAAGGCGACGACACACGCTGGTGGAAGGAAGGAATGGGGCGAGGTTGTTAATTTGTTATTTCTTCTCAATTTTAGATTCTGATGAGACTTTTTTCGGGCTGCGTTTTTTTTTTTACTCGGAACAGCGGTTGCTGTTCCCTGCTGCCTGCTGATAAATATGTTTCCTCGAGCGGGAAAACCGGCTTCAGCAGCCCGGTGGACGTGGCCGCGGCCGTCTAGAGAGGCTTTGCAGGTTTGTCTGATTAAGCGCCTGTGCATTCGGGGCTAATGAAGGTAACGAAACATTTCTACATTTTCGAATTGAGTTTTCATCATTGATAAACAACTTTCTGTCTTCGAAAGTCTCGAGGGACGAGCAGTCGCGACGCCTCTACTTTTGAGTCGCGCTAGCGCAAAGTGAAATGTTACCTTGTTGTCGTCGACGGTACCGTTGTCTAACTTCGTTCTCTTCTTCGTCTCATTTGGATTAGATTGTCGTAATTTTTCAAAATATTCCCGGTAATAGAGTTGTGTTGCTATTAATCACTCGAACAACGTTGGACAGGTATTGGTGCGGAACACTTGTTTCGGCGTCGTGTCTATTGTGCGTCTATTTTAAAATGGAAACCATTTTTGAGTGTTGTTATATATTGTTTAAGCATTTCTATTTCTTAGATGAGTAGTTATAAACCTGTTTTTCTTTAGACACTAAACTGTACACTTGTATGACCTCAGTAGAGAGTCAGCAGATGAAAGAGTTTTAGAGTATTGCGAGAATCGGTTTGCTATCATCAGAACCTTATCTTTTCATTTGAATAGCTTTTTTTCTTGCCAAGAAGCAAATACGGCATACAAGAACTTTTTGCAGAATATTGTTTCGACGAACCGAAAAGAACTGTTTACGCTTCGACCCACGAATTTATTTTGGAATCTTATATGGAACATAACTTGCCTTATAGAATATTAAGTGTGTCTAATCTATAAGATTCTATAATCTATAAGATTAGACACATTTAATGATCTATAAGACAATCTAGTTACATTTCTAAACTAATCTAAAAGCACAGCACAGCTTATACTTGTTCAAATAACGCAACTTACGCAAGAACAACATAAAGTTTCGTGTTCAACCTTGTATGTTAGATATGCCTAAGGCTTTTTAACGAATAAATGAACACTTTTTATATTTGTGCTACCGAAACGATAAGATCAGTTGCGTATATTTTACACTAGTTTTTTTTTCGTAAAAAACATAGATGAAATAATTGAGGAGAGGATACTACTTTTCCAGTCCGTGCTACCAGAGCACATATCACTGGACGCACGCTTCACACGTACGTTAGAGAATGATTATCGGCAATAAAAATAAATGCATATGAAATGAAGTTAAAAGTCCGAATGAAATAAAAAAGTTTGTCAAAATGCGCTGGACAATGTTTGAAAACTCCTTATTGAGGTTTGTGGATACTGAGGAAATGCACAAAATAATCATTTCGTATCCCGTCACAAATAAAGATAGCATGCAGCAGCACTTACAGCATATTAGAATAGCCCTAATAGCCCTAAACTTTTAACTCTCGATAAGCAAGTAAAAGCTTCTACAAACTGTTTCACAAGAAACACAAGAAATACATATTGAACCAAGGTTGTACAAGGAATCATCAAGGTTCAACAGACGTCGTATCAAAGTCCTCTTAGCTATCTCCTAGCAACGGTCTGTGGAAATGACTTCGCACGAGCGCAGCTGGACACGGCTTGTAGTAGACGGAAGTGATCAGACCGGAATGATTCCACCCAAGACCCCCTTGGACCCGCGTCTCTGGTTGGTCAGTGGATGAGGATGTCGCAAACCTAACGCTGAGCTGACGATCGAATGACGGCAGGCCGCAGGGTTGCCAATCCCACAGCGGAACAGCTAAAAGCGAACGAAACGCTGCGCCATCGTTTACGGGCCTTTCCCTCCAGGACCAGGTGCGCCACCTCGAATCAACCCGCAAGTTTGCTCCAAGATGAAGGCGGTACCCCATCGTGCAGCCGATGCACCGATAACATCGTTCTCCTCGTCGTCGTCGTCGTCGTCGCTTGACCAGCCGTTGCGATACCCGGTGCACCGAAAGCGTTCCGGTTCCCCGGGAACGAACCGACCGACCCGGGAACGATGAGCCATAATTCAACGCGCTGGCAAGCTCCAATTAATCAATAACTGAAGAATAATCAAGAAATGTTCAGATCGTTTAAAAAATTACACCACCCGGCCCCTGTCCACAACCCTCCACCACCAAACCCGTATGGCCACGCAACACCTTCCTTCCACCGGAGCGGCTTCCACGGTTCGCGGCCATTTTGGTCAATCGTGTACGTGTTCGTCCTCGCAAGCTGTATGCCATGCGGTGGCGGTGCTGCACGCCGTGCTGCCGGTGCACCAGGCAAGTGACTGATGCTCGACGGGATGTCCGGATCGGGTTCTCACCGAGACGAAGGCGGTAACAGCAGCAGAAGCAGCACAGGCAACATCAGAAGCAGCAGCAGCAGAAGTAGCAGAAGCGGCAGCAACGAGCAGCGAGAAGAGTAAGGAGAGTAATTTATGAGCCCAACCTTTTGCACATTTAATAACTCTTTTTCCCGCACCTCCACCGCACTCTATTGCACTCTTCTTCACCTCCTCCTCCTCCTGCTCGTGTCGTGGCGGTGATGATTCCTCCAACCAGCCAGCACCTTCAACACGAAACCCTTGCCCAGTGACACCGACCTGGGGGCCGGACCTTTTGGCCAGGAAGTGCAGCACGAGGTGGAGCAGGGCAATCACGTCTCACAGGATGCCTTGACCGGACCGGACAGCGAGCAGCAACAGAAGAAGAAGAAGAAGAAGGAGAAGCCGAAGCCGTAACTGATGGGCAGGCATCGGTGCGAGCTGATTTCCGGAAAATGAAGCCCGATAAATCAACATCAGTTGGTTGCGTTGCTGGCAGGCTGGCTGGCTGGCTGGTGCGGTGTGGTGAGCAGAGGAAGTCCTCCACGCCACGGTTCGGGTTAAGGTTTCCGCGAAGTGCGCTCACTCACTCACTCACTCACTCACTCGTTCGCTTAATGTAATATTTGCCCCCTCGACGGACGATGGCCTTTCGTTTCCTCTGCTGAGCGGTTCCGCCATTGACAAAATGATCCAGCGAGGTGATAATGGTGTGAGGTGCGGTGGGGATGTGGACCAGAGGCACGACTTTTCGCCACGGTGCACGATGGTGTGTGTGTGTGTGTATGGAAGCACAAAAAGCGTTTGGAAAAATGTTAAACCTGGAACCGCTCGGCTGGCTGCTCGGTTGTTAATGAATCGCTCAATTAATCTGCTCTCCTTGAGGGATCGTTGAGGGAGGAGCACTGGGTCCTTGGAGTTATCCTGGTGAAATTGTAACAATAGCAGGCCTTGCATATGGATTCCTTGGAAGTTTCTCTAAAACGCAAAAGAAGCGAAGAGGCAATTCTTTTTGTATTTGGTAGTTTGTGTAGAATTTAATCGATCTGTGACATGAAATGAATCGAGATGTATTCTTTGGAACTTTGAAAAATCATTTTATCAAATCGATCGAATCCATCCTCAAGCATAAACAACAACATATGCAAGTAGTTGACCTTTGTTTTTACCAAACATCTTCTTGACGTTTAGTTGTTATCTTGGAGTATCTTGAATGGAATGCAAACGGTAAATTATCAAGCTTAAGCTTTCTTGTGTAACTTTTACTATTACTTCTTTTTTTTGTAAAATACTTTCTTGTCTATGAGATTACTCACTCTACTCTGTATAGCTTTTGGATACTTCTAAGTTATGGTGACTAGTAGGGAGCTTAATAAATTTTTTAATGTACTCGATGTACGAAGTAGACAGCACTTGCATCCTTCTGATGCAGAATCAAATATGAAAACAATTGAGACGCTCGTTTTTTTCACGACGGACTTACTTTATGTAGAACAGTTTCAAAATAAGTTGATCATTACCAACAATACGTCCAATTGAACAATGCTAGATGTGAAGGGCTTAATGAGGCAATAGATTATAAAATAGTCGCACTTTTGTAGGATTT
>NC_064874.1:58782782-58810282 GCF_943734745.1 Anopheles darlingi
GGCTTGACTGTGCCTTCAGACAATGTTTGGAATTTTACCGACCGTGGCGGTGGTGGTGGTGGTAGCGACGTTTATTAATTTTATTAAACACATAAATCGTAAAAATGTATGTCCTTTTGCCTAGCATGAGCTCGCGGGCGTGCGCCCTTGCAGTGCGCGAGTTGCAGTCAGGAGGGGAAGGGGTAGCATATTCTCACCGTGCCACCGTCTCAATCGACGTCACCGCGGGATGCTGTTCAGTGTTCTGTTGTTGTTGCTGCTGCTGCTGCTGCTGCTGGTGCCCATCACTAAACAGTGGAAATAGGGCTCACGGGACAGCGAAATAGCAGAAAACACTCACGACAATCGTCGGCTTATCGCGTCATGGTGAAGGGAGGTTGGTTGGTTTGGTGGTTGGTGTGTCACAAGCACAATCATGCACACGCACCCGCATGCGGTGCTTGAACCCGGATAGCTTGGAGACACTTTCTTTTGAAAATTAAAATTGAGATTCACTGTATGTCAGGCATCTGATTGTGTCTTTTAAAGAAATGATATTTCATGTAACCTGCGATGCAGTATCTAGTTGTAATCATGCACGGACTTTCAAATGATTTATGTCCTCAGATCCCTTGTCTAAGTGATTCTGAGGTGTGTCGTGAGGAATGTATCAGTCCTGAATAATAAGAGACCCATAGGACTCATAATAAGAGACCCATAGGATCTTCGAGGCCGTGATCCAATTGTTGATATATTGGTAGCGATGTTAATAGCATCGAATCATTTCAGTTTTAACCACTTAGGTCTATTTAAACGAAACACTTTCTTTAAATGAAACACTGATTACAACGAACGAGCGAGAAACTGCTAGGAATTGCTGCAAAACGGGCATCGCAACGATTCTGAATCGAAATGAAACTATAACTTTAAAGATAGGTAGATATTCCTCTGTGGATCCTTGTTTCTAGTGCAGACTGATGACTGAATTGACCAAAAACTAACGTCTAGTAAACATGAGGTCCGCGATCAGCGAATCAATAATTAATTTTTATTATTACTATATTTAAAACTACTTGAGGAATTCCTTTGGGTTAAGATAAAGTACAGGCCAATACACTAGCTATTAAATTTATGTATGATTATGATATTGTGCAGGAGGATCTTTTGTTAAAATTGTCAATGATTATATCCTCATAATATTTTTATGATAAGTGGTAGTATAACTGTTGAGTCTCGAAAGTAAGATGCAGAATTCTATTGAAAGCCGATTGTGAGTATGCTTCAGCAAATTCCAAAAGCACACCCTATCATCTCTTCTAGACGATATAGAATATCTAGAAATATCTCTTTCATAGTGCAGTCTAATTGGACCGAGTACTGACTATGTACATTGGAACAATTGGTCTTACAATACTTAAATAGAAGTAATATAGTAGCTTAATTGTAACCAAAAGAAATGAATTAGTGTGAATTGCCCCAAACGTCAGGAACCGTATGAATACATTGGCTAGGTCCCAATATTACTGTCGAATTCAAGATATTATATATAGGTTCACGGGATAGAGAATAGTTCTTCAGCATATTACAAGGTTCTACAGAACTTAGGCTTCTAAACTGGTTAGCAGCAGAAACACCATATATATTAGATGTGCTGTAAAGAGAAATACTTTATCCCTTCGCTACGACGCCTCGATGTCCCTTCATATCTCCTTTATCTTCGTAACTTCTCCTATCAATAAAACATAGTCTCTTCCTTTCCCTAGGATCCCTAGATCCTTGAGTATTTATTCAAGACTATGCGCTCAACAACCTTTCTTGACTCAAGGCATGCGCCCATTAGCGGAATGCTGGAGGAATTCTCTAACTGTTAGAAGCATTTTCTTTGTATCACTGCTAGTGGCCAGAAAAAGAAACCAAACCAAGATCAGATTCGCTAGAACAACCCTGCCTACATATCATACACGATCAAGGACTCCACGATCACAGTGCAGCAATCCGCTGAAACCACTTAGTGCGCAACCTTTTGACCATAAAGCAGCTGCAGGGGCCACATCGATCGAAGAGTAATTCGATAGTGTGAGGCAAATAATACTAACAAATGCCGCCCCATGACGCAAAAGGATGGCGCAGAGTGTAGCGTTTAGTACAAACCCATTACTTCATTACCCTCCCGACAACCTCTGATAATCAATTGATAAATGCCCACCACGGCACGGCGGGAAGGCAGCAAAACGCGAAGAAAATTTAATTTCCCGCCAGCGCCCAAGGAGCGCGAAAGGGAAAGAGAGGACGCGTCCACAATGATTACACCGCGATGGTGATCACCTTCTCCGATCCTCGTTTGGAAATATCACACCCGCGCGACTGCCTTGAACGCCGCGTTGTGAAGTTTGCCGCCATCGCGCGCCAAGGCTCTGTGGCACAATTGAACGGAGTCCATTTTTAACAACAACCCGACCACAACCGACAACAAACAGCCCGAACCGAATTGAGGACGGCCATTTATGAGCCCGCGCGCTAAGTATTCCCATCGTCGTCTTGGTCCTGGTCCTGGTCCGCGGTTCGTCCGCGACAAGCAACATATTCGCGCGCACGTGCGTCGAGAGTGCGCGCCGGGCGCGGCATAAGGAAATGGGAATTTTATTTATTGGCATCATACCGGGTGTAGAGCAAACATAGCGCCTACATACTTCGCGGCGCGCCATAATTATTAACACTAACGAATCAATTAATAATAACCCCTTACAATGCAATGCGCTGTCCAGGTGGGTGAGAAAACTGCGGAATTTATCATCGCGAAAAGTGCAGCGTCCGGCACATTCCGAGATGAGCATATGCGTATGCTTATGCGTATGTGCGCTTCCAAGAAGCACATCCACCGTTTTCTGTGCTTAATGTGGGCAGCGATCGCACTGGAATCGCTTTCTGGAACTGCGGAGATTATAAGTTTACGTTTAATCCTACCTTTATCGTTGCTCATCCATCGGTACGATGGTCGCGGTTGCTGCTTCGATCGCATCGTGCTGCTGTTGCTGCTGCCGTTGATACCTCGACGACGACGCAACTTTGTCACCAATCTTGTTCTCACAACACGCACTGACACACGGACACAGGCACATTCACGGACGTTCCGTCTTATCACAGCACTGACACGCACTTCGGTTTCGGTCACTTAAGATTCGGTCACCATTTTCCTGCCATTTTCCATTTTTGAATCTCTGAGTAGTACTGACAACACCGGACACTGTCAACTGTCATCGGGCACGTTTGATGACCGAAAATTTTGCGTGGCACAGGAATCGGCATCTGGAAAGAGGAAGAGAAGGAGGAAAAGTAGAGACGTCCATTAGAAGCCCATAGAAGCCGGTGAGCGGTCATGAGATGGTCTCGGGGCGGGGAGGTCATCATCTTTTGAAGATTGTTTGACATCGTTAATGAAAATTAATTTTCCTAATGTCCACCAGCAACGGTGCTTCATCTCACCAAGGTACACACACACACACACACACACACACACACACACACTTTTCTATAATGATAATCTAATTGAACGGCAGCACGGCCGCGAGTCTGCTTTTTATGCGCGCCAACGTGTTTCGATAACTGTCATTTTGAATCAAAATGGTTGGAATGATCGTGGTCGTGGCGTGGCGCGAACGCGATTCGAATGGAAGATAGTGCTCCTCCGAACGGCCAAGATGCTGCAGAGCACTCCATCTCTCTCTCTCTCTCTGCCTCTCTCTCCACCAAGTCAGCGAGCACGATTCGATGACAAAATGCCATCAACTGTTATCGGGGCATCATATCGGGCGGCCTCGCTGCTGGTGCTGTCTGTTGTGATGGAGAAGAACGTCGCGAGCACGTGCTGCACGTGGACACACGGTAAGACGAAGAGGCTGGACCGATTCGATGGAGATAATTTAATTACAAATATTTAATCGTTATCACGCGGCTTCCCTCTGGTACCACTGACTTCCCCCTGCCCTGCTACGGCTTTGGATGGTTTGGATGTAATTAACGGAATTGTTTTCGACTGGCGAGCACTCAAATTTGGTTTTCGCCAAAATGCCAAACACCGTCGTCCATTACCGGGCGCACCAAGAGGAATGATTCTTCAAGACGGCCAGGACTCGTTTGCTACCATTAGGTGCCGCGCTCTAGGGGTACGGGCTGAATTGTGATTAGATTTTAAAAGATGGAAGCTTGCGATGGAGCGCCTGATAATGGTGCATCACATCTGGAATCAATATCCTCCGTAAGTATCCTTATGGTAGAGGAAATATCGGCCTATTTTATGGCCTGTTTTACCAAAACATTTCTATTGGTCATGAGTTGGATGACGAGGATGTCCCGCGAACTGTATCAACGAAAGGCGATTTTATATTGGATGATACAAGTTTTAAAAGGACATCGATACTACTTCGTTAATCTATTTATTAGTTAATGATCGAGGAACAAACATCAATGAATAGCAGCGTGTGTACTCATCATAAAGAAATAGGAATTCCTGTGGGTAACATGGTTAAGTCATAAAAACAAGAAGTTGATCAATGACATAACCTGACGTCATCATGATAAATACGGATACTAAACTAGATTCTATAAAAATGAATCATGATATAATGACACTTCATAACCACGTAACTTCATAACAAAAGATGTCACGTCAATCGTTGCGCGAGCGAAAACCAAGAGGAAAACAATGAACAATGACGATAAAAAGCAAAGTTCGATTGATCAAAATAGTTCAATCTCTAGACGAGAATAATCTAGCGTTGATTGGCCGTCGTCCAGTTGTTTTGAGTAGGATGCAACGTAATGTTAGCTATCTTTAGAATTGGTGACGCAAAATGGTACAATACGCGGCATTCAGCAAATGAAGCATAGAAAACTATGATAAGATACATTAGCCATTTTATTAAAGGTAAGGTTTTTATTAAGGTAATGAGCGTCAATGTTCAATGCAAGTTCTGTCGTTCACCAATATCATGAATTATAGAAGCACGTGAAATGTACGAACACAAAAATGCATTAAAGTAATGTCTTTTCCATGCTCTTGTTTGAAATTTACTTAACGCTATATTTTATCGCATTGAAATGAATAAAATTGTGAGACAAACAATCTAGTTTCATCTGCATAAGCAACTGATATTGAGGCTTTAAAGCATTACTGATATCGAGTTCTTTATTAGGTCTCTGAATTAGTTCTTTCGATTCTGCTAAAAGATGGCGCCACTAATTTTTGGTCAGTTTCGGCTATGTGCCTAGGCCTATGTGTTATGACGTTTTAAAGTATAACTAAATACTGATAAAAAGGAATAAGTAACTGCTCATAATATTGATTAAACAATATGTTTTTCTTGAGTTATGAATGTCGAGTTTTAAAACCTTCTTTCATTCGAAGCCGTTCAACCGTCTTCTAAAAGTTATTGTTGGTTGGTTTAAGCATATGATGAACATGTTACTACACAAAAAAGTTCTTTCGACATGGAATTCGAAAATAACCTGATAGATAGAAAAAAAACTAGTTGACCAGCGATGGACAATATTTGAAGTAATGTAATTATTCTTTTGGTTTTGAAAATTAATAGGTTTTGTTGAGGCAAAAAATCGAAAAGAATTATTCAGAGACTTAAGGGGGGGCTTCGGTATTTTATTTTATTTATAAGCATTTATTTTTTATATTTTTTTATAAGTGCTTATCCTTTCAAGAGTATTGTGTAAAATTTTAAGACCAATCGAAAAAACAAAACTGACAAAGATATTGATTTTTGAAAATTCACCTTTCTTAAAAGGCTCAATGCATCTCGCATCTTTGAATCACGTTTCCGAAAACCTACGTTTTCAAAACCGGTGCCCATCGTAGCATAAAAACTACTGGACCGATCGATTTGAAATTTTGAACACATAATCTTTATTTTATTTGCCAGGTAGCCCCGTCGAGATTTTGTAAAAGTTGTTGATACTTTTTATTAAATAATTTTTTTATTTATTTTTTTTTTGAGGCAATATCGAAAAAAGCATCACTAATTCAACTTTAAAAATCTGCCAAAAATCCAAAAATAGGTAATTCAACAAAAACTCGACGGGGCTTCCTGCATAAACTTATAATCTAACAAAAAAATATTCATTTGTATATTTCTGATGACCCAGCACGTTGCTATGATGGGCACCACAAAAAGTACTTTTTTGCAAACTTGCCATTCTAGATTGGATGCCATGAACGTAGTTTTGATCAAATCTTCCCCAAAATAGAACCAAATATTCCTGAAAAGTTGTAGTTTACTATGACATTCATTTAAAAAATTAAGTTGAATGGTTTTTTCACTAAAAATTGTCAAAAATAGACCTTTTTTAGACCCGAAATAACCAAAGCCCCCCCTTAAAAAGATAAGTCAAATTTTAATCAAATCGACAACGCATAAAGCTTATCACACCAAAACTTCCCATTAAAACTGCCAGATGAGAGCATCTGTCTAATGCAACTCTAAAGTCCGCCTAGACTGTTTCAATCTGAACAACGTTTTCAAAGGCTTGCATACTGCTTGCAGTTGCGCTACATTCTCAAATGGAGATCCAAATCCATCATTTCTGATCCTCAGCAACGAAACCTTTCTAAGCAGAATGGCATGGCATCCTATTCTGCAAACCACAAACCGACCACGACGCAGTCCGCAGTTTGTGGGATCCAAACCGCAGTCCACCATCGATGCAACCTGAGAAAGACTTTCCATAAAATATCCGCAACGCACAGGGGGCAGTGGCGTTACAACGCAAAACCTCTGCTCTGAACCAATGTCTTCGGAGGCAACCGCGGCAGCTCATTTCTTCAGTTTCAACCTCTCTCACACTCACACAAACACAAGCACACGTCAACGGATACGGTATTTTCATCCTCGATGGACCCCATGAGGTGAAGAATGATGGAAAGGCACGGCACGGCACGCCGGGTTTGTCCGGGGTTCCGCGGACTGCTAAACGAGGACGGCTCTCACTCCCGCCACCTGCAGACCGCACCGAACGAGAAAATCGTCACATCAGGGTGCCTTCCCCCCACACTCTTCCTTCTACTGCTCTGGTGCAATAAATTATTTTCTTATCTGCGATGATTTAGAATGCATCCAATTATCGCGAACAGCGGTGTGCGTGAGTGTGTATGTGTGTGTCGAGCAACGAGCGACGAGCCATGAGCGATGGTGCGAACAGCAGGGAAGGGGAATCGATTTTAGAAATGTCGCCAACCGAGCTACATTCCCGAGATGGTTTGGGGGATAAGGCCCCGTAGACAGTAGTCCTATGTATCATCTGCGGTATCCACTATCGCTCAGCATGATTACGTTCGATTAATGAGTAAAACCGGGAACTCCGAGAGCCCCGATGTACTTGGGAGCGTTGGAACTTGGCTTGTTCCATGCAAGTATTTCTGATCAGCTGAAGAAGTGTATGTGTCCCTATGCTTTCCGTTTTAAGTTAATGTCCCATTCCAACTGCTTTCTCTTCAACTATCTCTCTAACACCTTACGTCGAAGAATGATTAGTAGTAGGTACAGCAGGTAGACCATTTCAAATCCCGACCACCGGACACACTCATCGATCTCAACCTCTTCTCCATCTTTTTCCGTCTCCATCCAAGCAAACAGTGCATAATCCTTCCCAGGGCGCCAAATGGAATCCATCAATATTAATAATGTCCCGGGACCCCTTTTCGTTCGTTTTCCTTGTTTATTTTTTGTTGTTGTTGCGAACCATCGGTCGTCCCACAGCTCCGGTTTGCTGATCCCGATTTGACTCTTTGGTGTGCTTCTCCACCCCTTGCCCTCTTCGGTTCTCTTGAAAGGTTGACAAAATAGAATCATATACCAACTCCATCAAACACACACACCTACGTTCGAGGGTGTTATATTCATGTGAGAAAGAAGCGTTTGGCAGGACAGGACACTCACTACCTCTTCTACCTCTCTATATGCTGACGAGAGTAGACCGCTGGACCTGTGGAGTGACCCCCGGTACACATACATCCCTCACATCACGTCGCATCTTATTTTCGCCAAACCATCGTCGTTACCGTTAATTTTCATATCTTCCCTCTGTTTCTTCCGTTCTTCTTCTCACTGCTCGACTCGATACGCTACGTCCACGCGGCTCTCCGAAGGATCGAGATCCGAAACTTCATCAAACCCCTCACCACCATCACTGAAACTGTCCTGTTCCGTGGGAGCATCAACGACGAGCGGCTCTCTGCCCGGGGACTGATCATCTGGAGACACTTACAGAAGGAGCAACTGGCCTGCAAAAAGGGAGACAGGCAGACAGGCAGGCAGGCAGGTCGGTAATGTCGGTAACAATTGATGTCCAGCATAAAATAGCAACAAATAAAGCATAGTCCACTCGCCCCATTATCTCTCACACCACGCAGCGTATGTGTCTCTGTGTGTCTTTTTGGACGAATAGCGAAGACAATCCATGAGGTACCCATCATCACGGGGACGTAAGCGATCGAAAGACTTGAGGGAAGAGGAGTAACTGCAACAAAGATGAAAATCGCCGTCACCGTCACCTTTGTCGTCGTCGTCGTCGTTGTGTGTTCGGTAGCATAAAAATCACCTCGCTATTGATTTTCCATCGAGTGCCAATGTCACAACAGCCGTGAACGGTACTCACGTCCCCGGGGGACTATACACAGTGGACGAGGACCGCCTGCGCCACCGCCTGCGCCTTTCGGAGGATGGATGGAAATCGAGTATATGCAAGCTATTGTTTTCGTCCTTCTTGCTTCTTTTTTTTTTGTTATGCGCCATCCCATCCCTCGAGGGGCGTCGTGCAGGTCATCGGTAGCGGCGACCTATAGCCATTACCTGCTGCTGCTGCTGCTCCCCCTCATCAAACCCATTTACGCCACCGCCACCGGTCTTGGAGTGCAATTCCTTTCCCCCGGTCCCGGTCTCGGTCCATGAATGATGAAGTCCATCGTAGAGAGGAGGAACAGCAGCTTTCAATCCTTATGTCTATCGTCAATGTTGCATCAGCATCTCCCGATAGTATCGATCGTTGTTTTCTATTAGTTTGCGTGGTTGTTTGTGCGCCTATGTGTGTGTGGGAATGTCCTCCATTCGTCTCTTAATACATCGGCCAAGTGTTATCGTTTTGGACGTTTCGTCCACAACCCTACCTCATCCGTTAAACGGTGTTTATATGGCGTGGTCTGGAGGTGGATGAAGAGAGTGAAAGGATGCTAAGCACCCGGAAATGTTGATCAAAAGTGAAGACCCTCACGCTTACCACGGTTTCGATCGTATTCGCGATAGGCAGGTAGTGGTGGTAGCTGATTGCGTATTAACGCGAGGGTTACCATTGACAAATATTAGACGAATAGATGATTTTTGATGGTAAAATGTGAAGATCGAAGACTTTTCTCGATAATTAAATCGCGTTGAGATGTAAAAAACAAAGATTCGAGAACAAAAACACTAAAATACCTCGAAAAGACTAAGTTTATTCGTATTAGCAATAAATCGTAAGGGCATGTTAAAAATTTATCATTTTCTGACTTTTAATCTTTTGAATCTAGTTATTTTTTTACTGATTTTAGAATTTATTTATACGTTGTTATACACATCACACAAGAGCAAATGTCTAAAAATATCGCTATTGCATCTAATCATCGTTTTAATTCGATTCAAATTTGATTAAAAAGTGTGGAAAACATTTTCGCTGTTTCGCATCAAATAAATTACATTAATAAATTGTAAATTGCCCATAATCGTAATCGCAATAATTCATGGACCAATTTGAGAAGAAATACCATTAGAAGAGAAATGATGAAATGGAACGGAATGTTAAAACAATACAGCAAACGTTATGCCAAATAAAACCATTGGAAAAAATGCTGGTACACGATTGTGGAAATAAAGAAAAAGATTCTTCAAGAGATGATTAAGGCGAATTAGAATATTGTAATAAGTACTATTCCAACTACTTCATAGCTGGTTAAATTGTGCCAAAAACAGTAATTTTTACTCCTAATTTCAAATCAATTAACATTTTACAGCAGCAACTAACTGCAAAACACATTATTACGATTTGACACAAAGAGTAAAGAGTTAAAAACAATGAACAATGTCATTAGGAGCAATTTAAAAGTATATACGTATGCTTATTCAGGTACTTGAGAAGTCCATAATTGCGTGAATTTAAATAATGATGATTAGATGTCTAAAGATTGTTCCGGAGGATAAAGAGCAGTTCTCAATTTAACGAGATCCCTTCTTCTCATTCTTTTCGTAGCCAGCTGTATACGCCAACATCCCATAAGTATCCATTTGTAATTAGACATCACACAAAGGAAGACCAACACATTTCTATGTTCGCAACACATCAATTGATAGAATAGTCCTCAATTCTTCATATACTTCTAAATATTGTGACATCTGACAATGATCTAAATCTAATCTAGCAAACAATTGCCTAAGATGTAGAAGAAGAAAACGTAGAATTGGCTGTTAACATAAAGATTTGTAACTGTGCTTTAGTCTCTCCAAAATTGTGACTTCTTAATTTCTCTCCAATGCACGGAACTCTTAACATCTAAGACTTTGTATACCTCCATACCCCCAAACTATAATAGAACTATCAATGTCAATCGCTGAATCGCCGAAACCTAGTCCGTAAAGCAATTCCCGCTACATCGCAATCTCATGTCACTTACATTTTATTCGAACGCGCAAACAACATACGCTATCGATTGCCCACCCCTTCAATGACCTGTCTATTCGCTCGGAACAATATCCGATCACCGATCAATCCTCCAAACTAATCCCAAATCCTCCCCCCAATCATCTCTGATCGAGTCAACGAGCACGATTTCTTTCATCAAATCAAATCTAGCCCTACTCCAACAGTTCCTCCTTGCCACACACACACACACGCACTCCGTCAAGCTGTCCCGTTATCGCAGGTGATCAATCCACTCAATCGCGTCCGGCGGCGGCCCACAATGTCTTTCGCTGGCGTTGGCGCACGCTTTTCAGCGAAAGTCCTCCAAACAAAGCATTTTTCCTTCAAGTCCCCCCTCCCTTTCCTCTCTCAGACAGAGTGGAAAGAAGGGAAGAGAAACCCTTCATCTACGAAGCGTTTGATGTGTTCATCAAATTCGGCGATCGGTGACACACTCGATGGCAAAGTGGCGGGACAGAAGGTGAGGCCAGATGGGAGGGTGGAATGGTAATCTTGAACGATCTTCAAACCCACGAGACCCACCCCAGAGGGTACTGTTTTCGATTAATAACTCGATGATGGTTCATAATTTGGAGAGAGAGCGAACGAGAGAAAGAGAGAGAGATTCCCAATCGGCGGCACGAAGACGCCGGCTAGTCTCGTGAGGTCACGCCGCCGCCTAGCCACAGATTATGTTGTTAACAACGTTAATCAGCATTTTTCGGAGCCTTCCCACCCCACTAGACATCGAAGGAAGAAACGGTATGGTAGGGGAGGGGCAGTGGCGCACACTGGTGTAAACTAGCCGATCATTTGGCTTCATTTTGTAAGCTGTCAGACGACCCCTCAGAGGCCGCCAGACGCCCCAGACGAGGATTACTTGCTTTGATTGATTGATCTCGACGCGCGACTGGCGGTGGCGACGACGACGGCGACGATGAATCTCGATCTTGATCCGTACCCAAAAGTGCGATCGCCTGCCAAGCGAACCGTAACGGAACCGAAGTCGTGGCTTGGCAACAGCCACGCCACCGTGGATCAGAGACCAACAAGATGAGCTGCGCATTTTCGGCGACAACAGCAGCACCACCAGACGACGCGCTGCACTGCATTGCACTGCACGAGATGACATTTGGAATGACAGCTCGCCATGGTCCTGGCTGCTGCTGCTGCGGATGATGAAACGTTGACGCGGCCGCGACACGATCTGCGGTGCAATGCTGCAGAGGGATTGTTGCTTCAACACCAGTTTAAGTGAAAGGGCGCAGCCCCCTCCCCAGGGTAGACGGTACGGGGACAGCTGCGAAATGATTAGCAGCTTCAATCACAGCAGCTCACGTCACCGGCACCAGCAACGAAATGCAGCAACGGTCGCAGTAGACGGATTTCGCGGTCGCGAGCTGCGCGCAAAGTCCTCGTGGACGCGAAAACCGCTAATAACAATCATTATCTGCGAGCATTTTATTACTTCGCGAGGGGTTGTGAGGATGGTGCAACAGGATGGCAGGCAGAGGAGGGGGAGGAGGTGCTTACAAATTGGTGTCATTTAGCCGGGTGTATCATTTATTTTCGTTTCATTTATGCACCGCATCAGCATCAGCATCTCTTGCGTCGCGTCGTATTTATATGGCCCCAAAACCCGACAATCCGACAATCCGTCTGTCCGTCGGATGGGTTTTGGGTGCGTGAAAGTAACCCCCAAACAGGGTGGTAGTTGGTGTGAGGGAGGGAGGTTGAAACTTTCTTCTCGTTGCACTCGACACGCAACGTTCTCTCTCGTTCTTTCTCTCGTTGGCATCGCAGGTGATCGAATGACTGACGTGTGCATCGAAAACGCACACCAATGCGGGGTCTGAGGGGGGTTATGATGGTGGTGGTGGTGGCAGGCGGTGAGCATAAAACAAATATGCTCGCTCACGGCCACCGTCACCAGCAACGCCACTAGTGGCGGTGCACTTTGGATGCTGCTCTGCGGATGCATCCTCAGCGTCGCGGTTCTGATGCGTCAGATAAATTTACCAACCAGCTAACCATCCCACCATGCCCCACCCGGTTTGAGTGACAGCGCCAATCAGATGCGTTAATGTTGAATGTGATAATAATAATCATCGGAGCTCACCCGAGCTCCCCCTCTGTGTGTGTGCGTGCGCGCGCGCGTTCGTCACAGTCAAGCGCTGCACTGGAGCGCACAGGTCGAGGGTAAGGAGGGAAGGAGATACCACCGGCCCCCTTCGTGTTTGTGTCCCAGTTTATGAGCATGATAATGATGACGATTATGGACAGATGGTTCGGCTATTTATTTGCGTTCGCGTCGCATTACTCATTTTGGGTGGTTTTTGGTGGAGGATTTGAATACATTATGTTGAGGGGAAGCCGTCAACCCCGGCCAGACCGCCTGGTCTGCTTGGATGGCTGTCCTGCAATGGTCCTGCTTTGATTGACGCGTGTTCCGGGTCCATGGTCAATACCGACTGGTTGCGGAATCGCAATCGGTAATCTAATCCAACGGATAAATCTGGCATCAATACTGAGATCCGTTGGTGCTCCATCGCGTGCTATGGTGGCGCTGATGGCTATTGTGTTTAGGTTTGTGATTGATTTACCAATCCAGGAAGGTGTTATTTGAGAACGGGTTGCGAATAGATTTTGGTTGTAATGCGAGAAATATTTACTGGAAAAATGTAGTCTATTGTTCTACAAAGTTCTCTTTTCGAAGCAGCACATTTCTTCCAGGGATAGTATCCTCCTGAATTTGTATTATTTAACCTGAATTCGTTAAGGTACTCTTCAAAAATCATGAAATACTGCGGAAGATCAACCAATTACTACTTTGATATTTAAGCATTTCACCTGCGTTGTTTAGATAAAACAGGATTTTATTTTTATTCAAATGAATTTATTCTTCTATAATTCCTGCCATTAGCTTGTCAAGTAATGATGTTGTTGTTATAATTTTTCCGTCGTTTTGGGATTTTCGTTGCAGTTGTAGTAGTACGGGAAGCGCATGCTCTTTATACAAGGCTTAACTAAGAGCTAAGCTTACATTTGCAAAATGTCTAAATGTCTAATATACTAAATGACTAAAGTACAGTCTAAAATGCATGAAGTGACTACTATAGCCTATTTACAACCTACAATATCATTGATAATTGTTCCCCAATTCTCCAAAAGTTTCGTCGTTATTACGTTCCCAATTGAAGATGCAGTTTTTGCTGTTCTTGTATAGTCTGAACTTGTATTTCAAAGAACCATTCCCATTTACTTCGTTTACGATGTGCTGTGGTGGATCCTACTGTCAACTACTAGCATAAGACGTCATCAAATCTTCTAATTCTTACATTGAAATTGCGCCAACATTGAACCATATCATCGTTTTAGACCCCATGTGTCGACAGACGTTGCATCAACGCGCTTCCAGCTCCTGTTGACTTAAGCTGTTGGTTTAAAATACTACATACGCTATCTTAGGGCATACTTCATCTGTTCGTTGATCTGCCATATTTTTTAGACAACCGTTGATGTCTAGTAGCATTTGGTGGATTTACACGATGTTCTCATCGGTTTAGATGTTGGTAGATATAGAAGGAAGGAATGTTATACTGCTTCAAATGCTTGCTTTTGATAACTTTTACAAAAACTTAGACTTTGAGTCTATCTGGAGAATTGCACAACCAAATCGGATAAATCAGTCCATATTGGTTGAATCTTCAACACCTCTATACCTGCCCATGACTTGTCAAACGAATTTTAATCATTTATTTATTGACACTAGTCATCTGCATCTTCGCCTTGCCAAAAACCTTTTCAGAGAGCCTTCGTACGTTGCTGACCGAGCAGTGCCATTGGCATCCACGAAAATGAGGATCCATAACAAGCCTCTCATACGATCCTTTCCGAGGGATGCAGAGTAACGATTGAACACAATGTGCTGCGCCGTGTGTGCGTCTGTCAACCACTAAATCGAGATGCTGATCGATTAGAGACCTCCCTCCGCGAAACGATCGATTTGATCATTCAAACATGACGGAAAGGAAAAGTCATCGAAACCAACCAACCAGTACGCCAAACATTAGCGTGATCAACAATCGTGCGATTTCTCTCCCATCTTATGCAAACTCCAGGCCGGGCACATTCTGGGCCATTGGATACGGGGCCCAATAAACGGGATTGTTGCGGTTTAACCGGCACCGGCAACAAACATAAAAAAAACAGCGCGAAAATAAAAGAGAAAAAGACGTGACTCCGGAGTCCGGTCAGTCAGTCGGTCCACAAACGGTCTTGGTCACAGTCTTGCCGGAGTGGCCCCAAAAAACGCAAACCGGGCGAACCATAGCGCGAGTGACAAGCGAATGCTGGTCGCTGGTTCTTGCGATGATCTTGGCCAGCATGCCGGCCCGCTGGCGGCACTGCGGCACTGGCGGCTGATGAAGACATATCGCGCCGCAATTCATCTCCATAATTCACATCCAATCGTGACAGTTCAGCCGTGCACTTTCTGTCACTGTCGCCACGACGCAACGCAACGCGACGGGCCGATGATGATGATGATGATGATGATGATGCCGCGATCTAATGGTGGCCTGTTTTGGTGACAAGGTCACCTCTCCATTCTCCCACTCTGCTAGTTTCTTATTTTTGGAGCGATTATGGTTGTTCCAAAAGAACGTTTTCCCCGTGGGTGGAGCGATGCGACCATGTGATCAACAGTTGCGAACGTAGAAGCTATCTCTCGTATGATAATGAAATGAAAATGAATTTCCTAAAGTCGGGAAGTGGCGAACACATTTTGACCAGAGTGGCCATTCTGTTGTACCCATTGTGCAGGCCATTTCAACCGACCGACCGACATCACGCAGATGAATTGTTTTCGAGTGGAAAAACCTCACTCACTGTCGTCTATAAATCATTGAAAGTTCGCGGGCGCGCGACATTCCGTCGCTCTCGTTCGCCACTAACGCCGGCGAGAGACACAGCGCGATGGCCACGTAGAAGGTGGAGTATACTGATGTCACCGACTTAGAGGAGCGCAGGCCTTCTGCAGAGCGCAATTAAAATAACACACAAATTTGTAGGCAACAGTCTTTGATTAGATGATGATCCAATGTGTTTTTTTTTTCTTCGAGGGAACGAACTGACGAGCATAAACGCACCGCGCCGTCCACTGACCACTGGTGATGGTGTGGCTGGCAAAGCAAAGCGGAAGGTGGACAAAGTGAAATTTATTAATCAACCATTTCTTGAGACCTTGATGTCGCTAACGCCGTTAGAGCTCATCGGTGGTTTCGGTGGCATATTGTAGCCAGTGAATTCCTGAGGATACGGGGAAGGAGTTCTTATGCTTTTCTTTTCCCGGAGGATCGACCGACCGACCGACACCTCGTCGCTACATCTTTATCACTTTCAAGACGACTTGTCAGCTCTCGTGCCCCATAGCAGGAACGTAAAGAAACATATTTTTCCAACAAGTGCAACCGGGGCCACTGGTCTCGTGGAGTGTCCTCTTCTTCTTCTTCGCGCTTCGCTTCTTGGGCGGAGAAGATTAATTTATTGCCCCACCCCCGGGGGAATAGAGGAAGGGAGTTGATGAATAAACGGGCCGCAGACGTGGACCGAAAATTTGACGATCGTTTAAACGGATCGACGCCATTTAGTGGTGATGGTTTTATTTTCTGACTTCATATACATCACACCACACCACGCACCGTCCTGCGTGCGAGACTGAGTCAGTCAACAGTCAAAGAACTGGTGGAGAACGGGATCGCTTATTTTTGGAAAAATCACGCCAACACCCCGGGTCGCACCAGGAGCGCTACGCTAAGATGCATTCTATGATGAATCCTCTTCTCTCGAGATGCACACCGTGGTGTGTGTGTGTCAGTGTTTTTTATCAATCGAGAGCATCGCATACCGCCTCCATCAGACCATAATTAACACCGACAGACGCTATGAAGACAATTTACTTGCTAGACTGCGAAAAGGTAGGTAGTCCGAGCGAAAAGTGCGTACGATCGTCGTTACGCTCACCAACAAGGCGCGAGCGCGGCTCACTGACTGCACATCGGCGTGAGTCTAAAGAGGAGCTCTGCGGCTCTCGCCTCTGAGTCAAAGTTAAGGTGACAGGAACAAATACTGGTCGGCAATCGGCGGGACAGAGTTCCCGAGTTAAGCAACCATCACCGGATCAAAGGCAAACAAGCTGTGGTGGTGGTGGTGAGCGGCGCATTCCACGCTGACACCTAGGCATCACCCGGTTGCAAGATGTCTTCCCGAAAAATGCGTGTCGCAAAGAGAGGAGAAGGAGCAAGAGGAAGGTGCGACGTATCGTCGACGTGGACGCGACAGGCATTTGTGAAATTCGCTAATTGCGTATTGCGATTCGGCTGTCGCCTGTCCGGGATGGTAAATTAATCTTGCAAACTAACCCGCGGTGCCTCGTGGGTCCGTCGACCGACTGGACTTGGGGACCGTGGGGCGACCGGGTGCAACCGCAACGATGCACTTTCATCTTTGACGGGTGTATGATCGATGTCTGCTGGGAAGTTGGTCGCCCGGTTTCTCCTTTTTATGTTACTGAGGAGTTCGTGGTTGAGGGTAAGAGACATACCATTCGCCATGTCGCCAGAAGCTGTGTGTAGGTCTGTGGTTGTTTTGATTTATTTAAATTCTCGGTTGCAACCGAAAGGAAACGAACATCAGCTGCTCACTTGTCACCGAGTAGTGTTGGCCTGTTGGCTTAATTCGGTGGCAAACATATCTGTTAACATCTTGAGCTATTTGATCCCCCATAAGTACCTCTGCTTCCTGTATGAGTCACAGGTTTAGGTGGTATGTTTCTCTGGAATGCTCATAATTGACCACCTAACTACGATGGTAATCGTTTTTGTAACCTTTCTTCATGTTCTTTTACGTTCAGAAAAATGTTGTTTGGAGTGTATGTTGGATGGTAGCAGTGTTAGTATTTAATACAACTAACAACATACTAACTAACTAACGGTTACTTCTATCCTTATGCAGCAAATATAATACGGCGTGGATTTGAATTTCTAATGTTAGATTCATGATATAGAACGTCTGAGGAGGATGTTGTCGCCTTCTTATCGGCGAACGAAAACGTATTTAGAAAATAAATCAGCAAAACTACATCTCAACTGCAACAACTATAAGATTATTACAATTAGATTGTGTATATTGGATTTTTGTGTTGAATATCACCTACCAAATAGTGTCCCTAGTGCTCCAGGAAAGACTTAAACTATTCGGCAACGAAATAGTTGGGAACTATTGGGTGCTCGAAAAAGTCTTCCCGTATTTTTGATCAAATTTCAAATGATTTTTTTATTATTTCTAAATAACTTAATTCAACCAAATATTTTCCATGTTGGTTAACTATCTTTTGCCATTTTTCGGTTGAAGACATTATTCCTTTCGTGTAAAAATTCCGTGAGTTATCGGAGAAAAACTTTTAAATGCATGTAATTTCTTGAAAAACATGTAATATTCTTGAAGCCAGCGTTACTCCATCAAGGGATTTTGGCATCAAACAAAACAAATGGTTTTCCGATGGTGCAAGGTCAGAGCTATATGATGGATGCATCAAAACTTCCCTACCAAGTTCTCCCAGTATTTGGCGAGTCATCAAAGATGTGTGAGGTTTAGCGTTGTCCTGATGCAAGACGATGCCCTCTCTGTTGATCAGTTCTGGTCGTATTTCCTCGATTGCTTGCTTCAATCTCATCAGTTGTTGACAGTAAAGAGTATAATCAATCGTTTGGACAAGCTGAAGTAACTCATAATGGTTCACCTTTTATGCACCATGATCTTTTTCGCACATTATTGTCGTATTTGATCCTCTGTTCGACTAATGTTACTATTTGCTTCATGAATGGTTCGATTTCATTTCGTTTCAGTAAACAATCGTAGATGTTAATTGTAACCAATAAAATTTTCGCAGACAATTCACGTGATATTCATACACCGAGCTTCTTTTTGTAGCCAGTCATTAATAAATGTACCACAGCCGGTTTATGATGAATGTTTAGTTCCTTGGCTATGTTATGTTTGCTTATGCGACGGTGCTGGTCAATCTTTTCTAAAATTTCAACTTATGCAACGATAGGTCGACCAGAGCAGAGTGCATCTTTCACATCGAAATTTCAAGAACGGATGCGAGTGAGCCATTGCTGTGCGATACGAATGGATAAAGCATCGTCCCCATAAACTTCACAAATTTGATTGGTGGCTTGCGTGGCATTCTGCCCTTTTTAGTTTTGTTTTGACTAAATGACACTTGAAATGTCACCAAAAACGCCCTCGTATTATATGAGAAAATGTGATAAACAGCAGTGGAGCTAGACGACTTTAAAGACATCTATTGCCAAAATACGAAAAGACATTTTCGACGACCCAATAGTTAATGGTTTTTTCGCAGAAGGAACTCCAATCAGATCGTCAGGAAATTTCTCGTGAAATTGAACGAATTCAAATATGATCTATGCATTGAATTTACGACTGCCTGTGATTAAGCTATCTCAGGTTTGAAATATATGACGTCATGTGAAGCTTTGCTGTCGAAACTAATCAGACTGGCAAGAACAACGACACATGCAAATCGATAAACGGAAGATTCTCAAATCACTTTAGGACAGAACACAACAATCTCGCGTTATGCTGCTAGTAGGTCACATTTTAACCTAAAGGAAACTAATCTATTCGTGAAATTTGAAAGCCGATTATAACATATCCTGATGCATGCAGTACCGGTACTCACATAAATCTGTTGGGTTTGGACTCTTTTGCAAAGACTTTTTCTATTGATTTGGGTGGTGAATTCTCAAATGGATATTTAACTCCAATATGAGGAGGAATGATGAAGAAGCTAGTCGATTGTTCCTTCTGATAAGTTAAAACGTTACTAAGAATCCAAGAATCTCTCCAAATGATGATCAGATGCTTCTTTGCATCAGCAAACGATATGAAAAATGAATTCAACCCAAAACTCCACTGGCAACAGCTATACACATTCCCAAATCCCTTCCAAGCGCGACTTCCAGCTCCCATCAAACCTGCCAGAATGTTCGCTTCATTAATTTGACATTTCCACCGAATGGATGCACCATCCTCCCCGCCAGCTAGTGATGGATGCAATAAACTTCGAAAACGTCATAAATTAACACCATCACCGCTGCCGATCATGGCCAGCAGTAGCCTCGAGCTGCATTTCACGTGCGCGTGGCTGTGTCTGTGTGTCTGTGTGTCTGTCGATTGCACACACCACAGAACAAAACCCTTAAATCATTCGCAAATCAACATCGCACTGCGTCGTCGATACTCTCCTCGTCTGCTGCTAGCACTTCATTCGTGTCGTTCCGCATACCCATCGACCACGAACCCGATCCAACGTGACATGACGAGACTGATTAGTTTGATGACAAAAATCCGGCAATCATCGGCGTTGATTAATGACGACTGTCAACGCGGTGTTTGCCCGCGGGCACGTTGGCCGATCGCATATTCCACCCTCCAACAACAACAGGCCCACTACTACTACTACTACTATCTCCAGCCCACTGATAGGCGGAACGAGATTAAACATTCGCCGCGATTACCTCCCGCGTTTTGCGTGCTGTTGTGGTTGTGTTGTCGAATATGGGGAGTTGGAGTTGGAGGAATCAGGAGATGAGGTGATGTTTTGTTTTTAGAATTCACTTTCCGTGCGAGTGATGGCGCTGATGTACATCAAATTGACAACGTGTCACTCCTCGCAAGACTATATCTCCTGTATGATAGTGGAGTGGAGTGTTGCAAACCCATTCCGCCCGATCATAAATGCAGCATAAATGCGTTTTATGATGTGCGAATCGATTGCAATGTAGATTGCGATTCCCCGGCCATTGTCTGCTGTTGGCTGGTAGAAAGCGGATCAATACTCTGCTTATGGTACTTGTAAGGCCATAATAGCATGTTGCCTGACGAGATGGCGCATCGATCGCGACCCCAAAAGGCTCGTGTTCCAAAGTCACCGCCTGCCCCTCTTTTTGCCATCGCGTTTGAAAATTGATTTGTAAGTTGACGAAGCGATGGCCATAAATTGGAGCGAAAGTTTAGTCACGAGCCACGAACCCCCCCTTCTCGTGTATACGATTACCATTTTTGAGTTTTAGCGCGACTTCCAAGTCTCGCCCAGGGGTTCTCTTTGTTTCTTAAGTCAGTCCTCGTCGTTGGTGGAAAGCACGAGCACGAGAAATCATATCGAAGACAACGAAGGCATGGAGGTCCTGGAGCCCCTGGAACTGGTGACAATCGATCAAAGTGAGAAATTTTCCCGCTTTTCGTTCGCTCGTCCACCGGTGGAGGTGGAGGTCTCGGACGTCTCGCCTCTCTCCGGTGTACAGAATCAACATCAAACAAATGAGCCTCAGACATGCTACCGGCGGCGGGGTGGTACATGGAGGTCATGAACCCCCCTTCCTTCGCTGCTGCTGCCGCCGGTGGAATCGAAATCCAGAAACAATCGAAACCATTAAACTGCGATACTTTGCACCGTTTTCTCTCTCTCTTTCGTTCTCTCTCTGGCGCTCCTTTTCGATAACTAATCTGCAAGCGACGTTGGCGATGGTGACGGAACGAATTCCGCGCGTTCTCGCCAAGTTACCTTCACCACAACAACAACAACATTTGATTCATGTTTGGCGTCGAATGGCGCAAAAGTTGCCTCCGCTCCCTTTTATGCCAATGGCTTTATGTTTATGCTTCGATTTTTCCAACCATTTGGCATTTCGGTCTCGTTTTTTTGTCCTCGGGAAGCATTCCAACGGTGAAACGGTGAAAAGTGGTCCCGTGGCTACTTAGGGGGATTTTTTTTTTTAGGAATTTTCCATCGCCCTTCTCCTCGATGCAGAGGATTCAAAATTTTCCTCATCCCCCTCAAGAGCGATGATTATCCTTATTTTTGATGAATTCCTGGCATGCATGCTCAATTCAATCGACGTCGTGTGTGTGTCTTTGTGCCTGTTTTTGTGGAAAAGGAAATCATTTCAGCCGGTAACACACACACATATTTCTTTCTATCTTTCGACGCCATGTCCTAGTAGCAATACTCCACATCATTTGCAGTTGCAACATGCAGTTACTAGCGAGCTGCTCTGCGATAGAAACTCTGCTGCGTGACGTTCTGCGTTGATGGATATCCTGCTGCTGCTGCTGCTGCTGCTGCGACATGCCAACGACGTTAGAAATTGTTGCAAACTTTTTTCGCTCCGAAAAGCAGCATCACGATGCATTGCTGTGAATGAATTCGTTTCCACGGCCTGTCACCTTGTTGCGGCCGATGCTGCTGCTGCTGCCGGCTGTCAGTGTGAAAATGCATCCAATGTGAGCAACAGCAGCATCGGTGATGAGGTGGCGTCTTGTAGCGGGTGTTGGCAGACGACGACAAGATGTTCAAAATTTTACCTTCCGTCTCCGTGCTACGTGCCTTCTTGCAACAAGAAATTCTCGCACGCCTCTTCTTGGTGTGTCAGTGTGTCCGTGTGTCCGTGTCCGTGTCCGTGTGTGTGGCAAGGTGCTAGACGTATGTGTCTATCCACGATTGACACGAATCTCGTTCTGCGTTGTATCGACACAGGACGCGAACGACACGAGAGTTCAATGCACATCATCATCATGCATCCTAAGCTGCTGCACGTCTCCTGGCAACCGAAAAAAAACACATTTTTGCAGCACAAGTGAATCGAGCAGCAGGCCACGGAAAGGGGGGATGGTGATCTTCGTGACGTTTTATTTCGTTTTGCTGCCACGCCTGTTCACACCCAGTCCACGCTCCTGGGGGGTCACTCCCGCTCTCTCTTTCTCCCGGGCATGTCGTGTTATTTTAGACGAAAACGGTTCGCCGGAGGTACTTTGCTACTTTGGGAAAGGGAGTTTCCGGGAGGTAGCAGCAGCAGCAGCAGCAGCAGCAACACAACATTGCAACTCTCGTGTCGTTTCGGAAGCAACCGCAAGACAGAGACTGAGCAACAGTACAGTTCAGGGAGGCAGGGAGCAGACATCAACAGCCATCACACCACACAGGGCGGTGGGGGCGAACGCGAAGAACACGCAACCAACCCATCACACACATTGTGATGAATTATCCGTTCCATGTGTTTGCAATAAATCAAATCAATCATTTCATCATCCCCCCGGCCAGACATTGCAGCAGCAGCAGCAACAGCAGTCCGGCCAGCAGCGACTACTGGTAGATCACCACCCCACCCCACCCAGACCACCTCCTTCGGCCACACGGGTGGTGGGAATTTGTGTAGCGTTAAAATACTTTTCACGTGCCATCCGTCAGTTTGGTGCGTCTAGTCTGCTTCTTCGGAGATGATGCTGGTGATGGGCAGCTTCGTCAGCTACAGCGTCAGGAGAAGGAGCTGAAGGTAGCTCATTCTTCCTGGAGTAGCGGATTCTGATGTTCTCGAATTCGAAACTGAAACAACAACGAGCAGTGTACTCAATGAGGTGAAGAGTTGATGATGAATCGGAGAACTATCATCATCAGCAATTAATAGATTTGGATCCAATGTTCGGTTACATTGTGGCAACGAAGTTTCACTAGCTAAGGGTACAATGCACCGTTGTTTACAGTTAAATCTAAATTCGATTTTAAATTTGATCTTCTGTTGTTTAGATCTTTTCTTTCTGTTAATTCATGCAACTTGCTCGATCAAATCAATTGCAGTCAATTTCGATTTTCTAATCCCTTTTTCCAATTTCCAAATTAAGCTCTTTTTCCAACTCTAGATTCCTCTTTTTCTATCTGATCTTTATTCTTTTTCTTTTGTTCTATATTTTGTTCTTTATTCTTTTTCTTTTGTTTAATTCGTTCGTTTAAATACATTTTCGAAACCGCTTTTCTTTTTGTAATTAGTATCTCCAACAGACATATTGTATAAGCTGCGTTTGTTTTGTTAACCTCCGTTCCTATTGTCAAAAGTTGGGTTAAAAGTATTCAATTTTCCCTTTTTTTCTAGTCAAAAACCGATCATTACCGCAAAAAAAAACCTTTAATTGCAGTGTAGCGTTTCATTCGAGCATTGCGGTAAATTATAGTGTTTTATGTTGATTTAAAATAATAAAAAACACAGAGTTTAGTTCTTCCAGCATAACAGTGACACGGACATAAACAAGATGAACAGCGAACAAGTAGAGTGTCAAATACTGGAGTAGATAACTTACTTTCACTTCACTCTCAAAATGTCACTTTTCAAAATGGATCTGACCAGTTTTCAAAGTTAGTTGATTTCTTAACTTTGTTACAGAAAGTTTTCAATTACTAAACTCTTTTCTTATTTTGTTTCGTTTTTTCCTGTATTTATTCCTCCCTTTCTACTTCTCTTTCTATTTCCAATTTCCGATTCACATTATTTTTAAATAATAAATCTGCTCGAAATCACGCGTGTCCCACACGTTTCAATTCGCAATGAAAAGTGACAAATTGATCCGACACTTCATGATGTCGTTGCACAACGATGGCGCTGTTCTATAATCGACAACCAATAGACTGATCTGAACCAAACAAACGACGCTTAAACGGCTTTCAAACGGACATCCTCTCATCTCCACCTCGTCCATCAGCACAGTGTCATCGTTTGTGGCAACTTATCAGTCACACTCACGACGACAACGACGAGGACGACGACAACGACGATACAGTTCGTGTGCACTTCACATTCGCATTCTTCTAGCAAGCAACTATGTAGCGCTCGTCATATCGCGACACAACAAAAGAAATTCCTGCCAGAACAACGGAGAACGGTGCCAGAGCCCCCACCACCAATAACAACAACAACAGCAACAACATAAATAAATCATCTTCGTATTGACAGTTCAATTAATAAAACATTCGTTGTCTCCCCCGGGGGGGGGGGGGGGGAAGGAGGAAGAGGAAGGATGGAGGGCACGAAAGCCAGATGAAAATGGGCGACGTGCCGCCACGCTTTTCACGCCGGGCGCACGCCTGAGATAACCCATTCGTCAAAACAGACGCTCTTCCCACACCGAAAACCAAGCATCTTCGTTTCGAGCGCGGATGAAAGGGATTAGCGGTGGCCACGGAAAGCGCTGGCCAGGGCCAGGTCGCCAGGCCGTACTGTTGTGTAGTTTGCCTTCTATCACTCAGCTTCGATCACTCACAGAGCCCCGGTCGGTCGGAGTTGATCCTTACCGGATGATGAAAGAAAGTCCGCCAAGCCGCTTGAGCCGATCACCCGGGACCGATGATGATGATGATGCTGATGGTGCGCTGACGATGACGAGGTTAGAAAGCATCAGCGAGAGAAAGAGAGAGAGCTAAATCCATTCTACCACCCACTGGGCGGCTTCGAGTTCCCGGGGATCGATTCTTGAAGAAGATTTGATCCGACGAAACGGGACGAGAACCCTTCACCGGGACCGGGATTGATGTTTGATAGAGAGGTCGGTCCCTCCTCCCCCTTCCACTTCACCTCTCCTCTAGGCACTCCAGGCCCCCCTCACTCTCGCTCTCTATCTTCATCCCAATCATAATCAACTTCGCGTCACAACGAACCGATTGTGATCCGACGGCAAAAGCGAAGCGAGAGCTTTCCTCCTTCTCCTCACCCCCCTCCGGAGAATGGCCAATAGCCAGACAGAAATAAGAAACTTCACTCCCCTGTCCATCGAGCATTGCCAAATCCTTATCATTCCACTCGAACTGGGAACTCGAAACGGGAAGAGAACACTTTTCCGCGTCAGAAATCATCATGAACGCGTGCGCCAGGAGAGGATAAAAAGGGGAAAAGGAGGAAAAGGTGACCGATGGGGAGGATGCGCGCCGCTGGAAACTATCGAACTTGACAAAACGAATCAATCAACCCAACGAGAATCGCGATGGACATCACCGGAGACGAGCATTGGACGTCGAGAGAGCGTCGAGCGTCGATGGACGAGAATCGAGAATCGATAGATTGATTCATCGGATCCGATGGACGGATAGATGGATGGATGGATGGATGGATGGATGGATGGATGGATCACGCGACAGGCCATTCGGACATCAGAACCGAGAAGGACGGGGCCTCCTTTCTCCATCTCTTCTCCCGTTGATGCTGCTGTCATCTCGAATGAACGATGATGACGAGGCATCTCTCCGTCATGCGATGTCTTCGTGAGCGTCCGGGCTCGTGACGACCAACAACAACAGTAATGCCACCTTTCCAAACGACGGAACCCCACCCGGTGTGTCCATCGGTTACAATATATATATTTTTGTCTCCAGCACATGATACTCGCCGTGGCCCCTCGGGGGTCCAGGTTCCCGGGGGCTAATATCTCAATTCCCGTGCCCGTGGCATGAGACGCCAATTTATGCTGCGCAACAAAGTAATTTGCACAGTGGTTATGCTTTGCTGTTTACTCCAGCCGACGGATAACGATACATGCATCGAAACGTTATCGGCCGGATAGCATAACGTAAACATTGTATTCGGGGATAATAAGAGAGTAAGAAACGTGTTTCTTGGATTCGTTTTTATATTTTTGCAGTCAGTTAATGATTGTCTTTTAATGCATACGGTACTCTTGAAAGATTCTATATTGCAGGTTTAGCAATTCTTAGCAATACTTTTCACCCCTAAAGAAAGGTTTCAAATTGACGAAAGCTCTGCCTGGTTATCATTTCCATGCCTAAAGTCGTGTTCAACAGAGTTAATTAAAATCAATCGCATCAATTAATTTTCAAAGATCATCTAAAATTGGGCCACTGATTACAAGCAACGACAAAAGTCGCCTAAAAAAAATCGATGTACGGATGTAAGGTGCCTATCCCAAGAAAGCAAAACTAAAATTGTTCTTTACGTTAATGTTTCGCTCTGATGTGCAGTTTCACGCTCGCGTGTCTTAAAATTATTATGCTTTCTGTTATCATCTCATCTATGCACTATCATGCCAGCTTGTGATGGGGATTGCACTTATTTCTGGTTCACATTACACTTCATCTGCACTAGCAAACAAATTCACTTATCTTTAGTAGCAAGTACACCTTCTATTCATCTCCCAAATATTTTAAGTATCGACTATTTCCGTGGAGATTGCATCAATTCCATTAGATAGTGTTTAGAAGGAAAGGTATCTTAGCCTCTATAGTAGTCTATATAGTAGTGGCAGTAAATTTTTGTTTTGTTCTAAAATATTTCTCTATAAAACAATTCTGGACGCAATTTTCCTCATTATACGAAACAGATTAACGTGCATATGATATTTCTTGATTTTATTGTGATATTATAGCGGAAAAGTGTAGTTTTACTGAAATGAGGAAGGTAGATGCGAGAGAAATGTGATGAAGAAGCCGACTTATATTGATAGATTTGATTTGATACCTGACTAACAGCTTAGATTCCATAATTGCAGTATAATGTATCTAAACAAGTAACATGGTTTTCCGTCACCAGCGTGTGCTGTATTCCTCTTTCAAGCTCTATTTTTTATGCAAAGTTATTCAAACCATATTAAATATACAAATACAAAGACAAATACAAATACAAATTATGCCTTTTTTTACATCACGTTCCGTTCTACAAGCGGATAACAGAGGAATCGAAATTCATGCAATTAGTGTTTGGTTCATATGCTTTTTTGTTTTGTTGTTTGTATTAATTGGATCCTCAAATATTATATCTCCTGCGTAATTTATCAAAATGCCGGTCGCTAGTTTGTAGTGCAAATATTATAGTCCAGCTGATAAGCGGTTCTTTCAAAAAATAATGCAGAATGTTCAACATCTGCGTAAAATTTAACACAATTCGCAG
>NC_064874.1:58815282-58822782 GCF_943734745.1 Anopheles darlingi
TGACGTTGATGGACGAGATTGTCCAGCGTGCGCTCGCGCGAGGATTCGTGAGGGAAACAAATAAAAAAAAATACATACCTTCCCTCCCGGGGAACGTCCACGGGGCGAGCGAAAAAAACCCGATCGAACGAAACGAACATCGATCGAGGGAAAAAGGCCTCCTCCTGGCATAGCAGCGAACGCGGGCCGTGTAGCGAGCGAACCCTTATCAATCAAACAAATCATCACACGTTTGACATTTTAATGCTATTTTTACCGGGACCGAGAGCTCGAGCTGCACCGCCACACGCCACACTCCCGGTTGTTTGGATTGCATTATGATGATGATAGTGGAGGTGGCGGTTCCGAAGGGTGAAGGGGTGACGGTAGTTGGCGGTGGTAGTTGATCGACAGCCCTTTGGTGGTGGTGGTGGTAGTTGAACGGTGCAATTCGTGCTCGCTCGCACGCTAAACGTCGCCAACATCGACGTGACATCGATGTGTAGTGAAGCGTGCTGCTCCGGTGTAGTGAGCGAGCGGCCGGCTTCAGTGGTGGCCAGGGGTGACCAGGGGTGGCCAGCACCGAGGGGGGCAGACGGGCAAGATGCAGGGAGTCAATCGAAAGAAGATCAATGATGACGGATTGACTGTCCGCCAAGACTGTCCCGGTTTGCGCTACATTACATTGGATTCCGCCGCTATACACCACCACCCCCTATCAGCCACCCCCTTCCCCAGGTGGCAAAGCGAAGGGATTGGGGCCACCATCCCCGTTCCCCTTCCCGGGGCCAGTCGCAGTGCGCGCGCAAAACTACTCGTCAATCAAAACCAATGCAAACGAGCGTCAACCCGTTCGATGCCTTCGCTCGATGTCACCCCATCCCGTGGGGAGGTGGGGGGCCGCCTTACGATCTTGCGGTCCTCAATCAACGCGTGACAGAAGACGTTGGCTTGGTTGGCTCGCTGGCTGACGTGCTGGTTGGCTTGGTTGTTTAGGTCCGAAGTGACCGAAGCGAATTCCAACGCTTCGCTGTCAATGCCATTCTCAACCGTGGTTCTGCAGCTGATTAAATCCGTCAGGGGCGCAACGATGCAACGACGTCCGGTGAGATTGGAGGTGAGGATGAGGAGAGGAGGTCTTCAATCACCTATAGGTCCGATGGTGGCACTATACTAACCATAGCGAAGGCGCAGTTCACGAGAAGTCGACCTTATGGGATCCAAATCCAAGATATTCCAAAAGACTGAAGTACTCCAAAGCCTTTGCCATTGTATTGGACGCCAAACGTCAAGTATCCGAAAATAGAAATCAATTAAATTATGCTCCAACTGATGCTTCATTCATCAAATCAATGTTACAATGGAACGGTCCTCCAGACCTGCGTCCAACAACTGAAGTCCAATGACCAGGAATAACTCACCAGACCCACCACCAGACACCTGAGGTGCCCCGACGAGAGCGGCATTGAAAGTGAAAACATTTCCGGCTGACAAATGAACCGGTGTTAAGTGATTTATCTCACGACGCCTCACGACGTTCCAAATTCTGGAGACGCGTGAACGGGACTGGCGTGGCGTGGTGACAATCCCACCCACCAACCACCCACCCAACCCAGACCAGACACAAACACGCCACGGGAGGGCCTTGTTTGCTTCCTGTGCTCCATCCGCTGATCTGTACTGCTGGCCACAACATTCCATTTCCGTTCCACCTCGATGCGTCATTGCGCCCTAATCCACTCCACCACCACCACCACCTCCATCGTCACCTTCCTCGTCGAGTCTCTTGTTAACGGTGCGAGCTTCACGGAGCTCCAGAGACCGATCACCGAGCAGGCAGGCAGGCAGGTGATTGGATGTCAAACTGATTGACACGCGCGTCCAAAGCAGCTTGTCATGGAATATGATCGAAGTGAAGCGTTGTTGCCACAGCGATGCCTCCCCTTCCTCTCTTCACTCCTCAGTCCCTTGCCGAGGGTCTTGCGAGGCAAAAGACGCCTTGGGGACGCTTTGCTTTCGTGGCCGGGGGGATTTTGCCTTCGAAGAAACCACGGTATGGCGTGACGGGCAAGACGGGTCGGTCTCCGGGCATTCGGTGTTCGGTGTGCATTTGAGTCCGCAAGCCGAGTGCAGTGGTGGTGACCGGAAGGGGCCCGCTCGTTGCACGGCGATGCACACATGGCTAAACAAGATGTCAATCACGATTAGAGCACTTGTCATCAGCCGTATCCATATTTTTATCCATCAAATGGTCGCGTATTGGATGCCTGACTGCTATGCCATGAGCTGTGACCTTTTTTGGGTAACGGATGGTGTCTTCTATTGCAAATATTATAAGAATTAGATAATAGCGCTAATTGCGGTGTAAGAAGTATATCTGTTACGTATCTTTAAGTCAAAACACAAAACGATGCCTACTGGTATCAACTGTAATAGAACTGCTCAGAGTAGATTTGAATTGAATATAGGTATTCAATGCTTGATCAAATATAATGATATTTTACGCAATTGGGATAGGAAAAGGATACGTAGAACTAATGACTAACAGGTTGAGGTATAAATTTCGAAACAGTTTCATAAAATAAGGTACAATCTACACAAAAGTAAAACTAAAGGAAGAATGTGTAAATTATCGACGTCTGGTCTACATCAGGAGGATATACACATGTACATGTAAAAAATGAATAAATAAATAAATAAATAAATAGTGATGTTTAGAATATGAACTGTAATCGAATAACTGATAGATACTTCCACAACTTTCAACTAACTTTTAAATAATTTCAGTTGATATAGAGAACCACTGCCCTGAATTGCCCTGCATAATACAGTGAAAAGCCCTGTTTATAATCCCAAATATTTATAAACTACTAAAAAAGACGCACAAATTGACTTTGAAATTTGAAAAAGAA
The DNA here is from genome assembly GCF_943734745.1 of Anopheles darlingi. NCBI lineage: Eukaryota > Metazoa > Arthropoda > Insecta > Diptera > Culicidae > Anopheles > Anopheles darlingi. Next base: position 58,818,174 of record NC_064874.1, read on the forward strand.
TTTTGCAGAATATCAGTTAATATTTTGAACAAAAAGTATTTATAAATAAGAATTGAAGCATCTTTTCATAACATTTGATAAGATTGTACTTTGACGTAAGCGAAAGGATATTGAACTCCCGGGTTCATCTCAAGTGACTACCCGAAAACCGTCGAAGCTTCCATTTCGACAAGATGGAACCACCACCAACGCTTATCTCCCATTACTAGCATCATGGAAAACAAAAGGATACCCTCGCCATAACGCGTACATGGCGCACCTGCACTTTGCAGACATCGTCACCATCGTCTCCCAGAATGCAGCTCTTAATAAGCTATTAATTTTCCTCATTTTCGGCGGCAGCAGCACCGCGCTGCGCTGGTCTGGGTCGACACAAAATTAGCTCCGTCAAGTTAGGATGCCACCAGCATCCGATGGCAAGGCGATCACAACTGCGCTACCGTCAGGTCATATCATTTCACCTTTCCAACGGTGCGAGGTGTCGCCAGTGTCACCGATAACCGGCACAACGAACGGACGGACGGACGTACGGACGGAGAGAAAAACACTCGAGAACCGAGACCTTCTCCTCCTCCCCCGAGGGAGCTCTAAAGTTCTGATTTTTTGCAGGACTCCACGCCACTCCGACGCTGACGGTAGCAAGTCATGCCCATGCTCAGCACCTGCAAAGTGCCCCCGGTCTCGTAAGACGATAAGCAGGCCAAGAAGCTCGAAGCACGAGCACCGCACGCTTTTCGGGTCATCCGAGGCGAAATTGGAAACCGATACCCAAGCGATGCCACACCTGGCCACCATACTACTCCAGACTGGGACAGGGCTCCTTGGTACTGTCTTGTAAACCGAGCACTGAAGGCGTTGCACATAGCGTTTGGTTTATCAAGCCATCATCAGCATCATCATCAGTATCATCAGCCTTGATGCCGCTTGCCGCATCTACTCGAGCTAATGGGCTGGTACGGAGGTGACCCAGAGCGTTGGTTGCAGACGTCACGCATGTCAAGACCAATCGATACCTTTTCCTCATTCGACTGTCAACGTCACAGTACCGTTGCCATGGCAACCAGACCAGCTCATCTCGGTTGCAACTACAGCAAATGCCTACTACTACTACTACTACTGTACTAGCTGACAGATGGACAGACATGATCCGTTGAAGTCGTTCAATCCACCTTCGCCTTCATCTTCATCTTTGAGTTCCAGAAGAAGGTTTTCCATTTCGCATCCCACCATTCACGCCGAGCCGGATTGAGATTGGAAGCGTAAACTACTTATGTATTTACAGAATTTACTCGACTTCCCTCGTATCTGTGGCTTCGATGCCTCATGTTGTGATGCCGCATCAGGATGGCGAGAACTTTTATTTCGCCTGCAGAAAACCGGGGCAAAACATTTCAATCATCCTTCCGACCGACTGTGACTGACAGTTCGATATTGCCGTTAAGAGTGCAGTACATTCCCATTTCCTACTTCTCTTTCGGTTCCCTCGAAGTCGAAGTGTCTGCTTATTATCCGTCGACCAACCAACGTCGCCGGCTGACAAGGACGATCCGGTGTTCTGGAGTGTCCTTGCCCGGGGGAACTAACTACCCACAGTGCACGGAAGCACTAAACAGTACACGGTACGGCATTCGTCCGCTCTGTGCTGTCGAAGAAGCATCTTCAATGTCATCTTACCTCGTACCAACCGCTCTTCTCGTCTCTCTCATCCTCATACGTCAAGCGAAGTAGAAAATCTTCTTAATAATCGTAATGGACACACCAATCGGGCAGGCTCCATCGTGGTCGAGCGTCAGTGTGGTGGTCGAAGCACATCGTAAGGCTCGTCGTAAACGGAAGCCAGCGAGCCAGCCAGCCACTCGGTCTCGTCAGTGGTCTCGTCACACCATCGCTCATACGGTTATACAGAAGGAGGCAAAAATAAAAGTGGAAGGAAGAACCTCACCAGCAGACCTTTGGCCAGATCACCTTCGTTCGGAGAACGGAGAGTGCAGAAACTGCACCATCAGCAGGCGATAATTTCATGCCAGATTTCACCTACGCGTGCCCTCGACGCCACCGGACGCCGCCAGCTAGCCAGCCAGCGAGCGATATTCTTAGCTTCGATTTCTCATGCCACGCCAGACGAATGCCGCCGTCGCCGCTGCCGAAGGTTATGGAAATGAAAAACTCAACCTTTCCCGTGGGTGGTTTGGGTGTTTGGAGGATGTCAACAACCGGCTGACCTGTCTCGTGTCGGTCTCGGTGATGATGGTGGCGACGTAGAAGAAGAAGAAGAATGTTCTCGGCGCTCGTGATCCAAATTATGCAGATTAACTTTGATTTAGCTTTTCGTCTTTGTAAAGTCACCTCCCTCTGCTGGTGCTCTTTCTTCTTCTTTTATTCGCTCTCTTTCCTTCACTTTTACTCTCTTGTACTATCCGTTTCCTTCGTTCGGCATCACCTCTTGATGGGGCTCTTGAGATAAGTGGCGAAGCATACTGGTGGGTCTGAAGTGTGGTGACATGACCTCGCCCTCCCCCGAGGAATGCCAGCATAAGCGCCGAAGGTCAAAGAGCGATTTAATGTTTAGATATTGGTGGTGGGGTTTATGCTATTTTTAGAATGCCGTACTATGTGTAGAGGGTAATCCACATTTCACGATTAGCTTAATTTGATAACATCGCAACGTTGTTTATCGTACCAGGGAGTTGTGATAATGAATTGCAATTAAACCAGAATTTAATAACACGTAATTGAACCCATTCAAATATTGCAGCCAGACAGGCACAGATTTCAAAAGTGTTCTGCTTGTATAAAATTAAAGATAATTTAAACATTAAATTAAATTTCTTTTTTTAATATTTTGCCATGCCACATTTGAGTATATTAAATAGTAATGCAATACAGCAAAGCAATTGTAGCATCGCAAAATATTCTTTCATCGTTTCCTCCAACATGCGGAATATCAATTTTTTATTATTTATCTCCAGTTCATGTATTTTAGTAATTAGGGATATTTGGTACATTATCAAAGAAGAAGAATGAATGTTTCCTTTTCGATTTTCAAACAATATTTTGTAGTATACTTAAATAAGTATAGCTTATCTCGTCTCAATTTTTAAACCGTTAACTACGTAGCTACCGCACAAAGTCAAAACAGAATAGTTTAACTCGATTTAAAAATATTACATTATGTAACATTATTGCTCTGATTGTGAAATACAATACACCAAAGAGAAGTTACTTAAAACGCATTCACTTTGGCTCAATACAAACGACAATAAATCGAAACAGTAAAATAGAAAAGATAAAGATTGATATGAATAATCTTCCCGTACTACTTTGTTCGCGATAATTCTGCGTTGCGAAATAAAAAATCAAATGAAATAAAATTGCGTTTTCATTATCAAATAAATCATTAGAAGCAATAATAAAAATGAATGCAATCATATACCTTTAAGACTGCCAGTAACAAATAGTAAACGAACGTCAAACAATTCATTTTTATATACACTCGGTTAAAGAAAGTTCCGAAACGAGTCTCTGTTTTAAGCTTTCTAATGCCAATTGCACATGGTTTTACTTGCACAACTTCAGAATGAAAATTGCATTTTCGCAACCGTTTGCTGAACCGCATTTGCACTGCTCGGATCGGAGAGCATCGGATTTCATCAAACCACCGCAGCAATTGAGTTGAAGAAACACAAACAAAAGGCTTCCTGTACCGAGCCCGTGTTCGAGTACATCACGAATCCCCTCCAAACAAACTCTTCGAAACGCCGAAAGGCTATCCCATCCCCCCCGTCATACCAAGGAGCACCATCATAAGGAGGCACAGAAAGTTCTTTTGCGATTTCTTTCCCTCACCACCAGTGGATGGGCGGTTGAAGAAAGTTGCTTCTTCACGCCACACCACAATCACGCACATCAACACGTGCCAAACCGACCGACCTTCCCCAAAAACCTACCCCTCCAATGTACGCAACACACTGCGTAGGATTTGGCCGGAAGTGGTGCTCTGGTGCGTATATTTACCACCCACCAGCGCCATCCTCGCTTGTTACCCACTTTTGCGGTTCGTCTTGTTGCCATCTTCACCGCTAATAGCCGTCGTCCTTCTCTTCCTGCTGCTCCTACGCGTAATAGACAGTCGCTGAAGCCATCATACATAATTCATTCAAAATATGCTAAACGCTTGGAGCGGGGGAGTACAGTGGGTGGGGGATGAGGCGCTACTGCGAGGTGCAAACACGCACGCTGGTGCGTCCTGGAACCACCCACCTCTCGCTCTATCTCTCTCTCTCTCTCTCTCTCTCTCTCCCTTTGTGCCTTGCACGCAGAAGGAAATTCGCGGAAAACCCCGTTAACCTGTTGCTGTTGCGTGAGGCACGAGTGCCTCCTCAGTATTGCGGAGCTTGCGGTAGCCACCCCACCGGGAATGGCGGAACGTACAACCAAAACTTGACATCGATACACCGGAACATTGTGGATACAATTTACGCGGCCATCGCCTGCTTCGATGCACCGTCGATATAGAAGGATTCGCCAATCGCCAGACAAACCAATTTGCCAACCTTCGATGCAGCATCGAAGCAGGCGTCTTCTGCCGCTCCCTACAATCTGTAGCGGT
>NC_064874.1:58827782-58837782 GCF_943734745.1 Anopheles darlingi
CCATCATCGCAATAGAAGAGAAAGTGCAGGAAGAAGGTGCAGAAGATGGGATGTTGCCACCACTGTCTTCCGACACGGGTTGCCACTGGTTTTCCAAGACATGCACCGGAACCTCCACCACCACCAGCATCATACGCTTTCTGGCTGACATTCGGAAAGAACAGATTCCTTCGTAGCTCCCACTCCAGACCAGGGATAATCTCTCTAACTTGTCTAAGCAGCACCGGACCACCACCAGCAGCAGAATCTAGCGTCACTACATGCGGTGCACACCTTTCTTCATCGATCGATCCGACAGCTACTATAGGTCTTTTGCTTCAGTTCCTCAGCTCCTCAACATCATCATGACAAGACATGGGATCGTGATTTTGGAACATTCAAATAATTTTGGTGCTCATGAGGTGCTTTCGTGGTGTTTAGAACATTAGATAATTAACAAGTTAACTCGAGCTAACGTCTATTGAATAAAAATATGTCACCGAAGGACTGTTAGTTTTGTGAATTATCGTCCTCACAACGTCCCGGACAATCAACATTGATGTACGGTTCCGATCCGATCCAAGAAGGCACTGAAGTGCCTCGCTGGTCGTATCGTATCGAATAACAGTCCAGCCATCGTCCAGTCCAGTGCCATCATAAGCAAACCATTCGAAAAGGATAATTTCCTTCCCCAGGATGTTCCGGGGGATTTGCCTCATCCCGCAGCACGTCTCCTTCCACGGTCACTCATCGATCGATCGATCGATCGACCGATGGACGGGAGCGTCCAGTCGATACGAAGGAGTATCATTCCCCGCTAGTCGCCCCGGTCACTACCACCTGCCACATTCGGCAGTCGCCTTCGAGACAATTATCTAGATGTGTTTGTTTATCTGTCGCAATACGGAAACGTGCTGCGGTAATGTACGATGGACATGAACTAAAAGCAATGACAATCTCGAACCTGGACCCCGGTCGGATCGAATGGGAAAAGTTGGAAAAGGTTTCGTCGTCCGATGATTTCTGCAAATGCACAATGCATCGTCCGGATTGAGGAGAATTGAGGGAAACGCACGTCGCAGCGGATCCTGTGTCCTTAGGGGTGGGCAACCTATGTCTTTGTGGACAAACTCTTCGGAATCTTCGGAACGTTCCGGAGGTGAACGAAGTGGTGGAGCCAATCGCTCAACTCGATTGCCAAGAGTGATTATACGCTTTGTCCCGGTGCCGGTTCCATGCCACGCCGCTCCACGCCACTCCACGCCACGCTCCGGCGACATGACCACCGGGGATCAGATGCGTTCAATCGATGATGCCGACATGACCGGTGTTGTTGAGCACCCCATTCCCATCCCCCAGGGCTCGGTATGCTCATTTGAACATTACCATTAAATCAAATTAGTATAAGAAGATAGGGGCGAGGCCGGGGCCTCTTTTGGTAGCTGAGTTCGCTTGTCGTTGAGCAGTCGATTTGTTCGATTTAAGAGGGTAGATGGTGATTTAAAGGAAACACTTTTGAGAACTGTTTCATTACACCGTGCCGTGACGCGATTGCAGGCTTTTGTTTCTTGTTCTTTCTTGAGACTTTGCGTTGATTTCCTTTCGTCAGGATATTCTGAATAGTTCAATTAACGAAGAGATTCCAATTTAGTTTGACTGATTATCGTTTAATTCATCTGGCGAAATAAAAATACCTTCAGATATCCTTAGAAACGTATTTTTTCAAATTATGAAATGATGATGAAAGTGAAAGCTTAAGGAAAATCTCCTTTGGAAGCAAATTTTCCCAAAATATAACAGAATCGTAGAAAAAAAAAGTTTAAACCCTTTAGTATTTACAAAAAATATGCTGGTAGCAATGTTTACAGTTTTTTCGCCATAAATGATCAACATTCTATAGCAAAATATCACGGTATTCCATCCGTTCCTTGTCATTACTTTATGATAAGCTGGACTTTATAGTGTATATTCCACATGTCTTTAGCGTGATTAAAACATGATCTAGTAAAAAAACGTCGTGTTGACATTGAAAATACGATATTTTTTCCGATTTGTAATGCTTTTCTTGATTGCATTGGTGAAAATTTGATGCAATGCATACCGATCATCAGATACACTCAACATTTCCGACTGATTTTGGGGCAATTATTCTTCTTCAATCATCAATCTAATCATCTTTTATTTAATTGATCTGTAAAGAGATGCCTTAATTTTTTGTTTATTTAATAATTGATACTTTTTTTGAGAATTATAATGTTGAAAATTAACGACGACTGATGTCAAACGAAAAGATGAGCTAGCTTTAACTAACGTTGTGTTACTCTAATTTCGCTTAGCACACACGCGCCGAGAAGATTCTTTAATTGGAATCCATTTCAACCATTGAACTTAAAAAAAATTAAAAGATCGCTAATAATAAAATTTGATTACAAAGTTACATTTCATTACAACATACCAACTCATATACGCGCCGAAGTGTAGAGTCCCATGCACGGGCAACCTGCAATATAAAATAAAATCCCATTCAATGTTCGGTTCATTCAAAAGGTACTAAACCATCTACCACTTCTCCACCTCTCCCATAGGCTTATTAATAATTTTAAAATTCATTAGAACATCACCTCCCGGACGCCATCGTAAAGCGATGAGTGCTCTGCTCGCTCTGCTGATTGTCGCTAATTGTATGCTTAATTTGTTTCTTTTTATAAAATCTGTTCCGTCGTAATCGTGCTTGCTGTTCCTGCTTTCCCTGCCTGAAAAGTTGTAAAACTTTATGACACAACCATCAATACACAGCAGCAGCGGCAGCAGCAGCAGTCGTGGAGTGGGACACATACACACAATGCCAAACGGGTTCGTTATAATTGTTTTACTGAATGCATAGCTCACCAAACAGGAACCCCCTGCCTGGTTCCGAGGGAATCGTAAACCGCCATTTAATAACCGGCATACGATGCTTGGCACAGAGACTGGCACACCGCGGCCGAAACGCCGGTACCGGTACCGGCACCAGCACCAGCACCACCGGCAGATAATCAAAATGATACGATTCGGAAGTGTTAACACTCATCTATTTAACATAAAATTTTACAACCTCAACATGAAGCGATAAAATCTAGCGAAGAATCCCCCGCGGTAAGCTCGTGCACACAGTGGCCACCGCGACCGAGCAGAGCGACAAGAAACGAGGTTTGTGGTGCGGGAGGGAAACAACAGAAAAGAAGCGGATTAGCATCGGCACGGCCGGCTCGTCCCGATGGTCGGTTCCATAAAAATGTTGATCGTCGTCGTCGTGTCGGCGACCTTGCCTGCCTTCCCTTGCCGTTCCTTGCCTTGCCGGGGCTCCTGATCGTAAAAGATAGATTTTGGGAGGGATGGAAAGACAAAGCCAGACAGTGCCGGTGCGATCGTCTGTCTGACTAAGACTGATCACGAGACGATCACATCGCGGTGCGGGCCTTATCAACGCGGTTTTTGATGAAAGCAATAAAAATCCGGGAAATTTGAATATTAAGCCAAAGATTCTCCCACCTTTCACACCCTCTCGATCGCGATCTTTCTCTAATTAGCACACACGCACACACACGTACGCACGCACATTTGGTAATGGCGATGACGATAAATCTCACAAGCACCAGCAGGTGGCGGACGCACACCATAAAGAGAAGCTCACTCTTCGAGTGGATTGGTCAAAGGCTCTTCGATTATTTTTTGGTAAACATACAGGGTGTGCCATTTAAAAATATGCAAACATTTTCAATACGTTTTCTTGCGATGTTTTTCCAGAATTAATATGGCATGGTATTGTAGATTTGCGAGACTCAGATCAACCAAATGATAGCATAAAAAATAGTGCAGCAAAAGATGTCTGTGTAGCATAATGATCACAACGTCGATAGTTCTAAGTATGCTAAGCGCTCGAAAATTTCAAAAAAAATCCAACGATTATCAGATGCCATCATAACGATAAGGATGCTAAAGATTGATAAGGATGATAAAGGGAATCTTTCTGATAAAGATGATAAAGAGTAAAACGGAAAGCGTAATCCGTTGAGATCAATATGAACACTGTCAGAAGAGGCGAACATGTAATGTACTCGTTGTATCTGTTGGTCAAAAATGACTTGACGCTAATGTGTAGCGCCATTTGACTACTGGGCAAATTAAATCTCTGTAACAAGAGCCATCGAAGCATTTGCTGTCATTCGTAAGGAAAAACAAAACCTGGTATCTTATTTCCTGATAAGAAATGGCTGCACGGATGGGTTGATATCATTCCTGGGAACCAAAGATTTCTTAGAAAACATGAAATTAAAGTTCCGTGCCAAGCAACGTACTGCAACTTTAAAGTCTGGAACAGTTGCACCCAATGGATTGACAATGTACCCCATGTTAAAAACAAACAGCGTTATAATGAGCACTTTAGTGTGTGTCATTTTTTTTTAAAAACATCATGGGTTAGAGTACACCTAAACAACCCTGAAAACAGTGTATTTCAGATAGGTAGAGCCTCTTTAATACGTTTAAAAGGATCTAATAGCTTTAAAAATTCCAGCGTTTTGACCTCCAAACAGTTTCAATAGAAACTTATTACAGTCTTCAATATGACTGCATTTTCATACGTATCCTTGTGATCCGTTTGAACCTAGTTTTGGTTCGTTGACAGCTTGCGTCTCTGAGTTATGGTATTTTATGCCGGAGACCTATTTAATAAGGATATGTTCTAGATTTCCTATTCTTGAGGAGAAAGTAGTAGAAAAAATAGGAGGTAATGTCAGATAAACTTGGTAGTTGTTGTTTAAAATACACTGTAAAGCAAGATACAGAAATGCAAGATAACAGAAAACGCAGAAATACCTTCTGTTCTTTGCAAATAAAAGAATTTTGCATTTTTTTATGAACCACCCTGTCATTCAATAAAACTTTATCACCAAACTCGACGAGTACGTGGAGTGAAAAAGGAAGAATCCTTATTACGACCAATCCTGCATGCAAGTCCTGACCGAAAAGAGCGGAAACCAATATTTTCCCACACTTTACGATGCCGCCGAGATGCGAACGACGAAAGGGGCGAACTAATATACAGTTTTATGCACATTTTTTTAATTGCTTCGAAGCAGAGGCGCGAGATCAGGCTCCGATGCACCGGGCGTCGGTGAAAGCGTACACAAAAAGCGCACCTTCGCTGGCCAGTGCATCTTCCTCGGTTGCACTGGATCAATCGCGCCAGGCAGAGCGAGAGAGGAGGAGAGATTGAAGATGGATAAGAAATAGTTTTGGTTGTTTTACATCAAAATCCTTCCACGGGGTTTATGTATTTTAATGATGGTTTGATTGAAAAATTCGTGCCAGAGCGCCGCCGTTTTGGTTGATGTTTCCGATCCAATCCGATCACACGGGGGAAGTAGAGAGAAAGAGGTTCCATTTTGAATGTTGAACGTCGCCGCGATCGTAAAGCTGCCGCAGCAGCACCACCACCAACAGCACCACCGCCAGCAGCACATCACACACAAAAGCACCGACCGACAAAATGATAAAAATGATGTTTCTTAAGCCCACAATTTATGTCAGCCGCCACCGTCGATCGCGCGGTCCCCAGATCGTGTTCCCGGCCCCCGGGGGTGTCCTCTCCTCTCCGCCGGCCGCCCGCGGGATTCAGGATGCGGCGCGCGGTGGACATTAATGTTAATCAACATTTCATTGACCCGACACCAGAGCCTGCCCAGAAGAGCCCATTCGATAGGCTCCATCCATCGCCGCCATCGCCACCATCCGGTCAAGCGATCGTTCGATCGGATCGGTTGAAGAACTGGCAAACACTCGGAGTCATCGACAGTGATCGCGGAGCGAGACAGAGAGAGCGATGCAGAGAGAGAGATGATCGAGAGATGAGTTTCTGATGGGTCCGATTGAATCACGATCACAAATTAAGAGGCTGCCGGCTGAGCGACCGCGAAGTCCGCGATTTGATGGCTGCCGATGCCGCGGCCACTGCTGCTGCTGCTGCCGGCCAATCAGAAGTAGCCGCAGCCGCCGCCGGTTGGATTGACCGGATCACTCCGCACCGCTCGCCGATGGTTCGCTCGTAGCGCTCCGTTAGCCGATTTATTGTTATTGGACCGGTGTGTCGTTCCCAATATCTCAAACATTTCCCATGGCCACGGGTGAAGGCAATTATTGGACCGGTTTGATTAAAAACAAAACGATCGGCGACGATGGCGACACACACACACACGCACACACAGACGCAGCTGTGAGCGCGATCCTGGAGGATTGGTTTTCATCTGCCAGAAACTGCCTGGAATGTAGTGCCATTGCCTGATGATGATGATGATGATGATGGCGATGGCGGTGATGCTGATCGTGGCCATCTCGTCCGCGGCGCGGATCTTCAGCTCATCAATCTCAACGATGCCGCACACACACACACTGCAGCCCTCTCACCCATTGGGAGACGTTGATTATTCCATGCGCATCGAATCGAAAATGTTGAGAACGAAATTTATGAAACGAGCATCGAGGGGCGAGCGCAGCATGGTGGATGCTGACATTCCTCTCGGTATGGTTCATCATATTTGTCGCGAAGAAGGATAACATTTAATATTCAAGACTAATGGGCGAGCGGATGGTGGGATATTGTTTGTGATCCACGGGAAGAGTTTGACTTGGAATGTGAAAAGGTTAAGCGCTAGAAGCGATGCAGCTTGGATCTTGATAGTGTGAGCGATTGATAGCTAAAGCGTTTAAACATTCAAACCAGCTGTTTTGTGAGCTAAATGCGAGTCTATATATGACTATAAGCTTTCATCTGCATTTGTTTGCATGTGTATGCTTTGCCGGTACAGCCGGTAAGTCTTTGGATCATGGAACCGGCATAAGTGAGTTTAACCACAATCACTGTCATGCACTACACCGAGCAAAGGGAAAATCCAAGCAAATGCACACAAGCACACACACATGCATCAACACGGGTGGTTAATCTACTTTCCCAAATGAAAACATAAAGTCACATGTTCTCGTCCTACTCCATTTCTGCTCCCTTGAAATGCTTCCTTTTAAGGGATAGGAGGGAAAGAAGAGAATGAAATGAAGGCGATGAAAAGCAAAAGAAGAAGTCAAAGAAAGTCTCGTGCAAACTAAAAATCACGCGAGAGAACAAACAAAACCTACCGAAATCATATACCAAACACGTAATGCTGAAGATACTGATAAGCAATTTACATATAACTCTCATAGCCAAAGATTAAATGGATCTTTGACAAGAGATTGTACATCTTATTATCTGTAGTCATCAATACCAACACATCCGATATTTTTCAAAGGGTCAGTGCTGCCCTCCAACGAAACTATTTGTCAATTTCGTTTACAGAGATTGTCGAATCAATTACTCGTCTGTGCGATTTTGTTGGCTTTTTGATATTTTCAAAACCTGTAGATTTTGTCTCAAAATTGAATTCTTATTGTTATTGTAAAATTGGTGAATAGTTCTCGGTCACACAAGCTCTAAAAAGGATGGAAAAGTTTCTTTTGCAACAAAGCCTTATAACCGGATATCATGGTTTTATTTATCATGCACAGCACGATTGATAAAAACCTTAGATATTCTAACATGACATACAGTGTCGGACATAAGTTAAGCAACTGAGTCAAGGTGTATGAAAAAGTGTTCAAAACTTTAGTTTTCAACCAAACTGTGCAATTTCCGACTCAACTACTGAAAAGGGTACCTATTTACAATATTTTAGGACGATTTCAGTTATTAATTTTTCTTTAAATAGCGCATTAGCACGATGGTTTCAAAAAAAACATTGTTTTTTCATGCGACATAAGTTAAGCAACTGGCTATTTTGGAGCAAAAATAATAAAATATTGATCATCACATGTGGAATTTCTGCATAGTAGTAGTCTATTGGCGTGTAAGCTTGCTAAATCTGTCAAGGTTTATGAATTTTTAGTATTCTTTTTGCCTTTGAACACCCGATACACTCGGTTACATTCAAAACGAAACAATGTCGCGTAATATCTATTCTAGCGATTAAAAACAAAATAGAAATGAAACTATCGACTCAGGGAAACTCTCAGAAACACATTAGTGAAGCTTATAGCATAGATAAATCAGTAGTTTCTCATTTAATAACCCGTAAAAGGCAAAAGAAACTGTTGAAACGGCTTTGCGTCCTGTTCGTCTTTGAAAAACTTCACCCAAAATGGACCGCATTATCAAATGGTATTCGACCAAAGATGCGTTTGCATCAGGAATGGAAATAAGAAGTAAATTAAGCTTGGATATTAGCTCCCAGACCATTCAGCAACGATTGGGAGACCGTGGGTTATTCAGTTGCAAACCAACAAAAAAGCCGTACATCAACAACGAAGGTACAACTTCATTTTGCGATGAGTTGTTTGATCTGGGATGTCTCAATATTAAAAAAAAGTGTTGCTTAGTGATGAATCCATATTCAATTTGTTTAATTCGGATGATATGAAGCGAGCTCGATGGCCACTTGGTACTAGACTAAATCCGCAATATTGCACGAAAACTATTAAACATGGCGGAAGATGTGTGATGGTCTGGGGATGCTTCTCTGGGCAAGGTATGGGACAATTTCATTGAATTCGAGGGATTATCAACGGAATAATGTGCAGAGACATCATGGAAAGTGTGATACTTCCTCATGCTTGCCGCTAATTCCGTCGAATTGCAAATATCATCACGACAATGACTCGAACGATACTTGCAAAAATGCAAAAATAAAATAAACCAAGATCACAAAATTGTAGTTCTATCGTGGCTAACTAACTCACTCAATTGAAACCCAATCGAAGATTTGTGAAAAATTGTAATACGCCGAGTAAGAACGAATGTTTCATATCGAAACTGTACTGAATTGTTCGAGGATCTTTCCAAGGCTTGGAGTGAAATTCCGAATGAAACGATCAACAAATTGATTGAATTTATGCCCAAAAGAAGTGTAGCTGTAATTAAAAATAACGGATTCGCAACGAAATACTGAAAAAATCAGTATATACGAATTGATATCTTTCAGTTGCTTAACTTATGTCGCATGAAAAAACAATGTTTTTTTGAAACCATCGTGCTAATGTGCTATTTAAAGAAAAATTAATAACTGAAATCGTCCTAAAATATTGTAAATAGATACCCTTTTCAGTAGTTGAGTCGGAAATTGTACAGTTTGGTTGAGAACTAAAGTTTTGAACACTTTTTCATACACCTTGACTCAGTTGCTTAACTTATGTCCGACACTGTAAATAAAATATGACATGTCTAACTAAGCTTCAGTTTTTTTAATCTAATCATTTCAAATCAACGGCAACAGCGATAGTTTATGATACACATTTTTCAAAATAAAGCACCAATAAATAGCCCAATTTTTTTCCAATAGCACCTTTCGAACCTATATAATGTAATACATATCATTCACGTCATTTACTCGAACCTATAAGACTAGTTGACACATTTCAAATTGAAGGAAAAAACACTGACCAATTGATTACCGATCAATCAAGATTAGTGTTATCTAACACGAACTGTCACTGCAACTTGAGCGACACATCGTCGACTTTTCCAGCTTATTGGTTTTTCTTTCCGACAACCCCTTCACTGACAGCATCATCCCAGAATCATCATCCACCCTTTAACCGGAATCGCTTGTTAGTATTGCATAAGAGTGCTTGATGAAACAAACACACAATTTATTACTCGTTTCACCTTCACCAAAAAAGAGCGAAAAGGATCCCCCATCACAGCCCAACATCGTTGTCGCCGTCGTTGACTGGTGCCGATGAGTTGCACTAATTTCTGAATATGTCATAAATTTCCCGATAACATTACAACCGCTCGTCGGTCCTCGCCAGGCCGCACGGGGCCGCACGAGGCCGCAGGAGGCGATACGGTAACGAAGTAGCAAAAGCCATCAAGGACTTCAAGTGATTTAAGCCCTCACATCAGGGCGGCATGACGGCAGTGGCAGCGCATGATAGTGCCCCGCATATCCCTCAC
>NC_064874.1:58842782-58857782 GCF_943734745.1 Anopheles darlingi
AAATGAAGTTCATCGTTTAATTCTTAAGCAGAACCTTGCATCCTCAGGATTGTTGATCAAATCTAGAATGCAACGAAAATATATTGGCCATCTGCGGATGTATTACCGATTCGATTTTCCCGAGTTTCCCCAACATGATTTAATTGCTGAAAATACATTAATGGAGTTAAACATTTTGCTAATTTTTCCTCCAATTCTTCATCTTTAATGTTTGCTAATGTTTTAATGTTAATAATTACTTTTCTTACATACGTGAGTATAGGAGCTGTTAAACGAAAAAATAAAAAAAAACTAAGTTGGCCATTTGTCGCCTAAAACCGAACGAATTAATTCTCCGGTCAAATGCTTCTTTACGACTCCGCTGTAAACACACACACACATACATTCACACTCACACAAACGCCACCTCAGCAGATGGAATGCTACCCTTGCAGTGGGGTGGTGGGGTTGGGCAGACTGGGTGGTACCGGCATACTACGCACGACAACACGGCGAAGGCTGCTGCGTCTGGTTTTCCCGCGCTCGCGATTTGTGATTTGCACGAGACTTTTCTTTTCGCTTTTCATCTCCCTCTTTTCATTCCCTTCATCCCTTGCTATCCTTCAAGAGGAAGCATTTCAAGGGAACAGAAAGAGAGAGGAGGACGAAAACATGTGATTTTATGTTTTTATTTGGCGAATGCTGCGTGCGGTGGGTGGTGGAGACAGGTTAATCACCCGTGCACGTGCATGTGTATGTGTGTTAGTGTGTGTGTGTGTGTGTGTGTGTGTGTGTGTGTGTGTGTGTGTGTGTGTGTGTGTGTGTGTGTGTGTGTGTGTGTGTGTGTGTGTGTGTGTGTGTGCACACGATTGTTTGGAGTTTTCCCTTCGTCCGGTGCAGTGGATGCCGGCGATTGAGGTTAACCTCACTTTTGCCGGTTCCATCATGATCCCAGGACTTACCGGCTGTTCATTGACGTATTGTCCATCCAACTCGCTCTTCTTCTGTTCTTTTCGGGGACACATACAACCACACAAACACACACATACCAACACACGGATAATCAATGCAAACAGTCACAGATAAACACGCATTTCGTCCACAAAATGGATCATATGGTCAAATGTGCGAGAAGTGGCTTCATCTTCGCGAAAATCAATGTCCACTCTCCTTCTCCATCTCTATTTGTCTTTCTCTCTCTCTTTCTCCTTATCTCTTTGCCTCTACACACACACGCGCGCGCACACATAAGCGACCAAGAGGAACGAGGGGATCGAGGTCCCAAAAACGACTGAGACTCGAACCACGGTTCACCGGTTGCCATTGGGTCGCTTTGCAGATCTGACTGCTGCTGCTGTTGTTCCCGCTACTCCTTCTGGACCTCCCACACGGGGGGAAGGGGTGTTCGAGGGATGCAAAACGCGTGCTGCAGCACCATCGACCGGCGAACCGTTTAACGGCCGTCAATGACCAATTGGGAGTTGAAGGCGGCTTTTCATCCCACAACAACAACAAGCGAGTTGTTGAGGGTTGAAGATAGGGGGGGTTGAGGGTTGTTTTCTCTTGAGGGATGCAGCAGCGGGATCAACCACCGTTCCCCAACCCCCAAAAGGCGATGCATACACACACACGCACACACGCACACAGGTTATGTTGAGTGTGTGAGAACCTGCGATGAGTGATTGAGTGACTCGCACGCACACACACACACCAGCAAAGGAAATCGGGTTTTTCCCCTCACAAAGCGACCGCTCGTGTCGTCGTGTAGGGGAAGAGACAAAGTTCGTCTTTGTGGTCGCCTTCGTGTTTTCTCCTCCAAAAAGAGGGGAAGGAGTGATAGAGCAAGGGCAAGTGTATGTTGCATCTCGTTCGCCGCCTGATGATAAAGGGTTGAAGGGGAAGCGAAGGGTGATATTCCGGGAGGGGGTGGCGAAAGTCTGTGACAAGTGCGTGATCTGTGACGATGATCGCATAAAGCATAAAGTGTCTTCGATGTTTCGGTGGCGAAATATTCCTAGAAAGGATCACGGAACTCGGGAAAAAAGCGAAGAAATAAATGGAAAACCATGTTGCCAAGCAGCATCAAATGCCAACTTGCATTTCTGCGTTTTCGGGATTTCTATCCGTGAAATCCATCGTTGAAGTCAAACAGAGTTGAGATGAAAACAAACCGAGAACACGTCACGCACACACAGACAAGGCAGAGAGTTGGCACATAAGTGTGTGGGTTGCTCTGGCAGCATTTTCTACATCTTCTTCTCGGTGGCGGTGGTGGCGACGGCAGCAAAAAATTGGAGCGTGCGCGGTAAGTGATGGTTGTAAAAATGAATGAATTATGGTCGTTGCACCGCCCCTCGCCCCGCATCGGCGCTTCTCGCTTCACCACCGAATACCAAACCCACAAGTCCCGCTCTAGTAAAAACCACCTGAGTGAGAAGATTTTCCGAGACGATTTTACTTGCGTTGTGTCTCCAACCACTCCAATCGTCACTCCACGACGTCCGCGTGTCTGGAAAGTGCTGAAAACAGGCGCATCGTTTGAGTGAAAATTCGAAAAAAAATATATAATTTTGTGTTGTTTGCATTCGTTAATGTTGTTGTGAATGTCTGGGTTAGTATCAACATGTTGTGGGTTCAACGCCAGAATGGTTCCGTTTGCGAGCATCGAGGCGAATTCGTTTGGAGCACAAATGCCGACGGCATTTGAGGAGGGCTCAGTTTGGCGCAGAAATAACCGTTGCTTTATTGTTTGTTGCTTTATTGTTTGTTGCTTTATTTCGAAGAGGAAAAGCATAATTTACGAATTCGATGTATGGTTTACATGAGTTCCTTTTGTTTTGTTTATTTCCTTATCAGGATTGTTTGTAGTAATCGGGAATAAAAGGTTTTAAATCATGTTTTGATGAGTTTGATGTTAGTAACGTTGTTCAGAACCGCTTTAAAATAATAAAACTGTGTATCAAAATAATTAAATAACATTAATGTTTTTTGAATAACATTTAAATTTCTAAAAGATTTCTACTTCATAACGAACAGTTTTAAACATGAATATCGACCATTCTTTCGTTCTTTGTTCAACGCTTCTAGAACTGGTGCATTTGGTAACGAAAAGCTCGAATGCTTATAGTTGATAAGAATATTATTTTACAATGTTAACATTTAGTAGCAATTCAGATGCTATACCAATATACGTAAGCAATGTTTAATGCCAAGACCTATTAAAATGAAATTATATTGCAGCAAACATGCCATTATTCAATTGTACTGTAATACTGAACTTATCTGGCAAAGCTAAAAAATGTCTTTACATTTTCGGTCAAAATAAAATCATATTGCTGCATATTGCATCACATGCTGTACTCTTAGCATAACGCCGTGATCATACAGATTATTCTTAAGGAAGCATTATTTGAATAAAATTGAATTTAAATCCAATTTTTAATCTCATCATCATCATCAGCAGCAGCAGTAGTTTGCATTAACATTAACAAAACAGTCATTAACGGTACAAAAATACAATTAACTGATTTCACATTATATTTAGACAGTATCTTTATGTTTGGAGTAACAATATGTTTGTTCTCATTAATTGCGATCATCATATTTGACATAATAAATAAACAGAAAATATTGCCTCAAATAATGTAGTTTCTATATGCTTTTGCAACGCCATATGAATATTTCACTAACGCATCCGATTAGTGCGTAGACAAATCGATGTAATATTGTAAATAATTCCATGCGAGACCAGCAAACCGGTAAAGCTTTGGCTTAGTTAATCTTATCTCAAACGATTAGCTACTGCACACCGTCAACACCATTGCCATATCGCCAACTATCCCCGCACTCCCATCCCAAGGCCCCCGAACAATCTCATCATCATGATCGTCAACGTACCAAGCTGTGCTACTGCTGTGGTAATAAATTCCACGGAAAATACTATTTGATTGAGCCACGGCACACAACAGCAGCAGCAGCGAACTAATCGTGAACGAGCGCAACAATTAGGTGTCTTCTCCGCGCTACACTTCACCGCCATTAATATTCATGCAGATATGTGTAGCCGCCATTGTAGCGCCCGGTGAACAACCAAACCGAAACCGAGGAGAAAATAGAGAGAGAGAAACAAAAACGCACCGGAACGCAACGCTCGTCTTCATCATCTTAAAGTAACACATCACAAAAACCGGCCGCGACCGGCATTAACTAATTAACCCACCGCCAATGCGCCGAAACTGTCCATCCATTCATCCGCCCATCCATTCTCGCAACATGGCGCGCTCGCACGGTTCCGAAGGGGGGAAGGGATATTATGATAAAATTATTATTTTTCCCTCCCCGAAAAAATAACTCCCGGACCTGGAATTGGACCTGGATCGGGGGCTCAGGGCTGGTGTGGTTAAAAAATGGATCATTTACACCGAACCGAAACGCGCGCACTGTGTCGCTGCGCTGTGGATGCGTCGTCACAATACCTAAAGCTGCCTGGGTCATACCAGCGAACGCACCGTGCATCGATTAATTTACGACCAAGAAAAGCGAAAGAAATTGAGGGCCATAAAAGCTGGAAAGAAACAAGAAGAAAGTGACCAAACCGGGCCAGCGGAGACCGTTCTTTAACGCTTCTGGTCGAACGAATGAACTGTCGAAGCGACAGTGAGAGAATTCTAGAGGCAACAAACGGCAAAGAACAGGATCCGGTGCGAAAACAGAATAAGAAAAGAGATTAAGTGCAGGTTAAAGGCAGGATCTTTAGAATCCCTTTCGAGAAATAGACGAAGGAAGACGAGTGAAAGGCAAAGCTGCATAGCGCAAAGGTAGACAACAGGAGTGGAAAAAGCGAAGTTGCACAACAGAGGAAGAAACAAACACAACAACCAACATTTTCTCTCTTTCTTTCCTTCTCTCTCTATCTTTCTCGTTTCTCTCTTTTCAGCAATTATGTTATTATTTTTATGAGCCAATTTGGAGCTATTAGCTGCTATTTCTCGTGAGTTCTGCTTTGCCATCCTGTTTCGCTCCAGGCCTTTGGGTTGATTCTATGTTCCGCCGCCGGCGTACACCACCTCTCGGCGCCTACTTCGCATCCTCGTAACACTCCATAATGTCAGGACGTTTGCTTAACCACCACGCTACCCGCTCAACGCTTTCACGCACCTCACGATCGAAGTAGCCCAGAAACTACTGCTGCTGGTGCTACTGCATGCTGGCGGCTATTCCATGGCCCCCGTCATAAACCCGTCAGCATAAAGACCGTCAGCCTTTTGGGCCGATTAAATAGTCTGCCTGCACCACCTGAGGCGATACTCCGCGGTCCGGTGCTACCGGAGACATTCCGGTCCGCATTTTGATGATGAATTCCGCAACCAAAACAATACGGAAAGACCGCTCGAGGCGCTCGAGGCGCCAGCCTTGCTATAACTGACTGATCAACTGACTGGGGATGATTCTGTTAGCACTTTTAAAGGTGCTGCACTCTGATGATGGTTTCATAATTTGCTCCCTATTCGTCACGCTAGCCTCTTGCCGTCAGTGTGGAGATGCCTGCCTTCCCTTTATGATGACTAACTAGCACGAAACTGCCGCTAGTTGGACCGCCGCCGGTTTTTTTTCTGCGAACCGCGATGATGGACGGTAGATTGATGGTGGACACGGCTTAGAACCTTTTCCGTTGTTGTTTTTTTTCTGTTTTGGTTTTTCCCCAAGGGGCCAACTCGTGATTTATGGTGGACTGCAGTGTAGCAATGGTGCTGGACGCGCGCTTTTGCGAATGAAATTCGTATTTGGGACACAGTAGCACGACGACGACGATGATGGTGACGATGATTTACGGCCATCAACCAAATGATGATCATCATCATCTTCTTCGTCAGTGCATGAAGCGAGTTCTCTCTTTTTCGCTTGCTCTGTTGTTTGCACAACTGCTGCAGTGTGTCCAAGTCGATCGCTCATCTCAAATGATCGTGACGCGATCTTCTACATTTCCAAATTGCCCTCTTCCTTCCTTGACGTCTCCTAACGAAGCATTACGGAGCATCGTGCTACAAAGTTTTCTCACCTCAACCACTCACCCCGGGAGGGAAAATCCAACGATGTCCGAAGACCGGAGAAGGTGTCGAGGTGTCCTGGCGAAGAAGGAAAATAAATTAATCGCCCACAATTTATCACTTCCGCGGTGAGTCTGTGTGTGTGTGGGTGGTTTTAGTTTCACTTTTCCAACCTTGAACGCGATCTTCAAGAATTTATGCGCCTCCGAAGCGCACCACACCACACACGCAATGATCGCACCGATCACCGATATTGGGAGCTCCAAACGTTCCGCGATCAAGAGCTAGGAGCAGGGGCTACTGGCAATAACTTGCGAGTTTGTTTGTCCCCTGTCGAATCGATGTATAAATATTTAAACACATCAACTAATTCAATTTCGCCAGCAGTCGTTTGTGGTGGTGGTGTGCGAGCTCGAGATGTGCGACGTGGCCGGCTACTAGGTGGCCAATCTGCACCACATGATGATGCTTATTTTGAAGCAATAAGTCACAACTCACAGCAGCTCGTAGCGGCACAGCGGTGCGTGTACGGTGCTCAATGGTCTGTACAGAGGGTCCGTGATCCGGTACCACGGAGCAGCAACCGACCGATCGTAGACCGTTGAGCGGATCTCTCCGACGCGGCCAATTGCTTGATTGAACACACTTTGTACGTCTTACGCCTGTTACTTGGCTGACTGGCTGCCTCTTGGCGGATTCCTCGGTGTGCAGACCGTTGAGGCCACATCATCATCCTCATCGTCGTCATCGTCGTCATTGCTGGTCTAATAGCACCTCATCAGTCTGATCAAGCCGTCTGCATCGGCTTTCCTATTTTTCATTGGAAAACTCTACGGACCATTCCCGGACCAACACTAGTGCACGGAGAGGTTGGAGAGGTGTTTGCGTTACGGTTTGCGCGTGTGTAAATAATATTTTAATGAGTACAGACCCGGACCCGGGTGGTTGTCCCCGGGGGGATCTGGATTCATACAGCAGCAGTGTACTGCGAGCACACGACGCCTGCATTTCGATTATTTACGTCTCCATCGGTTTGGCCACCGTCGCCACCGCCACCGCCACCGCAACCGGCCACCTGACGCCACCTGATGGTCGAGACAATATTCTTCGATAATTAGTGGCATGCGGTAACCTCCCACCATCAGGTACTTCTCTCCCTCCCTCCTTCAAGCGAATAAATTGATCGGCGATCTATGGAGTGGTGAGTTACATGGTGCACCTTCGATCGGTCGCAGCCGCCTCCCTGAGGGGTGAGCATGTTTGGAGTGCCATTTAGTTTCCGGAGGTGCTGCTACTGGCTCCTATCATCCCGGCATGGCAAATCATCTCAAATTATGGCTGGCTAGTCGCGGCGCGGTATTCGTCGGAATGTTTGTTAATGAATGATTCGTTTGCACCGCGCAATGACGGTATCTAAACACCGTGTTCGGTGTCAAATCGGTGGAAGGTGGTTTTCGTCATGTTTTCGAGTAATGATCAGGATGTTATTAGACTAAACAATGGAAGGCTCAGCGATGGTTGTTAGAAAGTAAACGGTTAAATTGTACCGTTCGTAAGACAAAGACATTTGTTGCGGATTGCGATAATCTGGTTGGTTTGCAATGTGGTCAATTGTGTTTTTCTTCTTCACCAACTTTTTAGAATATCTAAGCCATATTTTTTTAGACGCTTTATGCATTTTATGATATGTTTTTTCAACCTTATACGATTCATTAACATATAATTGTAAGTATTCGATAACAACCGATCAAACTCAACCACCATCACAGCCACCATCAATATATTGCATTGTTACAAGTAAATTATAATTATACGAACAAGATACTTTATTTATAATACTCAACTGAACTATCAACAACTCAACTCAACTCAAATCGTAAAGTTTAAGAGTTGCTTTAGCTGCAATTATGTAGTAATTGTCTCTTTGTTTCGCTTATTTCGTATTTTAAAGCCTTTATTATTGTGCATATTCTCACGCAGCATATCAGCGAGAACCAAACAAACTATTTCGGAATTGGCAACATTTTTAGATCAGAGTTCTGGTCACTAACGCAACGCAAAGTTGAATTGTTGAATAGTTAGCAGTTGAGTAAATCACCGAGTTTAGATGCATGAAAGCCATGAAAATAATCCAACAAATGTCATATCTAGTTTTTATCTAGTAATTGAAGAAAAGATACATTTAAACAGACGCTACGCAAATTGCTGTTTGACAGTGGAGCATAGTGTTGAATATTGAGTATATCACAAGAATGTTTATTAAGCTATGACATACTGAGTCAGATTCTTAATTACAAAAAGAATAATTATATAAATGAAACTTTAAACTATGAATTCAGAGCGGTTGTTGATCCATAAGTCAAAAATCTAGTATCCAAAATTATAAACATCAAATTCTTTGATTTGTTTCGTATTGAAATACCGATCTGGAACTATTCCAAAAATGTTGGATATGAAGATCAAATATCCGCCACTATGTTCGTCAGTTATTGTTGCTTTTCTCTATATCATGTACGATTGCATGATTAACAAATTATCAGCACAAGCGTTCTACTTCTCCAGCAAGCAGTAGACAAAACTGATTTCTGCTTGAAGATTGGTTCAAAAGAAGAGGAACAATTTCGACGCGGACTCCTCGCAATTGGCCAAAAGACGGTAGCAAAACTGAAATAAAGATCCGAATTTCCTATTCAGTCCACTCGAAATCAATGCACAATCAAATAAATCATCGTTCACCCAGTTTATGGGAGCAAACATATCATACGTTTCATTATACTTTCCATCAATTACATTTGTCCAAATTGACGTCTTGCTCTTTTGACAACGTTTACATCAATCACTTATAACATTGCATCGTTCCAATAAACAAAGTATAACAGTGTAACTGAATCAAAATCAAACCGTTAGCTTTTAAACATTGGATTAAAATGATGAATTCATTTACCGTAAACAAGCGTCAACATAAACAACCAGTGCACCTAGTGCATCCGCGTAAGTCTCGGATACTTTCGTAATCCGTCACTACTACACGCCACCTAGTGCCACCTCAATTGCTCGACGCACCGGAGCATGAACTATGGTATTTCTAATACAGGAAGCAACCCTTAGGCCCCGCGTACTCGATGGCACGGATGGAGTAAATTAATTATCCCCGACCAGACGCCAGAGAAGCCCCCGAGAGAGCCCGAGAGAGCGCAAGAGAGAGATCAACGCAGATAAACTTGTAAGCACGAAGATGGGAACGCAGGCAGGCGGCTGTTGGCCACTATACTCTCCGACTATGTATACACAAAATGCCTCCGCTAATCAACGGCCCCGTTTGCGCCCGGGTGTCCCGAGTCAACCCGGTGGTGGTGGTTTCCGTATGGTATCAATGTTGTGGCCCGCATGAAACATCGTTCATGGTTCACACCAAAGGCATCCATCTTGCGATGGCCATAGCCACTCAGCCAGCCCATCGCGAACCAAGCGATTATTGTCCGTGTGTGCCCGTGTGTGTGTGTGTGTGTGTGTGTGTCTGTTGTGGCTCTACCGGTTTTGGTTGGGGTCATTTTTCACTGTCCAGCTTCCACCGGAAATCACCTTTCAACGGTTCGCTCCAGTGCGGGCTACCTATACTACCAGGCGCCACCTCTCATTCGTTCGCTGCGGCTGCGTCTAATTTGAATTTTATGCATAAACATCTTGTTGCTTCTTGAGTTTATGGTAGTGGGACAACGGATGAGGAAGAGAGAGAGAGAGAGAGAAGTGCGTTTGTGCAGTCAAGCCCTTTCCAGCCCAGCGTCATCTAGGAATGAAGCTGTTGTTGGCGCCATCAATGTTGCTCCACATTCCACGGTCCAAGGGATTGAATGCCGCTGTTGTAGATGTTTTTGACCGTCCATTCCGTCCACCATTCGTCAGTCAGAATGGCACCTCAACCGCACCGCGTGTGAGATTGCCAGATGAGTTTGTAATAAATTGATTGAATTAGTCTCGCCCTCGTCTTGACCATTACCAGTTATTAATGCACGATCAAGATGAAATGCAAGAGGCACAATGTGACGCCGATGACGACAACGACAACGACGACCACTACGCCAGGTTGCGATAATCGTCATACATCTCGACGCATACAACTGCGTTGCGATGAATCACCGATTGTACCGCAAAACCACAACCTGTACGTAAGGCAGCAATGCGGAGGAGGAGTGGCAAATAAATCAATCAAACTAATATGCGTGCGATTATTAATTATAGGCAAATCGATGTGGCAAGTATTGATGTGCAAGCGAGAGCAAGAGAGCCACCGTAGACACGAAGATGCGATCGACTGAAGGTGATATACGGTTTGGCGAATGCAAATCTCTCGCTGGTAAGGAGGTGATGTGTTTGAGTGATGCGAATGATCAAAATGCCGATAATGGCTGCAGCAGGTGATTGTAATGATGGTGTATGTGTGTCGAGTCTGCGTTGTTGGACGAAGCGACAGGATGTGGACTTCCCCGGACATCACCGGTAACGTGGTGATATATTGCCCGGATGTCGACTAAACTGATGATGCATTTCACGAGGATTGAAGAGTGAAATCGTAGGTTTTCTTGCGGTGAAAAGGTAGCAACTTGCACAGTATCACCGGAAGAAACAGCATTCCAGATAACAACTCGACTTCAAAGTCAAATTCTATCAACTTTCTTCTTCCGAATTGTTCTTCGGAATTTCATTCAAATACGGTGACGCAGAAATCAAGCAATAAACTAATTTATTTTCCTATTTGAGAAGCAATACAACGCTCTTTTGACGACTCCAAGGAATTTCTGTACCAGAAACAAGAAAAATTAAAAGTTCCTTTCAAAATACAAATCATAACGCGTTGGATTCTTTTCCCAAGAAGTGAGCTATCACCCGCAGAACAATCCCCTCAGGGCGCTTATCCAGCCAAAAGAAGGTACATCCTACACAACAATCTGGATCGACACGATTTCACGAGGCCACGGCACACCAGCTGACATGCCCGAGTATGTTTTCCTCGCCGGTTCTCGCTTTCTCGCAAATCGCTCCTGCCGTTTCGTTTGATCATCCCATTTGACCGGGCTGTGACTCCTCCTGTGCCATTCCATTTGCCGGTCTTCGACAAAGAACTTCGACAGAACCTCCACTCCGCTGGGAAAACTTTCTGCGTTCATAAGAATGAATCCGACGTTTGAAGTTGGTTTTTGGGAGGAACGCCACGCGCTATGATGATGCTGCTACGGCTGCGGCTGCTCGTTACAGACAACGTTGGCTGATGATCTAATTAAGAATTGGTGGCAGCTGAACGGAGCCACGCACGATACAGCGCGATTCTTTCGCAACAACATTTGGCGCTTGCGGCCGAACCTTGCCAGATGATGGTTCCATTTTCCAATCAGTCGCAAACTTTGCTCTCGAGTCCTGGAATAACACAATCCCACAATATGAGCTCAGTGCTCGACAAAGGACCGCTCGTATGATTTCCATTTAAAAAGCTATCACTAGCATCCATAACTCAAACAGCATTGCCCGGTAAGCGATGTCGGAACAATTTATTGACGGAAAACGGAATCTAGAGCTCAGGGCAGGGCAGGACTCTGCCTCGTCGTGGTCGTGGCTTGCTGAGGATTTCAAAAATACAGTCACAATTCAAATGTGATGTGATCTGCACACGGAAACCCAGCGACTGCGAGCCAAACGAATGTCTTCGTAACTGGACGGTTCGACGTCACGACACACACACACACACACACTCCCGGTTTCCCGGTGCCGAGGAAGTGCTGAATGTATAAATATATTACAACCACCACCACCACCATCACCACCAGCAACCATCACAACTACGTGCTTCTCGCGCGAGCTCTTGTCCTAGATGGCCATGCGATGTCGCAAGACGGCTACTAAAACGTCCGAAGAAAGAACTCACCAGCCAGCCAGCCAGCCAGCGAGCAGAAATGCTGATGATGCTGCTACTGCTGCATGGTCGTTGAGCACAGCGCCACCGAGCACCACCGAGATGGGGGCTCCGCGTAGCATGCAAGCAAAACGGTCCATCCTTCAACCGCTGTCATTCCAATGCGAGCGATCCTAGGACCGAGGAAAAATCACCAACAAACGCGCAAGAATCCGTGCGCGCGCGCTCTTGCCCGCTCTCGTCCACTTTCAGGATCGATCCGGAACCAAACGGAGCGTCGCGTCGCATCGCGTCTTGTGCTGCAGGCGGGGGAAATGCAAGGAAAAACTGCAGCAAGCTTTCAGCGGTGTCAATAAATCCTGCACCAAACTCCCCGCCTCAACGTTTTCCTTCTTACTACTGCATCAGACGCCGTGCCGTGCTATGTGATCACTCTGCTTCGTCCTTCGTCCCTGGATCCGGCTCTGGCCAACGCCACCGCCACCGCCACCGCCACACGCCGCTAGTGATAGCAGTAAATGTCAGAAAATCCAAATATATTGTGTATATAAGAATTGCTTCTTCTGCTCCTGTTTTTCCCTCCTTCGTGGTGGTCCTCGTGGTTCGTCGCGAAATGTCCTCTCCTGTCGATCTCGGTAGCTCTCACTCTAGCGAGCCGAAACCTCGAGAGCTCGAAAGGCGGAAGAGGAACCCTACCCATGGTGTACGAGGTGCGGGACGTAAACTCGATGGATGCCATCACCCGGTCCGGGCGATGGAATGTTGGAGTTTTCCTCCGCAGAGAAGAGAAAATGAAAGAAACGGAGCAACGTCATCGATGCAGCTACCGCCTCGGAGAAGGCTGCATCTGCTGGTGGTGGACGTGTTCGAGATGGATGGATAGCGATGGTGTGCGATGGTGTGTGCACACTTTCGTGACTCCTCCCAATTGTGCCCGTTGATGGCTCGCGTGGCCACGAGGATACACTACACTACATACAGACGCGATCCTACGATGAGGATGAGTGTAGGAGCAGCGGCAACTACTGATGGTCTCGGGGTCTTGGGGATTAAAACAATCTGCAATCCCCTTTCGTGGTGAAGGAAGGGACGTGCACGAGCGGGGTTTCGGGTTCTCTAACTCATATCCAAGGCATTATCCTTGTTTCTGCCCCATTTGCCTTCTGGTTCTGCATTTATGCAGCACACTGTACCACGTCTACGGTCCTTGGTCTGCGCAAGCGGCAAGCGAACCATCAAGCAAACGTCTTGCGAAACGGACGAGACGAGCAAACGTGGCCATCAAACGCGGTGAGCGAGCGCGCGGGCTCGCGTTTCAACATTCCATCACGCTTGCTTCCGGTTCCGTTCCTGGGCACAGCACCAAAAGGAAAAGCCAGATAGTGAGAGAGAAAAAGACCGACTGTATGTGTGCACAGGATTCACGGGAAACAAAGCACAGGACGAGCGAAAGAGTAGTGCAAATGTCTCTCGTTCCCAGTGTAGTAGTGATTGCTTTGGAACTACTACAATAAAAGCAATCCGAATGCTGGTGGCCATCATCCAGGCTATGCAGCGACCAATGCGGATGATAGTTTTACCGAGCTACGATGGTTTTATTCTATTTTTCCTAAATAAATCCGACACAGCGAGCAGCAAACATTTCATGCTCAGCGAACGGTTTTATGGTACTGGTTGGAGCGATGCAGACTGACAATGGAATGGCACGGATGGAATATGAAGCGTTGTTGTTTTAGGTATAATGTCCTACGTATCGTCCTTTGCAGTGCAATCTAAAGGTACAGGCTAAAAGCTTTGATAGCAGCTCTCATTGTGAAGAATTTCGTTGGCATTTGACGAGTTTTAAAACCTTTCTTCAAACTCACTGCCACGATAGCAAACTTGATTCGAAATTCGACAAAAAAGAATGTATTTAATCGGAAGCCTATATTGAACATACGTCATCCATTTTGACAGTTCTTTACAGCGAACTTCCAACTGTGCTGGATAAGAGTAACTTGAATCTGAAAGCAAGTTTCTTTCATTTTAACCTGGCCACGATAGCAGTTTCATTTCAACTACTTTTTGACAG
Source organism: Anopheles darlingi (assembly GCF_943734745.1). Lineage (NCBI taxonomy): Eukaryota > Metazoa > Arthropoda > Insecta > Diptera > Culicidae > Anopheles > Anopheles darlingi. The sequence goes on from NC_064874.1 coordinate 58,856,785, forward strand.
TACTTAACGAAAAGTTGCTATCGTGGCCACTCGCCTTAAGGTGATGCATTTCATCACACACTCACTGCACATCCCGAATCTCCTTCTTCTCCTTGTCTGCATAGCCAAGACGTTGATTTATGTAGGCAATGTAGGATCCATCCTTAACGCGGCATGGCGATCGTTAAGATCATCCCAGGAGGATCGTTGGAAGAAGCTAACGGATTTTTACGAGCGACAAGCAAAGGCTACTGAGTTTGCAGGTGAGCAGGAAATGAAATTAGCCCTTTTTACAGTGATTAGTACCGAGTATGGTGTGACAGAAGAAGGTGTGTGTGTGTGTGCGCTTGCCGATGGTGATGCCACAGCCCTCCTCGGCCCCCCAGTGCCACATGACAGCGACAGATGGAATGTGCATTGCAATGTGCGGTGCGTGTGGCCAGCGAGCGCGGAGAAGACAGAACGGGGAACGGTGGGTTTGTGGCGAAAAGTTTTCCACTGCGGAAGAGGCGCTCATCGCAGGCGCTTTAATGGGTGGCCAGGATGAAGATATAAATCTTCTCGCGCCAGGGCAGAGACTTTTTGGGGTTTTCTTCATTCATTTGCGCCGCGAGCGGATCTACGGCAACGGAAACTTATGGAAACACCGTTCCACCATTTCGCCCGCAGCGCGATTTTCCATCGGTGCCATTTTTGTCTGTGTGTGAGCAGAGGAGCTTTCTTGAGTTGCAGCAGTAGCAGCAGCAGCAGCAGCAAGAAGCCTGACGCCAGAAGCAGTAATGGAAGGCGTACAGTGGAGACTAATTAGGGTAAGTAATTTGTTCCATCGATTTATGGCCCATAGCCCATGGGTGAGTCTGCGAGTGTATGTGAATCCGTGGTACAGGCCGTGTTATTTCACACAAACGAGTGTTTACAATTGCAGTTACAACGCGAACCGTTAACCGGAATCGGGCGTTGCTTGTTGGAATACAGGAACATTTATTTTTTACCCATCATGAATGGGACTTCGTGGAACA
>NC_064874.1:58862782-58870282 GCF_943734745.1 Anopheles darlingi
CGTCCTCGTCGTCCTCGTCCTCGGTGGAGGCTGACTGTCGAACGAGATAAGACGTCGATGCCGCACGCCCCGTCTGTCCTCTGGAGCGCTGCTCCGTGTTTCAACTTTACCGATACTTGGCTTTTCGGTATTGTTTCATTTTCAATAAATTATCGATTGTTTAGCCGCGGCCACCAAACGGGCATAATGGTAGCCGACATGCAGGAGCAGGATTCCGCTACGTAAACGACGGCACGAAGGACGGAACGCCGAGGCTCACCTGTCGTGGCTCTTCACCATAAATCGAAACTCCTTCACCATCATTCGATCCCGGTACCGATCGCACAATGTCGTCGTCGTCGTGCACGATCATCGCCGTCGTTGCCGCTGCTGCTGCATCCTTTGTTTGCACGACATACTGTACGGTAGAACAGAGGAATGGAGAATCCTCGTCATCGTCGTGGTGCTCTGAGTGAGTAGGAGCTGCTGCATCTTCTCGTTTATCCAGCGCAACAAATGCAACTCGGATCAAGGTCCGTGGCGAGGACGTGGCGAGGTATAATGATGGAGGAACCTTCACCGCGCCGCGAAGGTGGTGAGAAGAATGCCAAAAACTAAAGGCAACACATAAATCTTTTCCGAAATTCCGCGCGTGAAACACGATAGGCATCAGGGGACATGGTACGCGGGTACAGCCAGTGTCCTCCTGGACCGCTCCTGGCTCGTGAGGACTTCCCCAAAAAAGGGACGTCAGCAGCGTCTGTGTATTGTTCTTCTTGTTCCACTGAAACGCGAGTCGCGAGAGTTAAAGAGAGGTAATAAATAATACTAATATTCTGGTACAAAATGTTCCCCGCAAGACAGCCACCTCAATATTCAGGTGAGATTCCCTCAAGAGGAACCACAGGGCTTCCTGTATTTAACCCTAGATTCTGGACAGCAGCGAGACGAGAGCCGACAGATCGGAAGTGGAATTACATTAACAAAATCCCCTCCCCAATGGGACCACATTGACACATTGGTCCATCATAATGGGCATGTTTTGACAGGATGAGGACGGCACCAGTCACAACACACACACATTGAGTTTCCTTAAATCCTTCACCATAGGTGTCTTCGGCAGGGACTAAGATGCGCCGTAACAAGATCTGTCGGTTGAAGTGAAAGCGACACAGGGAGCTGGATATGTGTGTTGACAGTTCCATAGCGGATGTTAGGATCGGATTCAGTAAATGCGAATCCAAAATCATAAAAAAAAACTCCTGGGAAGATGATAAAACACACGTACACGGACCCTACCGGATGTCGACAAGGGCTCGGTCGTGTTGACAACATCCGCTTCAAGGGATGCAGCGAATGTCCAGACATTCCATTAGTGGCGCACGTCAACGAGGGGATAATCTTCCCTTACGGTGGGACGTTTGATGGGGAAGTTGAACTCAAGGAAGTTGATCGGGTTAGTCCCCTATCCCAAGAAGCTGGTAGAGTATTCCGGTGGATTGCTTCAGTATAAATTCCGGAGCCAAAAAAAAACCACAATTCTTCGACACAAAAGTACCGGTATGAGACCCTGTGACAGGCCCATTTCATCGTCCATCTCTCAAGGTACCGTCGTTCTCGGTCATTATCCAACAGCATGCCCGATGAGACCAATTCACAAGACACACACATACAGTTCTATTGCCTTCAAAGACTCCTCGGCTCCAGATTCCCCAACGCAGTTCGCCTATAATTTAATAACGATTCAGATTACAATGTTCCACCTTTCAACAGAATGTTCCATTGCTGGCCGAATGCTCTACTTCTGGCTACTTCTGGCGTCCTAACATCCCAAAAACATTCCCACTGGCGACCCACTAATTGGGTTTTGTACTACCGGTCCTCACCGGGCTCTAACTTCAAGTTTACAAAAGCCGAGTCGAGATGGTCATTTCCTGAGTACTGGGCCGTTGTAAACATTCTCAAAACATCCATTCACAGATGCACACAACAACAGACCAGACCCGCACCAGCAGCAGCAGCCGTAGGCCACACGGGCACGGCATGGGATGGAAAAATCGAAAAACATCCAGAAAAGATGCATCCAAAGACCGGACCTCCCAGATCCCGGGCATCAAACGAACGCACGCAACAAGTGTGTTCGCCTCGTACGTTCCGGTGTCCGGTACGTAGAGAGATACACTACGTCGTACCTACGCACGTCCTGTACCTGGAACGCACAAAGAACGATTGCATTCCACCACCACCCCCGGGGAGGATATGTTTTACAGTTTATCTAGCTAAACCACCACCACCACCGACAACATCGTCCACCGGCATCGAGCATTTCCGAAATTCGCCAACCAGTCCAAAAGACCAGCGACTGTGGAATGGGCAATGCACCATGCACCATGCGAGCATCTTTCTAACTGTGCTGCATCGAGTCGAATCAGAGGATGATTCCGAAGGGGAGAGAAACAGGAAGGCCCACCATACGCACCTAAGTAAACACTCTACACATATGGGGAGCATGGCCACAACTCAACGTCGTCGTCGGAGTCGTCGGTCGGTTCCCAATCCTCCCCAGGGAATTAACGACATGACTTTCAATAATAGAAACCAATAAAAGGACGGCCAAGTAATAGACGTCCCATTTAGGTTTATTATTTTGTAGCAAACCCCTCGCACAGGCCTCCAGTTTCCTTGCTCCTTCCGGAGCTCCCCGTGGATGGTCCCAAGTTCCCAGGTATCGATAACCGTTCTACGAGTTCTCTCTGAGGAACGTCGTGTACTCGCCCGGGGTAACAACAACGAGTCGAGGGGCAAAAAAAACGGGAGGAAAACAGATGAATGTCCGCAAACCTTGGGGGCCATTGTGTGCATTGTGAGGTACTGGCCAGGAGGTGGAGATGATGCCGTTCGCATAATGCACGGACGCATCGGTGATCGTTTCAATTGCATCAACAACAACGCTCAGCCTACTGAGGTTCTCGAGTCGTCCAGTCCAGTTCAGTCGAGAGGCCTTCAGTGCCATTTGGACGATTTATACTCCCGGGGGGGAATCGTGCTTCAGAGAAGTCCTTCCGTGCGTTGCGTTGCGTGTGTCTGGATAGGTGTTAGAGTGGAACGCCTGCCGGGTGTGCAATAAGGGGTAGCATCATGCCCGAGAGGAACGACGAACGACACCAAATCTCGGCCAATTTAGAGAAACGCTCGTCATTTCACCGGATCTTGCGGCGAACCTACCGGAATGCCAGGACGACACGGACGCGGACCACACGGGCGCGTCGTGGTTACGGTTTCGGAGCTGACAGCTGGAAAAAGGCATTATTATCCTCTTCATCGTTACGGCGTCGTGCAGCCACCATTCGGCCATTCGGTGCATTAGGGGCGATACGACATCAAGGACACGTCGTACATCGTACGTCGTCGTCGTAGTCGTTGCACATCGTTTTGCAAAGAGATAGATGACCACACGCATCCATCGGTTTTAGCTGCAGTACCTCCTGCAGTGACGTTGGTGGAGGTGTTATGCAAATACCTACTAACAACAGGACCGTACGAGAGGAATGCAGTTCGCCCCCCCATTAGGGTGGACCGACCGGGATATCCCTTTTTTGTGGGAACAGGAAGCCCTATTGAAGGGTTGATTCTTCCGAAATCGCTCTGCAAGAGGGCGTCGAGTGTTTCATCTGCATCTGCACTGGCCAGTGCCAGTGCTAGATGCATAGATTGTGACCATGAGAAGGACAACGCCAACTACGACGGCGACGATGAAGACGACGAAGATGTCATCTCGGTGACTGCAAATCACCGACCGGAAGACCGGCTACGCACCGAACGCATCGCATCGAAATGCAACGGAAAGGATCGAAATGACCAAAAAGGAATTGCAAGAAGGGCCGATGCTCCCCACAAAACATAGAGCGCATCATCGTTCTGGCCCGGGCGCCCAGGCCCCGAAAAAACAATCAAACCGAGCGGCAGAAACAATGAAATAATCATTGTGGTTTTAAGGGTTGAGAGATTGAATTGTTTTGCAAAGCGGAGGGTGGTCTGTCTGTGGCGTGGTGCAGCCCACCACCACACCTGCCGTGACTGATGGGACCGTTTTTGGGGAGGAGATGAAGGTGGAGAGCAAGATTTTATGAGTCTCTTTAGCACGATGGAACGGAGTGGTTCGATTCAGATGAATGCGTTTTGCGTTGCGTCCCGACAACGCTACTAGGCACGAGCCGGCAAACCGGTACAGTAAAGGTGTTGGCCAACGGCATCATTGGTCAACGACGGTTCGGAACGACGAGCGACCACAATCAGCACGACAGAGACAGAAGAGATTCCGAGACGGCGGAGGATGCTGAGTGCAGTTTGGTTCGGTTTGACGATCATCCTCCGCTTGTGACTGTGCTCCTCTTGTCCGGCAGTAGATAATGGCACTAAATAGTTAAAGAGATCAATATTTATGATGCAATTTGATAGAGCTGGCCATACATTATGGTAATTTATTGGCACCCATATTGGTGAGGGCACTTTGGTGAGTCAAGTGTTTGGCGCCATCGGACTGGACTGATGTGGTCTGCATGTATGTCGTACCTTTAATTGATGACTCATTCGCTGATGAGGGAAGGAAGGTTTTGAGACAAATCAAATCAAACGCTTGCCGCAACTTGCAAATGCAGTTTTGCAATATGTTTTGACCATTTCCTATTGTGTTGGTATTATTGTTGGTGTTAAGTGTCTTCTGGTTAATAGTGGAGTAATTAAACGACAACATTTCTTGTAGTTGAATATGGCATTACTTTAGCTAATACTTCGGTCCCCAAAAATGACGTAAATTGCTTAACGAGTTGAATTTTTAAATGTAACTAACTGATTTTAAGTTTGCCTAGTGGAAATCACGAATAGACGCGCAGTTAACTTTGATTAGCAATATTGCAAACAGGATGTTATGGTGGACAAAGTACTTGCTCGAAAATTGGGCAAAAATGTTTAGACATAGAACGACGAATACACACTGATGAGTGACAAAATGTACATTCAAATGGGTTTTTGACTACTACTGCTACGGATTGAATTTTATAATATCACTTAAAATGAAGCATCCTCTACAGGTTTCGTTCGCGAGCAAAGCACTTGTGGCTACAATACAAAAACCAATGCTTTTAGCACACATAGGACGAATGAAAGAATGCACGCAGAAAGGTCCCCTTTCGTTCATTTCAGATGACAAACATCTAGTGAAGTCAGATCAGACTGGCAAAGAAGACACTTGATATCGAATGCGTTAAATGATCGTGAAATAAAATGGTCGCTAAGGTTAATCAACGTAGTATCCAAACCAAAAGGTATCTTAAGAAAAACATGACGCTTTTTGTAAATTGAAACGGAATATTTTTTTCGTTATTTATTTGCCCAGAGTTTAATGATTTATATCCAGAACACTGACAATAGCTAGGAACTAACAGTCAATGGAACTATTATACGTGCACATGAAGAATTGTGCATAAAGATGAATTAGGAATGGTTGGAATTTAGAACATGTGCAACGCTTCAACGTTCAAATTAGTTCTGAATGCACTTTTTGGTCGAAAATAGTTGTATCCGGCTCTACCAACGCCTAAGCATCACTGGAATCAGAATTTGAAAAGTATAATATGAGGAATGCGTTTTCCCAAAGCTTGCTATATATTGCTCCCGTTAAAATTGGTTAAAATGTCCGGAAGTTTTGCATTTCTAAGCAGTAACTAGATTAGGTTTTTAAATAAAGAATCAAAAAAACAAATTGCATGCATGAGGTCTCAAATCAGGCGTTTCGGGGAACGCATGCCGGACAAAGACCTTTCTTCGTCGTCGTGCTTCCTGCAATCCGGTGCCGGTCTAGCATTCTTCTCGCCCTATCTAAATAAGGTGATCCAGTTAAACGGTCCTGTCACCAACCTATAAGGAATGGAATGGCCCCAAAAGTGACCGGAATTGCATGTTCGCTTCCACCAGCTTGCCTAGGATTGCAAATTAGTATCCCATAAATATTCAATTCATTTAAATCCGCCAACCGATGCCGTCCGTCCTGTTCATTTGGTTCTTCCGTGTGTAGCAGCAGCTCATTGTACTCTCTGGAGGTGCCCAGAGGAACATAATAAACCTGAAACCAAACTCTCCATGTTCCACTTACGCTCCGCAAAACAACTACAAACTGCACTCGTTCACGCATATCTAAATCCAAGAAGTAGAGCTGCGTTCACCACCGCGACAGCTTTCTTTACAGCAAAGAGACACCGAACCTCCGACGCCCCGCTCCAAAACAGTAGTTGGCCAGCCATGGCCAGCCCGTGACCGCGTCGTCGCCGACCATTGTTGATCCCGATATACGCGATTTCGAGTTTCGACCAAACCTCCGCCACCATTTGGCCACCGCATGGCACTGGCATGGCATGGCATGGCAGGAGCAACATTTATCTCCCCTTTTTTCCCACTTTCCCACTGCCAGCGCTACGCAAGGCGATCGCAAACAGCGTCGTTATGTTGCGACCTTCCCATGCCTTCGCCTGCATGCCACACGCGGGACTTGAACGTAGCGCAGTCCAGTCCAGGGTCCGGTTGTTCGGTTGCTGGCCAGAAGACAATCGTGTACTTTAAAATTAATTAAATATGTTAAACACAAATCTTGTTAAACGCTATCAATTTGTAGTATCACCACACCGGGTCCGCTTGGGACCGCTTGGAACGGTTTTACGCCGCTTCCCAACTCCCATCCTCATTCCTTCATCGTTCCTTGGTTTGTGAATTCGAGAAAAAAGCGGAAAAAAGCTCGACAGAACACGGTCCACCTTCCAGGAACAACAGCAACGCGCGCGTGTGTGTGTGTTTTAGCTGCGTGATACTATGGCCAAATCGAAACAGAAGCCAAATCCACCACAGACCTCACAACTCCTTCTTCAAATCGTGCGAAATCGAACTGGACCAGGACCAGGGAATGTTATGCATTACACAATTGAAGGTACCCTGCCTTGGGTCTTGGGCGAAGGATTAACAGAGATTGCGACAATACACAGCAACCATGGAAACCACCGAGGAGCCTTGCACTCTATCGAAAAAGGCCCTTCATGGCCTTCTCCGATCGATGTTACAATTTGGTGGTGCGTCTCATCCCTCATCGAATTCCTTGAACTGGGTCACCGTCGGAGTGCTTTTAAGCCGATGTCCGTTTGTTGTATTCGGGTGACAACAGCTCAACGGGAGAAACAACAAACATGCGCACACACACACACATACACCCTCAGATTCCAAAGATAACACCCGCATCGTCCCGGTGTCGATGCGTAATATATGGTGCAGCATAAATTAAAATTCCGTCCGATGCCAAACGCTCCGAGACTTTTCAGTGCAGACCCTTCTGCCCAAGTGGTACCAAGCAAGGCAAACCCAGTGGCAATGCAGTTCGCCTTTCCGCTTTCCATCCACATTGTAAGCTCGGGGGTTACGCTGTCCCGAGCGCGGAGTGCGTGTCGGATGTGTTGTTGCAAAAACATGTCATTTGCATGC
>NC_064874.1:58875282-58880282 GCF_943734745.1 Anopheles darlingi
GACTGCAACATTTTTAAATGTTCCTCGATTCCAGCATTAATTGTTTCTTAATGCCAACTTGTCTCTATCGTCTTAGGTGGAGCAACACCATTAACATTCAAACCGCAACTCATCTCGCCCCAAATTACGTCATTAACTGGAATGAAATCATTTTTGCCACGAAATTAGTTCATTTACTCGTAAACCCACACGCTGCACGCCCCAAACCCACGGTGCCCACAGGACACCGACACCGACACCGACACGAACGCGAACAAACTGTGCCCAGAACGGCCGCTAAAAGGCCCGCGAACCGCCATTCGTGCACCGGACTATGAAATACAACCCGCGCGCGGCGCATTTTGTGGGTCCCAAAATACCGAAAGGAATCCCCGTTGACACATTGATTAAAGTTATTGGTGCAATTTTTCAGCCAATTTTATTGATTTACCGAAACAGAGAGAGAGAAAAAAATACCCGCCCGGACAACAACAGGACCCGGTGAAATGCAACCGTAGGGGCGGGGGGAAAGTATGCAAAATGCAAGGCCATAGGCCCCGCGTGCCTCGCTGCTCGAAACCTCGGAGGTTCGAAAGTGTGGTGTTGGATGATCGCTTGACTTTGTCTTAATTTTGGACTGACTGACATAATCTTATGGTTCGAATATTTTGCGTTCTCGCATGTTTTTTTGTTCGATGATCGGTCGTTATCGTAGAAGGGAGAAAGGGGTGGTTGGCTGAGATGCGGGGTGATATGAACAAAATATTGATGGCGATAATGATTGTTAATCGATGCATATCGGCGCTCGCCGTCTTCTCGCATTCTGCAACTGGTGTCGATCGCTTTTACATGCCCGTTCACTTCACCTTCACCGCTGAATTGCTTCATTTCAGTTGTTTTCGACTGGTACGATGTGTTCCGGCGAGACGCTTCTTGCGCTACTTCGTGTTTAATGAAGAAAGTCTGAAGCGCTAGTACTTAGTGATCGGAATCGTCTCAACTACTATTTCTTTCTGCAACTATCCGCAAATTAAGAAAGTAATACGATGGTATTGGGTTGTTTCATAAGTTATTCCGATTTTCATGTTGTTTTATCGTGTTTTGATTTCTTTTTGGCATTGTCAGAGATGTTCAGTTCTAGATCTTCTGGTTTTAATCTTCAAAAATCTAAACAAAGTCCGATTCCACAATGTCGTCTACTTTAAAAGTTTGACCTATCAAGGTTTAGCGATTTCCTGGCTGGAATATGAGACCTTTACGTTGCGAATCATATTCTAGCCCTTTCTCATTTATGGTTCTAAAGCTTGGAACAGTTAATACTTGGCCGCACAAAATAGTTCATATCTCAGCCAAAAAATGACGTATAAAGAAAAGAAAGGTGTCATTTTGTAAGTAGGCTTATTACCTTTAATAATATATATTGATGATAATTATTCATTTATTTTTTATGTGACTTTTTAAACTTTTACTTTGGCATCACCCAAAAATGTTTGCACAGTACTGTTGGTCACATCATTTGCCCTCTTGTTGCACATCACCCTCATTTCAGAAGGTTTTTATACATTTCTGATATACTTTTCAAGTTTCCTTGTGATAATTGCTCAATAGAAGTCGATGGAACGAAAATTCAGGCATTCTGGCGGATTGATAGTTTTCCTTGTAAAATCGATCTATTTGAATACAAAACATTAACGCCACTCCTTCAACAAGAACAGCTATCTAAATCATGTCAAACTTACACAGAATCATTGGTGGACAAATGCAGGACGAAATCCTTTTCTGTAGCCACTCTTTTCTTGCACAAATTTCGAATGAACGTTGCCCGAATGGTGAACACATTTGATTTGTCGCCTCAATGTCAAATCCCACGCCAAATCATCATCTTATGGGCAAATTTATCTCCGTAAAGAAACCAAACGCTTCCTAAACCATTCCCTTTATGATTGGCAAAGTAAATTTTTTGCCCGGTATTTTTCGAAACGCCTTTTTACGTTTGTTGCATCGTCCATCGAAATGCATGGTTTGAATTCGGTCAACTCTTGTTCATACGGCTTCCTAGCACGGATTTGGCCAATCAAGCTGCGCTTTAGGGCCCTATTTGGCTATTTTCTAGCTTTTATAACTTTAAAATTTCTTTTAAAAATATATCCCGAACTGTTATGTCGACTGTCGTGAGTTTTTCTTGGTGGAATCACGCTGAGAGATCCCAGGAGTGTTGATTCAATTTTGTTTGCAGAATCGGGCATTCGTTACACTTTTCGGCTGTTTTATTTTCCTAGAATCAAGGTAAAAGTCCCCTCCTAAAGTTTACAAATGGTATTTTGAGTTGAGTTTGAAAATTTCAAGACATTCGCGGTTTTTTCTCCAGCCAAATCCAATTTTTACAGTGAGTGTGCAGATTATTTTTTCTCCCTTTGCGTTCCATCGGCGATAACTTTTGAAGGCATAGATCAATTTTGACAAAAATTTTACCACTAAATAAACAGACTACAATGATTAAAACGCTGTCAACGGAATGGCAAAGTGACCACTAGGCGCGCTGCAATGAGTAAACAAAAGCGGCCAAATATTAACTGTTCCAAGCTTTATTCAATTTGCTCAGTTTTTGACACTTGAGTCAGACGTTTGCTTCTTTTAAAGCAGTTCAAACAATATCGCTTCCCTTCAATCCCACCTATCTGACAAAATTATTTTCTTTTGATGAATAACAACTTTTGAAGTGGTTTGGAGTGGCTCAACGACACCAGAACGGAAGATGCCAAACCAATTATGACAAAACCTATTTTCTAATGATTCCCTTTCACATTTCGATTGGAACATGCGCTGCGAATATTATTTTCTAATAACCGTAAAGTGAGGTTTGTTAAAAATGCAAACTTTTGGACTTCATATTGAAAGTAATGCCAAACACACACAATTATAAACAAAATTGCGAACACTTTTATCCTAAAGCAAGCTAAAAGTGACATTGAATAAATTTCAAAAAGGATAAATTGGTAGCATTGCTAGAAACAACTGAAAAAATGGCCATTATCATCTGTTTGGAACAAGAAAAACTCGCAATTACTTCTGAAACAACCTAAGATAAGAAGGATATACTTCTTGCAAGAACTGCAGACCGGGGAAAACACTTTGCAACGTAATTGTTGCACTTCATCAGCCGCCACCATGGCCACCATCCCGCGGCCAACGTCATAAAATACAATTTGTATCGAGGAATAATTTCTTAATAAACGCCGCCAAACCAGCGTGCCAACCAGCGTGAACCATTTTACCATCATCAGCGGCTCCGGTCGGATTGCAGCCTCTCCAGCGGGCAGAAATCGGCAATCATTTCCTACAATTTACGACCCACGGTTTGATAATAGCACAAACACCCAACCATCCTCATCATCATCGACGTCGTCGTCGTCGCCGTCGTGGTCGTCATCTTTGCCGCTGACGACGACGACGACGTTGCACTCGCGGCTTCGCGATCGTGGCAGTGACAAACTCCACTAATCCAACGCATTCGACTGCATCTCTCTGCCTGCCCGGGGTCTTTGAACCCAACCGGACGACGGACTTTCTTGTTGGCTAACTTTGTCGGTTTGTTCTCCCGCCTCGCCGCAGGATCCGCCATTCGCCGGGGGTCTTTGAAACCTTGACATTCGGCCGCTATTCGTGCGACAACCTTCGCGCCTGATCGCGCCTGCGAGTCACACCAAACGATCCGCTGCGCAGCGCGGCTGTAGTCATAAATCAAAACGTTTATATCCGCCAATCGAGTGCGAGCGAACGAGGCGCGAGCACACGAGCTGCAGCGTGCCAATGGAAGATCAATATGGAAGCCTTATATTTATGCTTAATCAAGTAGTGCGAACGGTCTGACCATCAATCGACTACTCGCCGTGGCGCAAACGTTCTGACATTGGTTGGAATGTGCCAGGCCGGACCCCAGGCAGCCGAGTAGTGCAGTGCCTCGCGTCGCGGACATTCACGCGAATTCGAATCGATTGATTGTAGACGGGGGATGTGGGATGCTGCAGCACGAAATATGCAAATATGCAGCCTGCCGCCGTGGTGGTGGTGGTGGAGGGCGCAGATGGATAAATCGCACCCTGCCTCCCTCCCTTCCCTAACCCTTCTTCATCTAATTAACCATTATTTTACATTATACTTTCAATATTGGCGCGGAGTTTATTAGTGGAAACCAAGTTCCATGGAGGGGAGGAGGGGGTACAGAGCAGAGAGGAGTTGCTCAGTAAAGCGGTTCTTGAACCGTTCCTCGCGTGCCACAACGGAATGGCCAGCTAGTTGCATTCAGGAACCTGCTTGACGGTACTCCTCTCGGCCTCTGAGTGGTTCTATCAATCAGCGACTGAAGCGACGCAAGTGGTTCTTCGTCGTCGTCGACGATGGCAATTGACACGGTGGTTCGGTTGGTTTGGTTAGACAGGATGACGGAAGCACGGTTACTGTTAGTTGAGGCAGCGCGCAAGATGCAGTTCCGCGACCCCTGCCTCTTGTGGTCAGGCTTTTAGAGTTATTTACAGTACCGGCAATAATAAAGTATACACCTACGTACATTGTTGCAGGTAATTGATTCAGTTTGTGAGGAAGGGACACGGATAACCAATTCAGTACCTCGGATTCAAGTAAAAGTTGTGATGCTTACAAAAAGAGGGATGACAGATCGTCCGAAAATGTATTGTCAACTATTCCGCCAGCGTCTATAATTGAGTTCATTTGGAACACGCTTTACATCTTTCGATGGCGTAACTATCACCGAAGGCAAGTAAAGTACGTAACGGTATCCTGAATATTTTATCAAAAAGCTTTTCTTCAAACTTTGACCAAAAAATTCGATCTTTGTTTGGTTGTAAAAATATCTTTGTTTGGATATAAAATATAACACCTGGACCCACAATCGATAATAGCAATGTTTCTCTTAACTAGTGAAGTTATTTCGTACACTTTTCCACGGAATTCAACCACTTCTTACGAATGCGCTTACAGAAGAGTTAATGGCATTCTGGGAA
>NC_064874.1:58890282-58895282 GCF_943734745.1 Anopheles darlingi
AAACTAGCGCCGCGCGGCCATTCCGTGCAGCCGCGACACCAGCATCGTCGTTGTCGTCGTCATCGTCATCATCATCGTCACCATCATCGATTCACCCGTGGGCTTCGTGAGGCGGCAGCCAATTTCAACTGATCGCGTTCATCGCGCACCGAATGCATCATCACCATCATCATCATCATGAGCAAGCCAGCCCGACACCACCAGCCGGAACCAGTGGGAGGTCAGTTTTTAATCGACATTACCACCCCCGGGGGGTGGGTAAGTTACCCTGATATTTTTCTCCAGAGACTCTGGATGCTCCCTACACCCTACAGGGACCATCATCTTTATCAACCGGAAGATAGCCACCAGGGAAGGAGAAAGGTGGGGTGAATGATTAGGGAGAAGGGTTGACTTTACGGTCCACGGCATAAATCATCGACTGTCAGTAATTAGTTTGTGGCCGTGACGTTTATATGCTGCAGTTGCCGAACGGACGGACGGGAGAAGCGGACGCTGTAAGGGGTCAACGTAATTTACGAGCCCTCCCCGGGTGGGCGGCGGTAGTTGAGCTTGCAATAAGATGGCCACCGGAGGCACAACCACTAGTCACCCTTCGGGTCATCTTTCGCACCAACCACCTTACCAACGGGACCCATTTTTGCTCATCCATCGCAGCAGCCGCAGGTCGAAGCGAATATATTGGTCCGGGAACCGGAACCGACGAACTTCGAATGTCCTCGAAAGCCACTTCCTAGGGACCGGGGTTGGAAGTGTGGTCCCGGGGGTGGGCGAGGAGCGGGCCCTCGGTTGTGGATCTTATAAAATTGTCAATTAAAATGATTGATAGACTGACACGCGCGCGCGCGCGTGGACCAGCGAGACCCTGGCGGCAGCAGCAGCAGCAGCAGCAGTAGGCCATGCAAAACCTTCGCGAACAGGAAGCTGCAAAACTCGTTTGCGCTCCAGGAGGAGTCTCGAGAGGGCAGATCGACTGGAGTATCTTGTCCAGTTTTGAGCAGTACCGGTAGGGATGGTTTGACCTAGTCCGATGACCACTACCACCAACGATTGCGGAGTCTCGAGGTCACTAGACTTCAATAATGTGACCGCATATCGTCTGGCTAATAGCACCAGCTAAATGGTCAGCCATTATCAGACACGGGACGTTGTTGAGATGAGTATTTTTGAGTACAAAGTGGAGCCTTGTGTGGCTCCAAGTATAACTATCGATGTGATTGTAATTTGGAATATTCAAAGCGTTTCCTACGCGCTTCTTCAACTCATCATCGATCTGCAAATCTGATGCGTCACCATGGTGACCTGTGTTCGTGTGCGTGTATGTGCTCTCGGGATGACGTACAAGGGAAAGCACGCACCGACACACACACGCGGTCTGGATGACACGAATTTGTCATCTGATTTATGTGCGTACAATCCGAGTGGATGCGTAGGAAGTGAGTGCGACTGTCAGTCGACATTTTCGGCGACCGGCAGCAGACACTGACACCGACTGCGTCCGTCTGTGCGTCCGTGTGTGTGCGCGAGCCTGTGTGTGTGTACATAATGCAAAGAAGACACAAATCACTCTCTTTGACTCTCGACTTCGACTTGCTTCATCGCCCAGAGAGTTGCGCCGCCGACATCTTCGTCAAACATGTTGCTCCCACCGCGCACACACACACACACACACACAATGGACCGCCGTTCCGTCCACCGGTGGCGGTTCCGGTTGCGTCCTCCTCCCAAAAATCCCTTCGCCAAGTATTTTTCGCACCACACGTCGACCACAACGGAACGGAGACAAGTGGAACGACAGCGAACGAGCGAAAACAAACGGATGGACGGCGTCGGTGACGACGAACATGTCGAATGCCTCTGAAATGCCAAGGGCGATATCGTTGATGGAGTTTAATATTAGCTTCACCCTCCTCCTTCTCCTTCTCCTGCTCCTGCTCCGCTGGGACTGATTTATGATCGAGAGCTATAAATCTGTCCGATATCCAAAGGCATATTGGTGTGCATAGTGGCGACCAGCCAGCCACTCTCTGGTCCCGGTCTGGGCTCTGGGCTCGCTTGGTCGCTGCTCCCTTACGTACGTTATCCCCACGAAATCGCTCTCGCTTGTTACACACACACTCGTCAGCGTCATCATCAGCATCAACGTCGTCATTGTCGTGGTCGTGGTCGTCGTGGTCGTCGTGATCCATCTACCCCATCAATGTCAGTCCTATGTCACGGGGAAATGATCGCCAAGCACCCCGGTGCATACTATGGCGACCGGCGACCGGCACCAAATCATTTCCTCACGCTAAACAAACTAATTATGTGATAATAAAACCACGCCGCCAAGCCGCCAACACTGACACGCGCCCGTGGCCGCGTGCGCGCCGCCGAACAGCCATTTGATCGATAACGGATAGTTGCGGCCTCGGGGCTCGTGCCGTAAATCATGGCCGCTCGCTTCACTCCACCTTAGGGAGGAGGAGAATATCGCTTTTGGAGTCTCCCGCCGTCGCCGATGAGGGAATGGTTGCAAGGGAATGGCTTTTTGATCGATCAGACCTAAGGGGGTGAATCGATCAGAAGAGAGTGATCCACTTGCAGTCCGTACGGGCCAGGCCAGACCTGGCACGGTTGTTCAAACCAAACGAAAGTGCCGCCATCCCCGGATTCCGGATTCGGTCGCGCGAATGACGAATTGGTCCATTTGGAAATTTTCATCTCGTATCTGGTCGGCTTCCCTCTTGGATGGAGAGCTAGAGAGGAGGACACACCATTAACCACCGGGGGGATCTCCAGAAAAAAGGGTTTAAGATTTATGGCGCTCCAACTTCTATGCGCCATTAGATTGCGTTTTATGGAGAGTATCCGGGATGAGGGTGGATCTCTCCTCTCGTCGATCGACTAATCGATAAGGCATCGGTTGCAGGCCGGCCACAAGACAGACGCAAGGTCGATGAGCTCATAAATCAATAAATCATACAGCGTGAGTATCTGCCTGCGCTTTCTTTCTTCCTGAGGGCCTCGATCCTCGGGGAGGAGGGGGGGGGGGGGTTTCTGAGGGATGGAAGTTGCATTTAGGGCGATCAGATTTGAGATGATCATGCCGAGGGCAGGATAGTGTAGGCAGGATCGCCGAGTATCGCTTGAGGAGAAGTGCAACAGAAATTGATGTTGATGCAAAGCAAACAAGCGACAATCTATGATGAAGTTCTGTTCTTTTTTGTTGGCATAGCAAATAGTTTTTACAGTAACTTCGGTTCGCTCTTATAAGATTTTAGAGCAATTCTTATAGGGTTTTGATTGGACATTTCCATTTCAGTTATTTTGTTTGAGAGATACATAGATTTTTAGATTGTTAAATTGAAGAGAAGAAAACTATGTTGTAAAGGCAGATACCATTATCGGATTGTTTTTCAAGCAAGATATGCGTTTAATCTTTAGGTAGATTAATATTAGATTAGATTTTGATTAATAAAGATTGCTAACGTGTGGCTATGATAGAAATGCTTCAGTTAAAATGAAAAACTTCTGGTGAATAAACGGAAAACGAGTACCAACGAACAATAATTTTGATAAACGTCATTAATTTGACACCAGCAATATAAAATGATTATTATTTTAAAATATAAAGTGATTATTTCATCCGGAAAACAGTGTTATATGCTTAGTGCTAGCATATTCATCTTCAAATTTATACTATGTGTTGTTATGGGCAAGAAATATTAAAAGTGTCAAATATATTGATGGAAGAAAATAAAATGATGTATAAAATACTATCATAACAACGATGTAACGGTTTAACGTTGGTGGTTCAACAATTATTAAATCCAGACAGAGAGACCAATGTAGTTAGTTCGAGAAGAATTTAAAGGGAATTATAAATTCCTTATCAACTCTGTTGGTTTATTTTTATTTGTGATTTTTTGTGTTTAAATATTCGTACACTGTTGGCTGTTGCAATCGCAAAAATATGTTATTTTTAATCCAACTTATTATATTCGTCACATTAAAACGCGACGCATTGTAATGCAAACAAATCCCAAACAATTTCCTACAATCAAAAGAACAAGAAGTTAAAAACAAACATGCATGGCAAAACGAGTTGAAACAATAATAAAACTTGCCTATTATTACCTCACTAGCACTTGTTATTCATCAATCAACAGAAAACATGCCACTTACTCATTAGCTACCGGTTAAAGTAAACCAATAGCTTCTCGGTTTGAACTGCACTTTTCTTCCTCCCCGGTTCTCCTTTTCTGCCAACCTGCAGCTGTTATGTCACTCGTGCAGTCCTTGAGCCGCTAAGCTACTTGTCAAAGCATAAGCCACGAAACCGCAAGCTCATTGCATGAATGCATGCCTGCCCGCCAGCCTGACTGCCAGCCTGCCTCAAGCTGTCACCAGACCAGATACCGTCATGTACAAGTCGAACGCTCACACCCTGAGGCTATTCAATCGCCTAACCATAGAGAGAGGAAAAGAGAGATAGAGAGATAGAGAGAGTGAGCAAAAAAAACCCTTCATTATCTGCTCTAGACCCCCGTTCAGATACGTCCGGCTGTGGAAACATTGGAAGCAAACAAAGGATTGGTTACTCATTGAGGCCGACACTCCCGGACCAGGACACGAGTGCCGGTCCGGTATCACGGACCCATCGAGTGGTCCAACAACGTCACTAGGTAGCGTGTGAAGCACGTGCGCCGCCTGTCGATGGATCTACTATGAAAGAAAGAGAGAGAGAGAGAGCGAGAGAGAAGAGAGAGAGAAGCACAACTCAAACTGAAACGCGAATGACACACGAAAGATCCTTGATGGCCTATAACTGTCGCTTGGCAGGTTGTTCATGTCACAACTCAACGCGACACCCCGGCCGCACCGGGCACCCTCCCCGGGGGCCAGTCGACTGGGGAGGTGGTTCCGCCACCCATGTCGAGCAACACAACCCCACTACAGCCCCCACTGTCGGGTGCTCATACCACGACGAGGTGTTCCAGTGGTTTCAATGGCGGTAG
>NC_064874.1:58902782-58932782 GCF_943734745.1 Anopheles darlingi
TGGCATGGCGTCATCGGCGCTGCGTCCCATAAATTTCCCTTTCCGGCAATAAATAAAAACTCCAATAGTTTGTTACAATAAGGGAGCGGCGGGAGCTCCAAACACAGTGCATTCCCAGCATCGACAATCCGTGGAGAGGACAGTCTACAGTGTTGGATCGTTTCTTCACCTTTACACGACCTAGTGATGTCATTCCATCATTGGTGGTAGTAGTGGTAGTAACAGTTCCCGATGTCACAGATCTCCTCACCACGTCCACGTCTAGGTCTTTTCCCAGTGAATGGCCGGTGTAAGTTCGTCTCGTCTCCTGCTGCCTGTGTCGTCAAGTTGTCAGTTCAGCTCGGCGGCGCCACGAGACGGATTGCTTGCGGTTCACGTAAATTGGCCAGCATCATCGAGTGGTCCTGCGGTGTCCATACCATCCCCGGGCCCCTGGCTGACCCGAATCCCAGCGACAGGCCACACGCACCACACCGGAGGAGGTCAACGTGGTGATCGTGGTGCTGCTGCTGGATGCTGCTCGTGGTAATGGCCGACGACGATTGAAGGAATGTAAATAAAATAAATTAACACGTCAAACGCGAATATTATTGATTTATTGTCTTGTTTTTGAGTTTTATGTGCGCGTACATTCTGGTTGGTCCCTGCGGGTGATACGGGAGAAGGAGCTCCGTACTGGCGTTGATGAATGTAGCCTGGCAGCATGCGAGCGATCGGCCACACAACACATGCCGAACGTGGTTACCGAGCGATCGTGTGATCGCGTAATGGGCGCAAAAGGTTGATGGACCGGTGATGGACTGGTCCACTTGACGACACTGCTGTGGCCAAGGCGAAACCGTGTTTTATGGCAACCAACCATCGACCGCAATCTGCCAATGGAACGTCATTGTCAGTCGCACAAATGGCTCGGACATTCGGACCAGCGCAATTGGAATGATATCCTTGCACGGGGAAGTAGTTGCTTTCACTTTGTGCTAAAGTGTGCAATAAGGTCAGTTGACTTCTGCAAGTGTTTTGCTTCTTACGTTTGTGGATATTCTTCAAACGTTCATAACGAACCGTATAATTGATGATTTATTTGGGATGAATAGTTCATGAATAAAATGTAATTGCATCTGTCAAAGCGCCATCAAAATGCCTAGCAGGTGATTTCCATTTTAATGAAGCGAACAATAATGGTCCAAGTTGGCTTCGTCTACTTGAAATCGGATGCATCATCATTAACCAGACACAAAAGACATAAAACATTAAAACATAAAAATAAAACGGTGCATACAGCGCGATCTATTGCCCGGTATACGAACCAACGCGCACGCACACACACACACACCGAGCATCCCTCCCTGCTCTTCCCGTGTCTTCTCGTGATAATTCCCACAAAACCGCTTCAGCTCAGCGGCCGCGGAGGTTCGTGAGATCCTGTTTTAATCTCTGCCAATCAGCCAACTGCATCGGCACCACGGTCTGCATGCAGGCACGCGATGCAATGTCGGAATGTCGTTTCCACACACACAATTCAACATCTCGCTGGTACTCGGCACGTCACACCAAACGTCCCACGAATGAGCCAGACGAGACGACAAACGGGCGTTGATGGACTAGCGGCCGGACAAAGCTCGGAGCTGCATTCGCGAATGCATCCCGCAAAACAATTAATAACAATCAGCAGAACTGCAGCAGCAGCAGGAGCAGAAGGGTCACACCACATCATGGGGTCGGCCTTTGAGATTCTATGCCATCAACAGCAGCAGCAGCAGCAGTAGTAGCAGCAGTAGCAGCAGCGACAGCATAGACCAATCAGCACGCCGAGCTGACTGGCCATCATCTCTATGAGCATTCCCTTGGTAGCAACTGGGTGTTGGGTTGTCCGGTTGCAACTGTCTCTTCTTGGCGTGCAAAAACATTAGCCAACCATTAACCAGACCTGCCAGTGACAACGTGAAACCTGTTTTCCCGCGTAAAATCATCAAACTGTCGCGTTGTCGTCGTCGTCGTGGTCGTCGTCGTCGTCGCGTTGCGGTCGTAAACGAAGGATGGATTGAGGATGGAAGAAAGTCAACTCTGCAGCTGCAGGAAAGAGGAGCATGAAAGGTTGGGGCGGAAACGGAGCAGCATAAAAGTAATAAAATGGCAAACCGAGCATAAATTAGGCGGCTACCAGATTTTAAATTAACGAAATCCCCCCAAAAAAACAACCGACGAAACCGCGCTGAGCGGCTGAAAGCAAGCGTTCGTTCGAAGCGAAAGCCACGTAGCGACGTCCGGTGTGTTTGTGTCAGGAGGAGGTGTTAAAAGGAGGACAACAGCAACAACAGGTCATTAAAAGGAATTTTTCGCACGAGGAAGAAATTTGGGACAGATTTCTTCACTTGTGCGAGCTCGATCCGATCGATCGATCGATCGATCGAGCTGTTCGAAATTGGGCTGAGCTCGTTCGGGAAAATGGGGTGATTGACACTATTTATAGTATCAGGAACCAATGCTTTCTGGTTTGTACACTTTTTTGTTGTGTTTTAATTTTGGAAAGGGAAAGAAAATTGATTTTTTTTTTTGCAGTAGCAGCTATTGGAAATTATAACATTCTGCCAGCTACGCGCCAGCAGTTGGAGCTTTTTAGGAAAAAGTTGATGTTTTTCGTGAATTATTTTGACTCAATCCAACATAAGGTGCGAGCATCATTAAGTGAAAGGCTGGTTAACCAAACCATGGGCCATTAATCTGAAGCATGTAGTCTGAACCGTATCACGAGAAATGTAGCCCACCTTAATCTAGTTTTCATTCGTTTATTTTCTTGTATTTTCACCTCCTAGTTTATCTGCATGCACATACATTGTCGAAAGTCTAAAAATGACTGGAGATGTAGCTTTCAGGTGTTCAGATAATTCTAAATGTGTTCATAAACTCAGAAGTAGATATTCTCACAGGTTCTCAATACATACGAGCACTTTTAGTGTTTCAAATGCATTCTATTCGGGTTTGAATTAATCAAACTTAGTTGCTTTTCGCCTTTTATGGTAATGACACCCGTCATGAATCGCTAACACCAGTTGAACTGTCGATACCGTTTCTTTAAGAGTTACAAAAGGAGTTGTATTATTTGGCCTTTTACTTTACTTTTACGGAAAACTTCTACTTCATTTCTATCCAATTTGTAGACACTCAGAAATACTAACTGTTTTATTTTCGTACAAAAGTAATTGTTATAGATGCTTATAACTTTCAAATGATTATACCGACACAGTTATCAGATCGACACTATGTTCCGTCTACTGTAAACTATTATCAAATTGGATAATATGTTTCTACATATTCACTTATGTGATAAACAAAATGGTGGATTAAACTGTTAACCTCGAGCCCTTTGGAAGGATTCGATTAGTACACCTCAGTGAAGTACACGTTATCGTAAAGCAACATGTTGCAGCATCACAATTCCACTGAAGAGGTGATCGATCAGAAGAGGTATTTGTTGTATTACAACGATCCATTCCAACCGCACTCAGGATGGAGAGTGCTCGAGCATAAATCAATTTGTACTAAAACACTCTAACACACGTACACACACAAAGAGCATCTTCAAACAACAACAAAAAATGGCCTACTTGCGATTAACCACTTCAGTGGGCGGTAGGAGTGGGCCCTTCAACCTGGGACACCCGGTTTTGGGGGGAGAGCTGTTAGAAAAACATTAATTTATCAACCAAGTGGCCCAACAGGTTGCTGTTGCTGGCCATACGAGTGAGTGTGTATGTGTGGTGGCCCCGGTACTATCAGAAGCGAAATACGGAAAGCGATAGCAGGGCAAACAAGCAAAAAAAAACAGAAAATAAAATAGAAAAAAAGATCAACAGCAGCAGAATCCGCATAGTTAAACACAATTCACGTTCACACACGTGTCGTACTACTCAACAAAATGTGCAACAAAACAACTATCAGTGCCCTCCATGAGCATACTCCGGCTGCTTTCCGGCTTTATTTTTCCATTCCATGCGAACAGGCGGCACATTCGCACTCACTCGCACAGGGGTTTAGGCTTATGCTTTATGCTGCTACTGGTGCTGGTGCCGGTGCTACTGCACGATTCAATTCCCACCCCACCAGGCAAAGGGACCCAATCTTTGGCCACTAGTTTGCTACCGTTAGTCTCCATGTATTTTTTCCCTCACCCGTTCTGTTTGTTTCGCATGATATTTTGATGCTCCTTTTGTTGCTTTCTTGTTTTTTTCTCGCTTTTCCTGTCAAACCGGAAAGTGGTTACGTAGTAGCAACAGCAGCACTAGTACGAAACGATTTTGTCAAATTGCCGATTTCAATTTAATATAACAAACACCGCCCTGGGGGTGGTACATGAGGGGGTGGTTAGTCCACCCGCTACTCCCACATGTCACTGATGCTGTTGCTGCTGCTGCTGCTGCTGCTACTAAACGATATCCATCTATCTCACTCGGTCTCGCAACGCATCCACTTCAGCGGATTCCGGCGCCAGCGGAGCAATCCCCATTCCAACCACGGCTAGTTGGTGTTGAAGGCTCCCTCGAAATTGACTGCCACACTGGGCTGGTGGGGGCCAAATGGTGGAAAAGTGGTGACCGGAATTTTCGGTAGAAAAAAAGCTGGCGGCAAAAACGGAACTCGCCGAAACGTTGCCGACATTTTTTTTACGTTTTCCACGCGCCATTGTTGCTGTTGTTGGTTTCGTCGTGGGCTCGAAGCTCTGAGCTGGGGCCATTTTTTTGTTTAAGGGCACACCGGATCCGATCACACCTTGGCCCGCGTTGTGTGGCGCATCCTGCGCAGCTAATTGAGGAAATCATTGCCGACAGCGGCCAGGGACGGAGCCGGCCCCGGACTTGCCATTGTTGCTGCACTGTTGCTGATTCGATAATGAACGCCCTGTCCAAAGCGAGAAGGGCGGCAAGCGGGGTGTTGTGGCAAAAAAGTGTGAAAATCTCCAGCTCCAGAGATTCGGAGCCTTTTTGTTTTTTTTTTTGTTGTTCTCCTTCCACGGGCTACGGATTTTTTGTTTTATTAATTATTTAAGCTACTCCTTCGCGTGGCATCGTGCAGTGTGTGTCTGAGTGTGTCGGAGGAAAAAACCAAAAAAGGAAAACCGAACGGAACAGAACGGAAAATGAGCGCACTGCTGGCTTCGAACGACCAACGGCAATCCAACGGAACGTACTGGTGCGGAAAATTGGTAGCCCCGGGCGTCTGGTGAATATTTGATACCAACTCCGAGGAGCGAACCCTGATCCCAGTCCCAGTGTGTTTTCCGGGCCAATTTGGGCAACGGTTTTGAGTCCATTCCTTCGTTCGCGTTGGAAATCATCTCATTCGACTGATAGAATCATTTCAAATACATGCTACAATTCGCAAATGATGTCTGGTAGAACTGGAAATATCAGTATTTTTGACAAAAAAAGGAGCAATTCCGATTCAAAGTTGTTTGTGTGTAATGGTGAGTAACATATCTGTCAAAAAGTGGAAACAAAGAAATGGTACAAAGTATGTTTGTTCGGAAGAAAGGAACTCCAAGATGATGGAATCCAGTTTGCTACTCAATTACTATGAACATAAAAACTGAAGCAAAATCATGTAATGGCAAAAATGGAAGCATCTGCAATGCGGCAAGATCCTCTATACATTCCCTAATCCAAGATGAATGGAATTGTTCATCAGGAGCTGGACATATCAAAGCTCATAGGCTATGATCGACATGAACATTAGAAGTACTTCCTGTTAGTAGTGAAAAGCCAGAAAGCTGTCATAATGGTTTTCGATGAGAACGAATAGTTTCACACAAATAAGTTTATTGCATAGCTGAAGACTAAGGATGGTCAGAAGATAATAAATTGAGTACATTAACTCTGAAGTCATGGTGAATAGAGAAGTTGCTTTTAAAGAGTACCTCAAATTTTCATATGAGAAACGAATTCTACGCAATGTATCTAGATCCAAAAGAAAAATATTTATCCTTCGAAGCCATTGCTGTAATTCAGTAAGATGAGGCAGCGATTGAGAACAGATTGAAACGTGGCTAAGGAAGACATTAAATTTTGGTGGAAACATTGTTTATCGAATAACAGTTTCAATTCAAACTCACGAGCCATATGCAAAGGCCAATGGATCATCTGATCTGCTATCCATTACTGACTCGTTGTTAGCTTCCTCGACCAAGCCTTGGCCAAGCTTATATAAAATATCGGTAATTATGTTTCCGGTCGTACAAAGATCGCTTCTACCACTAAAATCAGTTCGTAGCTCGATTTAACAGATTCATTTAAGTATGCTATCATTTTTTATGACATTCGGATTATTATTGCGTGAATTATTGAAGTTTTAGTAACGCTGCTTTTGTACTTTTGCATCTGCTTAGTATTTTTCCAGGAACAACTGCCTCATTTGGTCAACCAAAGTACGACATCGTTTATAAAGAGCATATCAGTTGATAATTGTTAATTTTTATGGGGTAAAGGAGCTATGTTTCCATTGGTTTACCTCGACAGCTTTGATGAGGACACGGAATTCCTTTTCATTTCAAGTGAATTTTCGTTTGCTTGTCTTCAATAACTCGCTCAATAATGATCCAAATGACATAAAACAATGGGAGAATAACTACATACAGTCTGTTCTATCGAGTCACATACTGATTTTGTGTTCAAAGTGGTCTGTACTTGTCAAACCGAAAACTTATTCAGTCGTCAATATCGTTTTCGTCCCGAGAAACTATTCGAAAACTAAGGCGGAGTTATCGAACAATTGAGCACTTTATTGAGATAAAGGTTTGAACAGTAAAAGAAACCATTAAAAAATGCTGTTGCACATGAATAAATATGTTCACATTTGTTATGGGTAATCCGACTAATTTACAACAAACCATCGCCACCCTGGATCGTGGAGGAAAGCATAAAATGGATCAGTCGTTTGATGCTCCGCCAGCACAGTATCCATCGAAACGCATCGCTGCTGCTCATGTTGCTTCATATTTCGTACGCCCCGTACCAAGACAGATCGGTGTTTAATTGGATCGTTAAAAACCAATTTGCAGTACACGGATCGCGCGCGCACTACCCTCTGTGTGTGTGTGTGTGTGCTTGGTGCGCGCAAAAAAAGGACGATCAAAAGGTGTACGGTCCAGAGTGGGGGCCAAAAGCGCAAAGCGCGTAGGAAAAATCAAATTGTCCCTCCAGACCGACCGGGCCGAGGAGGACCGAGTACCGAACCAGAAAGGGAACTTAATTTACGGCTTCACGCGCGCACCGGGGGAAAATTCGGCCAACACCGGCCTTACCTGAGGTGAGAGTGCGCCCGGCCAGGCCAAGCTGCTGGTCTGCTGCTGCTCAAACGACGTGTAATCAACCCAATGTTACTCCGCCCGTCCGCTGCCCGCTTTTGCTCTGCTTACCGCTCGAGTGTTAACGGTTTCATTGGCAATTTGTTGGGGATGATTTTGGTTCTTTTTTTATTCCGGGTTTTTTGAGTCTCGTCCTACGCTGAGTCCATCACACACATGCCATTTCGTCGGTTTTACCGATCCGGAACGCACTGAGGCGCAGCTTTGCACACACACACACACAAGCGCGGCCGTTAATGGGTGCGAATCCCTAGGACGAGATGCGTTGTCTGCAGCGCAGCACATCCGAGCGCCGAAAAATGTGTAAAAAGAATCAAAGCACCGAAATCCGGGTTCGGGGGAATTCTGGTGCGAAAATGCATCCTTCCGTGCATCCGGGGGAATCGGGAAGAAATCACACATACACACACACACACAGGTGAGCTAAGGACGCTTGTCGAAGTGCGTTGCAACAGAGTGCGAGTTTTAATTCAATTTCACGCTTCAATAATTGATTAATGTTATAATTATTGGAATAAACATAATTGAATGAAAAATAGGAGCCACCCCAGCACAGGTTGGATGATGCTGACCGGCCAGCCCGGCCCGGCCGGTCTTTTGATCTCGCGAGCGCTCCATTGTTGTTGTTGTTCCGGCCGCCAGTTTTGAAGTTCTCTTCGAACGACCGATTTCCACCGATCTCGCTTCAATAAAAAAAAGGGGACCGGGCGAACGATTGGTTTTGATGTTGAGTTGAGTTGAGTTGAGTCGTTGAGCATGAAAACATGTTTTTCGTTTACTGTTCTGCTGTTTTTTTTGTTGCTTCTTTTTTGGAAAATATATATTCAATCCCACACCAGCGCGGCTAGCACTGACTGACACTGACTAGTTGCATTCCGATCATTGCCATTTCAGCAGGCGGCGCGTTGCCATCTGCAGGCACCCGAGCACCCGGGCTACTGTGTCAGTGTCAGCGAGCGAACGCACCAGCAGTTCAATCGGTCTGTCCGCCGAAAAGGGGCAAATTATCATTCAGGCGTTAAAATGGCCCGAACCCGCGATAGAGAGCGGAGGCCCTGGAATTGACACGTTTTTCGCATAAAATTCTTATCACAGAGACTGTTAATTTACATTTCCCATTGGATCTCGCAAGGGATGGGATGCGATGGATGGAATGAAAATTTAAAAAAAGGAAAAGGGGAATCTGGCCACCGGTGGCCGGTCGGACTAAATCGGATAATTAACTTTCGGAGCAACGAAAACTGGAGAGCAAAAAGCGGATTCACGCGGATTCGTAATAACTCTTTCCGAGCGGAGGGAAGCGAATCATAATTAGAAGCAGCTATAGCTGCTAGACATAGCAACATCGACATCGACCCTCTGGCAGCATGGCAGATATCACCCTTGAGGGATTATTTATCATTCCTGGTGGAAAGGACCAAAAACCAAAGCATCCTGGTCCGTCCATCGTCCATCTTCCATTTCCCTTTGTCTGTCTTTGTCTCTTTCTCCCGTTCTCTCTCTTTCTCTTTCTCTTCCCCCGGGTACAAATCCACCCCAAAAACCGGTCCAATAAGGGCGCAACTTTTGGGAAAGGGAAATAAATTCTAATCTATCAAACTCTCTTCAGCAGCAACAGCAGTAACAGCGGCGACAGTAACAGCCATCCTTCAACTTGGCTTCGACTCTTGACACACACACACACGCACACGAAATCCAGAGAGAAATGGTACGATAGATAACGGGGCCTTTTACCCTCCCTGTAAGTCTTTATAGTGAAACCATCGTCGCCACCGTCATCCAGACTCATCCCGTTTTCAACGCCAGGACATTTACTTCTGCGTCAGGACTTGCGTTTGGCCCCGCACCGTGTTGGCTGTCGATGGATTTATTGCGTCTCAACTGAGTGCCGGTAACTGCACTGCCAGTGCCATAGTGTGTCTGTGTTTATACGATTTAATGGCAGATAATAAAATGTAACATTCCTTAACTTGTGTCCAAGGATAATGCGAACGCTATGCGTATGGGGAAGTAGGGAAGGGCACAAGGAGATTTCGTCCAGACACCTTATCCCTCTCCGTATCTACGCTTTTTGCGCATAAATTCGCGAACACCGAGACTCGAGCCGAGAGAGAGAGAGAGAGAGAGAGTACATTAGCAGCAGTTAACTCCCACCTTCTCCTCCTCCCAAGCGAAAGAAAGTCAATACCGAGAAAGGTCCTCGCACCAGAACCATTTCCTGGCAGGCGCATTACCGACTACCACGGTGGATGCTGACGACGACGACGTTGACGTCCGTTGACGACGACAGTCGCGACGAGTGAGCGAGCAAGCATTCGATCATGGCGGCCTGGCAATCCATCCCCTTTTGCGGATTCGGATTGCTTAGAAAAGGGGACGCAAACATTCGTCGTCGTCGTCGTCGTCGTGGTCGTCGAGGAGTCGCCGGAACTCGTCACCAACACGAAAGGAGTGAGCGAGATAGTGAGTGAACCAAACACGAGCAACAGAGAGAGAGGGAAAGCATCAGAAGCAGCAGCAGCATCAGAGGTAATCAATCATTGTCATCTCTCATTACAAATAGAGTTTGTTCGTGAGTGAGTTTGTTGGACAGAACAGCACCAGCAGCAGCAGCAGCAGCAGCATGGCGACCACGGAATGGCCGCCGTTTGGCGTTGGCCTCTCCGACTGAGGCGTCATCATCAGCAGCAGCGAATTGGAACGCGAAGTGAGGTAAGATTGGCAGGAGGGTTAGGAGGACACCCTCCCTGGTCACCCTTCTCCTCATTCTCCTGCACACTGTCACGGCGTCTTCACAACACAAACCGCGCGCCGCTCATCGGCGTCATGGCCAGTTTCGTTGGTTCTTTCCCTTTTCATGTTTTTTGTGTCTGCGCTGTGTTGTGGGCTTCTCTCCTCTACCGGGGGCCCCTGTGTGGCCAGTTTGATTTATTCGGTCTTCCTGGCCCCTCCCGGGCGTACATTATATACAGGGCGCGCCGTGGCCGTGCCAGAGAGAAAGAGAAAAAGAAGTGTCACGGTGTGGCAGGGCCAGGCGGCGCGTGCAGTCCCAGCAATCTTCGCTGATTGGACTCAGTGAGTGCGTGTGTGTGTGTGTGTGTGTGAGTGTGGAGCGCGGAAACCAATCAATTTTTATGCTTTGGATTCCGCAGCCGCAGCACCGAGCAGCAGCAGCAGCAGTTCCTCAAACTCAATTTATCAACGTCATCATCAGCGCGCGAGCGTCGCCCGCTTGGATCGCGAGGCCTTTCGTCAATTGTTGCTGATGACCAATGGCATACACCCAATGCGACGACGACGCGCTTGTGGTCGTTCTCTTTCTCTCCACCAAACGCACGAATTCCGTTTCTAGATTAGACGAAGTAGTCCGGTCCAGTCCACAAACCAATGTACAGTAATGGCGTCCTTTCCCTCGCTACAAAAAACGCCCCAAACGCAGCAGAAGGATGTACGCACGATACGAAAAAGAATAATTATTTATCTCTCCCCTCCCCACTCCACTCCTGGCGTATACCGGGCCAGCCCTCTCTTTTCCAACAACTCAACCTTTTGATTAATTACCCATTATGGGCAGCGAATTGGAATTGCGCCATTTGCTCGGGCCCCGGGAATGATTTCCTCTCTCTATCTCCTCCACCACCTCCTCCTTCTTCACGGGCACAGTTCCACAATTAAGGATCCTTCCGACAAGCATTTCAAATGAAGAGCGAGACGCGAGCTCGAAGGCCTTCAAGCCCCAGGGCCAAGCCAAGAACCATATTAGAACTGCGCGGGATCAACTCCGGACGTAGACGTGCGGGACGTGGCGTGGTTCATGGGCACCATTTTTCGATTACATTGGCTGATTCTGGCTGTCAGTTCGGCTGCTGCTGCTGCTGTTGGTCGGTTTTCAGTTCAATCCTCAAGCTCAGCATGGACACGGTGGGAGGGCCCGAGCACAGAACCTCCGAGGAACTCCGAGAGCGATCCGAAGCAAAACAAAATAAATCTCCTTTAAGATAAATAAAGCGAAAAGAAGGAATCTTTGCACACAGACACACACATAGCCACACAGACATAGACACAGACACGCAAATCCTTCGCGATGATGCCCAAAAAAGGGTAGCAGGAGCCGGGAAGGAGGGAACGTCGATCAGGACCCGGAGTCCCGGACGTCCCGGACATAGGCTTTAATTGAAGAATGGAGTAATGATGAACTTGAAATCGCCTCTTTGCGGCCTTTATCGCGCATTCCCTTGTGGACCGGTGGGGATTTGTGCGAATGTTCAATCATCTCGTGGAACTCCTCCTCGCCGTGGATGCTGCAGTGCCCTTTCGGATGCTCGGAGGATCGGAAACCGGTGCGGTACGACGACGACGACGGCGACGACGCCACGATGCACACTGCGGGCAAATGTCGATGAAGATGGAATGTCGAAGCAATTTATCAACCATTTTGTGCCGCGTTCACCGTCACCATCGGACCGAGGACCGTAAAAGGTGAGTCTCCACCACCAGCAAGGGGCTGTAATCGGCTTGCGGAATCGGCGCAAAAAGGCCGAGGGGATGCGTTAGGACAAACACATTCTGCTACACTTCGCGGCTACATCGGGGAACGAACGCAATCAGCGTGTAGCAGCGTCGTCAGCGTGATGATTTTGACGACCCGGCTGCTGACCTGTGGCTTCGGTGCGGCCACGGCGGCCGCACGGTCCAAAGGCGCCAAGATAAATGGCCCCAGACCCCGGGACTGGGGATTCGTTTTCCGTTTTTTCTTTTGCCTTCCTTTGCGGCCAAGTTCCAAGTCCAAGTTGCTGTCCGCCATTTTGAATATTAATGAGCGATCTGGATGAGCAATCGATTGAGGGAAGCGAGCTTCAGCGAGATTGCGGCGTAAAATGGGATCAGACGAGACAAAGAAGAGTGCCGCGGCGTTGGTTGATTTGATTGGAATAAATACATGGAAAACGTCGCAATTCAAGGGGGAGAAAAAAGATCTGGATGTAATGATGGAGTTTGTAAGTGGCATAAAGAAGCAGAAGTATCTAAGAGAAGATATGTCTTAAGCATTAGAATGGAGCAAGTAAGTCAATCAGAACATGAGAAGCTCTTTGTACTTGTATTTTACAAGTTACAAATGTTACAAGATTTGCAGAATTGCTTGATAATGGAATCATAAACATCATCATGGAATCGAATTCTATACGCTTTTAGAGCTAACTTATGATCCACTGTTCCAATAAATAAACTTGATCCAAATTAGAACAATTGAACGCAAATAAGCTCTGTACAATGTAGAGAGAGGCTAGCGCCTTTTGAAATTGATTTTAGTTCTAAGAAATTAGCTTCACGTTCCATTTTGTGTATCATCATTGCAATAGCTCTTGATTTTGATGACTTTTCCAGTTCCAGATGAGGAGAAATTACCAACAACCGGGTATGAAATAAACAATCTATGTTCGTAACGAAATGTCCCGATTTAGTTAAGTATTGGTTACTTAAACAGGAATATGAAGTAGAAGTTCTTGGAAGTGACTAGGGAACAGATAAATCCACAAAAAGCATCCCTGCATGTGTTGGTACTCACGGAATACAAGATTCGGGGTTACTATGTGTATTCATAAGTTTACTGGTTCAACCTGTCTGCTTGATGAAAGATATAACATCATCTTGCTCGTCTTACATTGAACACCAAATATTCATATAATGAGTGATCATTAGCTATGAAAAGTGCTGTAGAGTGCTTTAAGAAACCTAAGCGGTCCATCTACTGAAGCTATTTGTGTGCTAAAGTTGAATTTTGTTTATTGTCAATTGTTTATATGACCCAATATGAGCTTTCCAATCGCTCAGAAACAGGAATTATAAATGCCTCAAATTCAAAGTCAAATGATTAATTGGAGCGATGCTTTGTTGAAAAGGCCATCATGAGCCCTA
This sequence comes from Anopheles darlingi, assembly GCF_943734745.1. Classification (NCBI taxonomy): domain Eukaryota; kingdom Metazoa; phylum Arthropoda; class Insecta; order Diptera; family Culicidae; genus Anopheles; species Anopheles darlingi. Next base: position 58,916,056 of record NC_064874.1, read on the forward strand.
ATAGATACAATTCTATTTTTACCAACAACAACCACGGTATAACACACATATTGAAATGAGATTTATCATGAATACAGTACACAATTTGATAGTTGTGGGATATTTTTCGATTAAATAAGTTATCTTCTTGTGTTCATCACCAAGTATCCTTCAAGCATGACAAACATATCCAACGAAAGAGATACTTTTACAACAGGAATTTGTTTTTCATGTTGTTTTCTGCCATCGCCACTATTAAATATGTAAGATAAAATAACGTTTCTTGGAGTGAAAGCATACAAAGCAACATATTGATAGAATGATTTACCTTCGGACCAACACCGAAGCCTCTATCGCTATCACTCAATCACCGATATGCCTCGCCCCGAAAATCAAATCAGTCTTGCTAAACCACCACCAAAAACCCGTAGTTCTACGGTGTTAGTCCTTGTTGGCGTTGGGAAAGGCATATTACCACAGCCCACAGATAAAAGACATAAATTTCACCAAAAGGTCGCCGTTGCTGAATTTATTTACCCTTCATTTCGGGCTCTGTGAACTCATAATTAACATTGGCCAGCTATAAAATAAACACGTCCCAGATCCCTCACTCCACCGACACAGAGGTAGATCAGACGGTGGTCGATCGGTGGCCTGTGGCTGCTGACGACAACAACGACGACGACAAACGTTTGTCGCTGTATCGCGCTCCTGAAATGAGCATACGAGATACGCCAAGCAGCAGCAGCAGCAGCAGCAAGCTCCAAAGCCGAGACAAATCAAACGAAAAGGCTCTTGTCCCTCTCGCCAATCCGACCAAAATAAACACATAAAAAGCTGCCAGGCGAGCTGCTGCTAGAGACCAGAGACAAGAGGAGACAAAGTGAATCGAAAATTGATTACATCCATCTTTGGGGCCCCCGCGACGGACACGGGGATTCGTCCCAAAACTGGAGTTCGCGTGAATTCGGGTTGGCGAATTGCCGAAAAGACGGCTGGCTGCTGCAACCGTGATGCAACCGTCTTCGCCTTGGTCTGGTCTGGCCGCTGGTGCCGGGGGCTTCAGTCCATAATTTAAATGGTGTTGTGCCGCCATTTGTCCCTTGTGCCATCCTTCATCGGGGCCGTGGCTGACGTTGGCGAAATTTCTCGATTCCTACGCTGCATCCTCATTACGTATTCCACCTCCAATTTCCTCGTCATCCGATGGATGGATTCGACCATTTTCGCTCAACCGACGATCGACAACCCTCGATCGATCGATCGAACGCCCCACGGTTGGTGAACGGACGAGTTGAGTTGAGTTGAGTTTCGTTCGTTCCGTCGCAAAAAAACGAAGCGGAAACGGAAAAGAAGAAGAAGGTGTGTTCCGCCTCGAGCACTCGCCCCAAAGTCGAGACAGATTTCGAAACGAAATCTGATAAGCTCGGCGTGGTCACACACCACCACCACCGAAAGAGACACTTTGCACCCTCTGCCTCGAAAGATTCGTTAATCAAGCGACCGTCGACGCGATCGTCGTGTCAGCCACCGTGTTTCGGATTAAATTAACTCATTCCGGCAGCATTCGCGGACCGGGAGGGGCGAGCAACGAACCCAGCATCGATCACAGTGTGCTGTGGAGAAGACGCCAAGCAGCAACCGACACACACACACACACACACACACACACACACACACACACACACTTTCCCAGCTCATGCTCAGCGCCTACTGTATTGATTTGGCGTTGACCAAGAGACCCGATCTGGACTATTTAATCTCTGTCCGGGAGAATGTGCGCCGGGTGTGCCACCGTATGCCGCTGAGTGGTGCGTAGGCCCAGAGCCCCTCTGCCGTGTGTGTGTGTGTGTGTGTGATTGCGAATTTATCATCTTAAGAATCAATAATTTATTCTCCTCGATCTCGTCCCCGTGTTTGGGTGTTGACGGCGTTTGGGAGTGATGCTTGCAGAATGCACCTCTCATCGATGCTTCTTCGGGGTTCTATCGCGAGGCGCGTGGACGTGACACATCCGGACGATCGGACCGGACGAGGGGTCCGTTCCGATCGGATTACTTTTCCTGTTTGTTCGCTTTCCATCCAGTTCCTTCTCTGGAAAGGAATCAAGATTCTTGAGGGGTTCTTCAGGAGGGAACGTAACTGAAGTTCAGAGATCAGGAAGAAGAAGCGGATGGAATTGATCTTCATCCACCATACGTCAGTCGAGTCATCGGCATCAGTGCGGCATATCGGCAATATGGCGGACAACAAACCATCCTCTCTACATCAACCGCGATTGGCCACGGGGGGGCAGCTCCAGGGTGACTCCAAGTCGAAACACCACGACGGACGAAGGGTACCGATCATCGATCAGCTTCAGCGAACCGCGACCACGACTGCGACTGCGACCACGACCACGACCGGTGCACTCTCCGGCTACAAAAACCTGTTCGCGAAAAGGCCCAGGGAGGAGGCGCGTTATTTATCCGAAACCTGCCCCGTGATTGCGCTTGGGCGCACGCGGTCGTAATCCTTCGCTCCCATTGCTCATGTCCCGTGGCTGGCTGGCTGGCAGGCAGGCAGGTCCGGACCTGCGCTTCGAAAGATAAATTTGCGGCAGTTTTGACATTTTTCATTGCCAGCGCACATCGAAAGTGACTTAAGCAAACGCGCAAGTGGCAATGGAATGCGCCCCATGCGCCATGCGGGGCCGGCCAGATCACCATATCAGCCAGATAGTTGCGGTGGAGGGGTGCGAGGGAACGCGATTGGCAAATGGGTTTCTCCCGTATGGCATAGGCCGTTGCAGGGATAATTGGTTCTATTTTTACCACGCGGACAATCGGCCATTTCGATCCGTTTACGCAAATGGGCGAGTTGGCGCGAACCCCGATAAGCCTCCCAAGAGCCTCCATGGTTGCATTCCATTCGGTCAATCGGTTGGGTATCACTTTTTAATTACCAAACTTGTAGCTTCCGAAGTTCTGGCAAGTCTGGCAGGTGCGACTTACGAAGGCTATCCGTGGTAGATGGAACAATAGACGTCGTAGGTAGCTTGGAATAGTTCTTATCTTAATGCAGGGCGAGACATCTACATCTATGCTATGATATGATATGCTAACCTCCTACCCTGTTACTTTTAATAGATGTGTGCAAACTTCAGGTGTAAACAGTTTGCACATTCTAGAATATTAATTGTTCTTCAGTTCAGTATATAATTTACGATATAGTCAGTCGTGTAAGTCATCAGTCAATGTACAATATACATTTTCATGTCTAAAATGCCGATAATTTTTTGTCCTTTTCGGTAAAATGATAAATATGTTTATCCAATGCGCTTTCACAGACTGACATTTGACATTATTCTCCAATACATTCGGGTTGCTAATTGAGTAAAGTGTTGCGATTAAATGGAATTTTAGGCAATTTGAAGGATGGTTATAGTTTGTTTTGAATATAAAATATTCAATCAATTATTATAGCATCACTGAAAGATGAGATTAGAGGAGTTTCATTTCGTTTGTGAAGAACGAGGAGTTTCAAGTATGGTGATAGGTAGTAAGTGTTTGTGTCCCTTAGTAAATAACTGGAAGCGATTCTACTGACACTTTTCTCTTTCGATTACCGACTCCATTACTTTGTTTCTGAGGAGAATCTTAGGTGAAAATTTCATTGCCAAATGAAGAACTTTCGGGATGTTTTGTTAACAAAATCGCTCTTAATTTTGTTGAAGATACGTTTTGCGAATTCCAGTTGTATCGCCTGAAATTATCAGGAAACTCTTTTCCACATACTTTACATCATCCTTCGGTTGCATCCATCCGTACCATCGCATACCTTTGTTATGGAACTTTCGAGCAATTTGGTCATCAAACTATGCCAAAGAGTTCGATTTTGTTGTTTGCAAGCATGTAAAAAAACGTAAAACTTCTCAAATTCGAATTCTTTATAGTCATCTTTTTCTTTTTGCATCTTTTACTTCAATATTCCAAATTGTTTCTTTGATTGTTCTCATTACCTCCGATTTCACTGCGTTTCAGATGAAGTGCGACTCGTTTACTGGTCCATCCAAATACCTGCGATATGTTCATTAAAACATCTATGAACGTCATATACAAACGACTTAATTGTTTTCAATCGTTAAAGGATACAAGCTTCCTAATAGGTTTGCTAATAAATGGTTTAAAATAAACTCCTTCAAATCATTTCTCTTCGAAGATAACTCAAGTTTCGAAGTCTTGGTGCCACTTATTTTGCATATTATAGCATTTTTATATCATAATCTTTTACTTCCTCCTCGTTCTTGCTGCTTAGTTTATACCTTTTTAATTTATCTGAATCTATCGTAAGCATTATTTAAATGAAATTTATTTTATCTTTAATCTTTGATATTGTTCTCTATTGTATCCCTGAGTAATAAAGCATATTCTGCGCTATGCGCATGACAATTTACGGTAGTTGCAATTGTAGCAAACGGCTGACGATGCAAAGCATGTTTCAATAACTTGTCAAACTGGCCAACAAACAGTTGCACCGTGCATAAACCGCATCTACATTGTCCTGTGCTAGAAAAGACGTGAGTTTTCCTTCGAGAAAGCACGATTGCATCGCTTCAACTGCACCGCAAGGGTCTGGCTGCTCACATCGGTCACAATCGGTTTGTTTGTGTGTGTGTGTGTGTGTGTGTGTGTGGAGTGTGTTTGTAGCAGATCCTGTCACCTGTCACACCCAATGATTGCCCTTCCTTCCATTCCACCACCCTTGTCGCAGGTCAGCAGCAGCAACCGGCATAAGGCGCGCGCCAACATCAAACCGCGCACTGTCCAGAGGGTGAAGAGAGAGAGAGAAGCGGAGGGTTGCCCGGTTTTTCTTCCCACCTGGAAATCGATCCGGCATCGGTGTGGCCACAAATCACCTCAAGGCACATCGACTTCGTCGCCACCTCCTCTCCGGTCGCCCCATTTGACGACCGTCATAGCACGTAGCTCCCGTCTAGCTCCCCAACCGTTGGCCCACCCTCGGCCACTCCGTAACATATGTTGCTCGATCGATCGAGTTCGGGTCAGCCCCAGGCCTGTGGAGCTCATGTTTCATGAGCTGCCAACGGACCGAGGAGTTGCCGCGAAGTTGCCAGAGGCCAGTACCGGCCAAGCAGCAACCGTTTGCCGACCGTTTCTAGTACTGCAGCTGACCGCTTGCTGTCGCCGGCCACTTGCGCCGCTACTGCACGACAAGGTGCGACGAAAAGCAAGGAAATTATTTTCCCCTCCGGCCGTTGTTGCTGTTGTTGTAGTGCTGGCATTCCCATTTTTCCCTTTTTCCCTCTCGCCAATTGCGAACAGTCCCCGGGGCGGGACAGCGGCGCGAGGTAAAGACCGACAGGAAGGGACCGAAGCAATTCCATCGATTGCGGCAACCGGTTGTTGTTGTTGTTGTTCTTGGGACACGTATTACGCTCACACACACACACACAGCCGTGTCCCGTAGATGACACTGAAATGCATACATTTTGCAGCAGAAGACAACCGCATCGATTATGATGCGCGATGAGCGAACGCGAGTCTGTCCTTCTTCTTCGATCGCAAGAAGGGTCATCGTATCGCCGGTGCATCGACGGCATCATGGCGTGTGGCCAAATATTTCCGCCACATGTGCCCCGGTCTAGAACGGTTTCTTCGGGTTATTGAAAGCATCTGCTTCATTACCATATACACGGCGCGTCCAACATTATGACATTCCTGTGTATGATTGTCACAAGCAAAAGGAGAAATTCTTTGAAGAACCTTTTAGATGGGCTTCATAACCATTCGCGACGTTCTTAACTTAAATTTATCGATGATAGACAGCACACACCTGGATAAAGGACTCCAAAGTTGACGGTAATTATGCTGTTTTTTATGTATTAAATCGCACTCGTTTAATCAATAGTCCAGAATTTGGATTTGTTACAGTTGGATTCATTTAAAAGCCAAAGGGAGTATCTTGTTCAACTTTTGTTATTAATTTTGTTTGTAAATGACTTCAGAAAATTTAAACGTCTCAGTTCTTTGCTACTAGACGTTGAGAATCATTAAATTATTTTTAAAAATTCGCCATTTTATTGACTGTTCGAGACACGACAGAGAACTGAAACTTGCTCTATCCCCTCTGCTCAGCTAACTGTTTGTCTCTTAATGCTATGTTTGTTTTGTTACTTCGTTCTCGCGTTCGCTAAATAAGTTATATTGTACAACAACTCCATTTGTAACTCAAAACATGTCTGCAGTAATATTGTCCATAATTTCGGTATTTTACTCAATGACATGTTCAGTTTTAAAGATCAAATTGACGCGACTATCGTAAAGGTAGATAAAACTGCAACCGTTATACGTTTGCAAACCGTTTTGTAACCCAATCTGCGTTTAAATCTTATATTCCAATCCTGTTCTTCCTGCTGGATCCCTGAATTGGTGCCTTAAACTTTACAAAAGCGCAATTTTTGCGTTAAAAGAGTACAGAAAAGGTATATTCTGTAGCTTATGCTACTAATTCTTTGATGGCACCGAAATGTACCGTATTATAGACCCAGATGTCTTCTGCTAGCCCTCCTCGCAGCCGAGAAGGATAGCTTCAGGTTCTTTAGAAGCAGATGTATGCACTGATTAATGTAGTAGCACAATGTAGCTTCATGATTCATTTTTCCTATTAATTTAAGACACGACACAGGATATCTTTAACAGATAAATAAAACATAATAATAACGAAATTAAAAACATTCGTCAACATTACTTTAACGAAAGAACAAATTCCAACACGAAAGTGAAGAACAAACGTCAAACATCCACACAGAACGTCCGGACGTGGAGCAAATTCGACCTCTTCCTAGCAGCGGTACTATGGCCCGGCACGGCATCTGCATAATTTTCACCATCACCTCATTTATGTGCTGGCCGGAACATCAATAAACAACATCCTAATATTCGCACCTCCCTTCGACCCCTTACCAGGTGGTCTACGACGAGGATAGCCATCATGAGGCAGGCAGGCAGGCAGGTAGGTGGAATTGTCGCAGAAAATTACTCACACATATGGGTTCGTCGGCCGCGGAGGCGCTGAGCCACCAGCAGCGCCAGCGCGAGCATAAATAATGGTGTGCATCATGAATGTCGGAAGACGCTTGTACGTATTTATTCATACGCAGCCCTTCCTCTCGCTCTCTCAATGTCGCACGCGCGCGTTAGTCGACTCCTTGAAGTGTGGCCGGACGGGCGCGTGGAATGTGAACGAAACTTTTGCTCCTTCATATTTATGGTGGCCATAACTTGTGGGGAGGGCGACCCCATCATGTTGCTGGTGCCGGTGCTGCCAGTGCTGGCAATCAGCGCGTCGAGCCGTCACCTACGCGTCTCGCCGACAACGACGACGACGAATGGTCCCGGGGAAAGAGACGAACTTGTCCGCAACACAACGACGGCATCAGCCCCCGAGAGTGGTCCCGTGTCACGCAAGCGATACAACGACTCTCGGCAATGCGTTCGCGGTAATGGCGTGCGTACTACGCCTTTTTGATGGACAACTTCGACGGTATTCGTCAGACACGCTAGTAGTAGCGCTTCGGTTCCCCCCCGTTCTATTGGTCTATTTACCTAGGTTTGTGTACCAAGAGGGGGTCAAGAATGGCGGTCATTCTTGTCAGCGTAAATTGCGACGCTCGATTTGTATTGATTTTTTTTACAACAATCTTTCGCTCGATATCCGAGGTGTTGTAGTTGTACCACTGCGTCAGACAGCGCCGCAGGTTTCCATGACAAAGTGGTACCGATCCGGTGATCCGGATCCGGTGTATTTCGTTTCAAGTGGACCATCGCTTTGCAAAGATACAAACTCCTACGACAAGAGAGAGAGAGGCAGTGGCGTGGTGGTCCCGTGGTGGTCGCTACCGTCAGTCGCTCCGCTTGATCGCCTTTATTGCGCGCACACGTTACCCCGCGCTGTGTGTGCGCGCGCGCTCGCTCGTGCTACCATAAACACCTTCGGAAGCGGCTTCCTCAGCTAGCCACCATAATGGGCAGGGGGGCCGAGGGAACTGGGATCGCTTAATCGCTTACTAAAGACCAGATCGTGAGCATAAATAATGCCTTACGCGGCTGCCAACAACACTAGCTTACCGTCGTCGTCCTCGTCGTCGTCCACCATTCTCCTCCTCCTCTTTGTCGACGTTGTCGAATGGTCTGCGTCGTCGCACCAGCTGCCCCAGCATCACCGCAAGCGTGATCCAAAGCTTAGCCCAATTAACATATGTTCCACGTTTCGCTTGTGGTTTTCCCGTCCGTTCCGTCGTTTTTTTTCTCCTTATTCTTCTTTTAGTATCGTTTCGCCGAGATCCGGAGATCGCGGAGTCGGTTTCGTGCCGGCTTTTTGTTGTTGTGTTCATTCTCCTGCATGGGTTGGAAGCGTGAAGCGTCAGGTTCCTTTGGTTTCTCGCTCGTGGTCGAGTAGTCGGTGCTTTCTAGCACTGGCGATTGAAGGCAGCTTACTATGATGCACCTGCGACGATGTTGGCGATTGGACGGACCCCCTTACGAATCCAACAATGTATTTTCAATACATCGTTCGCTTCTCTTGCAGCTTGAGAAATCGCTCAACTGTCATTTTGTTTGTTTGTTTTTTTATGTGTGGAAAAACATTCCGTGGCCAGACATGTGTAATACCTTGCAACACACAGAAACAAATGCGAAATGCAAGACCGAAGAAAATGCACAGGTGCATGAAATGGTGTGCTCGTTGGCCATCTCATATCCGAATCCGACGACACCTCAATTCCTCAAGCGCGGAACTCTCCTCGAAGTCCTGGACTGGAGTGAACGAGATGGACAAATGGTGTGTTGAGGGCCCTTCTTTTTGTTCGCCCAAAAACAATCGACAACCGACAACGTGGGACTCGAGGACTCGAGGAGAATGCGGAGAACCTCGACGCAAGGAGTACATTGAGGCAAAAAGTTTTCTCCGAGTTTTCTCCGGACGACTCCGGTTTGACTCACTCTCGTCATCTCAGTCACACTCTCGCTCGATAGCAGCAGCAGTAGCTGCTGATACCAGGCGAGCGACCAGGTCGTAAAATGTGCTGTGCCAAGCATGCGCAATACCTTGGATAAAACGGCATCCACACGGGAAGCTCATCACGGGAGGCAGGTCACGGAAGGAATCGAAGGCACGAACGAACGTTCCGTGAAATTACTCCCCTTCCCCGGGGGCAGGGATTCTGAGGAAGGGGAAGGAATCGTCAAGGAATATTCGTTACGTTATCTGTTGTACTTTTTTTTAAGGTGGGGGAGAAATGCTCCGACGCGTAATGTACGACAACGAACAGCTTGCTTGTCCTGCAAACTGAGCCGAGATGATTGTAGTAATGGACGTCGTATAAGTGGTCATATCAATCTATGCTAACAATAATCTTAAACGATAATGTGGGATGGCCATGGCCACAAGAACGTCCGGATACTGAGTTAACCTTGACCCAGTTGCTACACGGAAATGAATGCTTCTCAAGCTTTTCTATATAAGCTACCAATTCCCAGTACGTCTCTCGATCGTAACCTGAATAACCTGCAGCCCGGCCCGGCAATCCAATATCCACATCAATATTATTGCATTTCATCCAACGTATACGAGGTTAATGATCTATTGAAACGATAGTGTGTAGTGCGTACTCACCGTAAGCCAATCTAAAATCCATTAGCCGTCGTGCCATTGACTCGTTACACCTCAATCAATGCGGCCATTCCGCCGCCATTAACTGGCAACGCTGCAACTTCGTCGTTCGTGACGTCATCGACGTCGATCTTGCCGCTGTACCTTGCCAACTCAGTACCGATCACGCCACTAACCAACGAGTAGTTCGAGAATATCGATCGATCGATCAAGGGAGTGGGGAATGGAATTTTCTCGCACCTTTAATTAATGTCGATCAAAACGACCAAGCTCCCAATGGCTGCCATGTTCGATTGCTGCTCGGAAGAGTATTGTCGCGGCGACAACGATCGACATATGTTGATAGCGGTACTGATGATGATGATGATGATGATGATGCTGAAGGTTGTGTCGATTACTATCTCCCGGCGTACCGAACGAGCGAACGACCGACGGACCGACGGACCGATCACCATCCAATCCGCCGCCTGGATGTACGTACGAGTGAGCGAGAAAACGAAACGAAGCGAGATGGAGAGCGAAAGTTTGCCGGCCACCACCCCCAAGAGTGGCAAGGACACGAAGATGATCGGGTTCACGACGACGACGACGACGATGACGACGATTCCACGACGAACCGAAACACACCGAACACTCCTCCAGCTCCAACAATGGCATCAACAACGCACCGGCACCAACAGCGAGGGAGCGCTGTGCTGCTGTGGACAGACAGAAGAACGGGCTAACAGCAGCAACAGCAACAACAATAGCAACAACAGCAACAACAGCAACAACAACAACGAGAGGAACACAACGCGCCACACACCAGCAAACGCGGCTCGCGGCGCGACGGCAAGCGGTTTGCGAAAAACGAAATCACCGGAACGATATCGCGGCTGAGGGCGAATCGAAATACTAAAAAGCTGCTACTACTACTACACATTCTCGACCCCCGGGGGCTGGGCGCACCATTGCTTCCTTCGGACCCGGACCGGGACCGGACCGACGGACGGACGGTTCAGGTTCAGGTTCAGGTTTCGGGTGGCCAATCGGGTGCCCATTCGGTTCATTCGGTGGAATTCGCGGTCGTCGCGGTCTCCTCTTCTCTCTGCTGAAACTAAATCCGGCCGGCACAAAGCACACAAGCAAACTACTATACCACGCCAATGCCACGACGACCAAGCCATTCGACGACCACGACGACGACCACGACCACGACAACGACGACGACCACGACAACGACGACAACGATGGGATTCTGTTTTGTGCCCCGGCCTGTGGTGGCTATTATCATCGCGAGAGATTGTCCATTATATTGGCCACCGCGTCGGTGGTGGCCACTGCATCCCAGCACGACGACTGCAGTTGCGATCGACGAAGTTGCATGGCGGTCGTCGCGGACGGACTTGGATGCTCCTTAAAAGCATAAGCATGTCCGTGTCCGTGGCGTGTGTGACTTGATGCGCTGGACAATCTACAAGATTACCTCCGGAAAAAAAAGGCAGCAAGACGCTGGATGCTGGAGCAGGCAGTGGAGCGGCAGCAGCATGATTTACCAACTCGCCAAATCGCTAATCAACGATAGTGGTGGTGCCGGACACACCGTGATGCAAGAAGATTTCATTCGCTAGGTGGAACGGCATTTGCCAACGGCCCGAAACCGTGCAGAACCTGTTCCGGACTGCCTCTTGGGTCTGCAATTAAAATTCAATTTGCATCTCAGGGAGGGAGGAAAATGATTATAATTTTTACTTCTTCATTCATTTATTTGAGAATTTTATTTATTTATTTTAGTAGAAGAAGTGGTAGAGTTAAGTAGCAGAACGTTCACCTTACGTAGCGACTAGTTAAGTAGCAGAACGCTCACCTCTTGGTCTACCTCGTTTAACGAGAAAAAAAAGAAAAAAATCACCACTCGAGGTGAATTTCAAAAACACACCACAAGTGGTGAATTAATTCGACAGTTGTTCGCTTACGGGTGCAAAGTAAAGTGCAGCTAGGGAACACTCGTCGTCGTGCTAAGTAAATCGCTTCCCTTCACACCCCCTGGCGGCGGGGGAAGGTTCCGGTAAGTCGCTAGAACGTTCTCTTATCAAACAAAAGAAAGATTAGCCGAAAAGAAAGGATTCGTCCGAGTAGCCGGTGACGAAAGATTCCTTCCCTTGCCTTGTGATTCGTGATTTTTGTGAAGAATGTTGCTTGCATCAAGGCATCTTTGGTACCTTTCCATTCTACCGGGATAGTAAATGGTCCTCGATAAGCAAGAGCATCGGCAACAGCAGACGAAAGGAATGAAATTCTTTGAGATTTCTGGAGAAAAATCGCAAAATCCACACGCACCGTACCAAAACAAAAACACTCCGCCGAGAGCTGTCAGTCTTCCGCCGGCGGCGCCCACCAGATGGCAGCACCTTACGGCCTCTTCTGCATTTAAAGCCCCTCCTATAATTCTCCAGCAGAATCTTGAGCCTTCAGAAGCACTTGAAACCTCATATTTTCAGGCATCGCAATCCCTCGATACGGTCCTTTTAATCGTCCAAAATAAAGCTCAGAACTAGAGGTTGACCTTCACAGCCTATAGGCTCTTAAAGACCTCGGCAACTTTAACTAACTCTTGTCGTTCCGTTCCGTGGACCGTCGCTACCTCCTCGCGCTGCCAGAAGACCAGACAAACATCCAGCTTTTCCAACTCCCCCCCCCGGTTCCACAAATGGCCACGGCAAGCAAGCAAGCGAACGAGCACGCACGCACCGCAACTGGCCCCGTTTACCGCCCGGTGATAATGGCCATAAAATCTTCCCGGTACTCCACCGTTACCGAACGCCATGGATAAGAGGGATGGGGGGGTAGGTTGGAGAGCAAAACATAAACGAACGCTGGAGGAAGTTCGCCGCAAGGGCGGGGGCGACCAGACAGCGTGGAAAAGGGGGGAGTCCCCCCCCCCCCCACACACACACACACACACAAAGGGCCGTGAAAGCCGGGAAAAAATCATTACGCGTGCAATAAAACATTCTAATGTTGGCTCAGACGGTCCACGACGGCCTCGACCATGGCCACGGGATCCATCCCCCCCCCCCGGTCACGGTCTGCGGTGAGTTTTCCGCAGTTTTCCTCTGGTCTGTGCTTGCTTGCTTTTCGTTTTCTTTTTTCTTCTTCTCCTTTTGGGGTAGGCCTCGGCCTCGTTCATGCGCCTGTTGCCCGAATTTTAGGACTTTTCCTTCCACTATTGCCTGTGTGCGTGCGGGCTAACGTCACACGAAGGTCACACACTCTTGGAGGTTAGGTTTGTTTCGGTTTTCGGTGCTTCCGCGTTCTCGGCCGGAGTCCTCGCCCTCGTCCTTCCCCTGCTCCTCGTGGTCGTGAGGTGAGGACCGAACGTAAAAAAAAGGCCATAAAAGCATAAGTGCTGCGTTGGCCTTGAAATATCGATTGACACCAGGGCAGGCCACCGACATCGTCTTTCTTTTTTACGACCCAAGTCGGCGGCGACGGCAACGCAGCAACCCTGTTACGTCACACACCGTCATCGTCGTCGTCGGTGTCGTCGTCGTCATGCATCTTTAGAGAGACGACCGGCCGGGATCGTAGCATAATAATCATCGACACACAATCGCCCACACAACCCCCTGCGATGGAACGGACCCCTGTAGGTGGCAACCCCGGGTATACGGTTTTGTATGTGTGTGTGTTTAGGTCTATGCGGCCTTGGGAAGAATTGCAAGGAAAGCAAAACTATGAGGATGAGGTTCGACTTTCGCTTCCGTCTATCCGGAGGCTGGTGAAGAAGGTAAACATGTCGTAAGATTTGCCGTTTTATTACGCCAGAAAATGTGGACAGACAATACACACACACACGCACACAGAGCAGTTTGTTGATCTTCTTTTCAAACATCAGTCGCCGACGATCTTCAGTCGATGTCTGTCTGAGACCGATGGGCTTCGACCAAGCACCCAAGAATCTGGCCACGGCGAGAAGATAGAGAGATGGAATATTTGAGATCTAATACCAGAGACCCATCCCCATCATCATCATCGTCCGATCTGTAGCAGAAGCATAAATTGATTCTCTGTTCTGTGATGGAAGCGTCTGCCGTCTCTGCGGCGGGTTTCCTGGTGCTCCAGGAAGAAAGTCTTCGCCTCGAAAGAAAGTCTCGAGAAACTAGAATACCGCGGACCGTGTGTAGCGTGTGTGTGTGTGGGAACGGGGCCGGTCGGCCATAAATCACGAATCTGTAGAGTGCTTGTGACAACGTTTCCGGCTGGTTTTCGGCTGGTGGCTGGTTGCGCTTGGATGGACGGAATGAATCCATCTGGAAATCTGTGAACTTCAACTCTCCAAGTCTCCTCTCACAAGGGAGCACTCGGGGAATCGATTTGCTGGAACGAATTTTGAAGTGGATTGCGTTGAACGATGAACGGCAGAACATACTGTGAAATTTACTTTAAAGTATTCCGACAGCGAATGAGTTGCAGCAGTAACAGCTCCACAAAAAGCCACTGAACGCTCCGGTGCCAGAAGTGCTTTAGTGGTTCTAGACGTGGTCTAATCAACCGAATGGACTCTATTATATGAGTTTCACATAATCCCCCAACAAAATGAGCAACTCACGATGCAGTCCAAGTGTCTGTCGCATTTGCTGGACTCGTTGCAAGAATCGACGTACAGCGAGTGACATTCCCTGTCCAGGTGACTGTCATGGAACTAGCGAGTTCCCCAGGCAGACCATCCGCTCGGTCCCGGTATGAGGATTTAATGTTTGAATATTTTACGCACCTAAGCACTGCCGCCGGACACAACACAACAATGTCTCTCTGTGGGACTGGACCGGACAACCGTTCGCGGTCGTCGTTACGCGTGCTGCCCATTAGTGCGGGGATCGCGGGGACCATTTTCTGCAAACGAATATCGGCTTCTGCGCGGATGATCGCACGAGACTACCGGTTAACGCATCCGCTGTCATTCAGTGGACACTTCTGACCCCCCAACCGGTAGTGGTGGTGGCTTGTGATAGTAATTTTCTAATTTATAATTAAGATTAATGTTTGTCAATCCGCTGGCCGGTCTGCGCGAGTAGCAGCAGGACATTCTGTTCCCGTCGTGTTGTGTTCGATAAACGGGGTGCCGAGGTGACTGACAGAAATAGAGAGAGAGAGATAGAGAGAACCTCGAGGGCATTGGCCACAACGAGATCGTGGAACCCAATTTTGCGTCCAGCGCAATCAATCGCGAAATCATTCCACATTCCAGCGAATGGTGGTAGCGACACATCACCAGAAAAGGAGGAGGAGGATGTTCGCGTGTTCGCAAACGATCGCTCCGGACCAGACCGGACCGGAGTGTCTGAAATACACAAAAACCAACAAAAAAAAAATAGTTCGCCGAGACAAAATCACCGCGATCCCGCAATTAATCACCATTGATTAGCAGGAAATTCGACATTTGCATAACGATGGCTGAACGGGAACAGAGAAACACTCGCAACACGGTGCTGGTGAGCGGTGGTTGGTGCGGAAATAAGATAATTTACTGCAACACTGGCCATGGCGGTCGCACACCGACGGCCAGTTCGAGTTGGTTCGATTGCTACTTTACCATCGCTAGGAGAGGCGGCACCATGATAGATCCGAATGCTGCGGCTCAGAAATAATTGTTATTCGAATCGTCCGTTGGTACCGCGTTTGGTAAATGGGTATGTCACAGCGATCGAAGCGAAAGCGAATGGCGTTTGGCCAGATAAAATGCGTCGCGAGACCGCAGCTCAGGTTGGTTGGTTGGTTGGCGCTCGCCGAGGGCTTTAATGTCAAGTTGTCGGTTCCAATGACAAGCTCATTTGTAGAGTGTGCTAGTATCGGTATCGCCGCGTATCGGTAGCAAAAGTCACATCATCGCCGATGCAGAGCTGAGATGCAGCTGCTTGTAATAACGAGTGAATTAGAATGGAGTCAGTGATCAATGGTGGTGTCACTAGTAAATAAGGCCTCTGGTAATACCTGACACGTCATGGTCGTCATGTAATGATTTGCCGTCCGTGATGGAACGAACCTTGTTTGTCGTGATGGACTCAATTGCATGGGAAAGTTGAAGTAAATCTACTCATACTTGAGCTTTAACTTGTTTTCCTAATGATCGCTGATGCCTTTTGATGGAGGAAAGAGTATCAAAAAGTGATATCAAGAACTCAGAATTCAGTAAAATAATAGTTTATGAACTCATATCTATCAGTTTAGAATGTCTGTAAAATGTCAGAACAATTGGTTGTAATGAAACTTCCTCCCGGTTCCGAATAATCTGCGATCCGTTTTATGATTATAACTACTTTGTTGTCTTTAATCATTGTTGACCCAATATCAAATAACTACAGTCCTATAGATCTAGTGTTAAATGTTACCTACAAAATAGCTTTTGACATTGTTATGTATATTTTTTCCATTTGGGGCATTCGTTATGCTGTACGATTTGAATTCGAGCATTATACGTGTACTCAGTAGGCGTGTAAGTGCATCGATGTTAAGAATTTCAAATGTTGCGTACAAACCTGGGCAGATATTGTTGCCAGAACGATGAAAATCCTCCTAATTATCGTTATTTCCGCGCTATTAGATCGTTTTACTAAACAGATAACACAATAAACGTTCCTTAAGTGTGATGTAGTATTTGCAACGTATAAACTAAATTGTAAAATGGGGAACTATCCATGCGAGAACTATCAAAATCGAATTAACGTATGGACGGTTAAATGAATTTGTGTGGGGGTTGGCAGTTTCGGCATCAAGATGATCACATTGCAATACCTCCGAGACTAATATCGTTATCAAGGTTTTCCATAACCAACTTTATTCTTTGCTCAAGGGTTGCTATGCTGTTGAAAAAGCATCGAGATTCTTAGGCAATGATAGGAAGTCTCATTTCAAACTATTTTTTTAAACTAATAT
This sequence comes from Anopheles darlingi, assembly GCF_943734745.1. Classification (NCBI taxonomy): domain Eukaryota; kingdom Metazoa; phylum Arthropoda; class Insecta; order Diptera; family Culicidae; genus Anopheles; species Anopheles darlingi. The sequence continues at coordinate 58,932,622 of NC_064874.1, forward strand.
AACAAACATTGTTTCTGTACGAACAGAGTTGGTTTAATAAAAATAGAGTCTTCTAACATAAATCGTGAGAATGCAAAAAAAAAAGGATCGTTTTGTTATGTACTATTATCTAAAGTAATGACATCACGTTTTATAAAACACAGGACTATATTGGCCTTTCT
>NC_064874.1:58937782-58965282 GCF_943734745.1 Anopheles darlingi
GCAGGCATCGGGGATCGGGTTGTGCGGTTCCAGATCTGACCATCCCAAGCTCATCCTGAAGCCATCCCGGCCCTCCGACTTCGGGGCAACATCATACTTGCATTCGCATTCGTAATCATAAATACCCGGGCATTATAGCGGGGGAGCAATCGATGACAACAATGGCCATGCTGTGGCGTGGCGTGGCTTGGTGTGCTTTCTTTGGCGAGCTTCTCTGGGCCCTAGTTGGTTACTTTTGTTTTCGAAGAGAGCGCATCTCGTGCTAGATGCGAGAGATGGACATGAAGAGGGCCACACATTCCTATTCCTTTGGCTTACTTTGCGTTGTGCAGCGCCGTGTCATTGGCGATGGTTTGCATAAATTGTTGCACTAGTTACGTGCATCGATGCAATCGTAACGAGGGGTCTGAGTTTTCTTGGTTTCGTTACTGTTACCGTCACGATACAGATTAACTTTCGGGAATAGCGAAGGTCCGTGAGCCTTAAGTATAATGCAAATAAAAGGGAGTTTGTCACAAGAAATGCGATGCTTCTAGAATATCTTAACTACTCACTAGCCTACTGATCAGCATCTTATTAAAAACAGTTTTAAGCATTGCTTATGAAAAATACAAAATATAACAGGAAAAAAAGAATGATAAATGCACAAAGGCAATTTTGATCTCAATTCTTAATCCATTCCAATTCCTATTCTAAGTCCATGAACGCCTGAAGATTCTAAAGTCCTAGAACTTTGACTTAATCATTTTAGGACGAATGTAATTTCAATTTAACATAACAAAGGCCTAGTTGTAGATAGAAGTTTTGTTGAGATCTAAAGATAAGGAGTCAATGTGGATGCGAGAAATGGGAAATGAATGGGTCTAGGTGCGTCACAGAAACAAGATCTTGACAATACGGGCACTACTCTAAGTTACTCTATAGAACTGTAGCTTCTACCGTCTCGCTCCAATAAATTGGAAAAGATATGAGAATGATGTGTATCTTGTACAATTCTATTGCTTCTCGAACTAGAATTGATACAAAAAATAAAGAAGAAGAGCATTATAATTTACATTTGATATCATTGCATTGATATAATGAATCTTCAACCATTTTTAAAAGCTAAAACTGTTCAAAAGCATTGTCTGCAGCAACTCTTAATACACATTCCACGTGTAGTTAACATCGTAAACAACTTCCCGAACAATTACCTTCTCTCGGAATCGTTCGAACCTCGAAGGGACTCGCTAGTTACAGCTCCAAACCCCTGATTGATTCAATTCGCGCGTCCGCTCGCTAAACGATTCCAATCGATAGCTGCTTCTTCTACAGATACACATCGACACACATACACAGCACCACACCCAATCCCAGGGAAAAGCATTTCTCGGCAGCAGCAGCAGCACCAGGAGCACCTGGAATCGGGAGCGCCATAAGCGTCTCTGTGCGTCGCGCGTACCTTGTGCTGCTGGACGTTGCTGTACAAACGGTCAGCTCGTTACCGTTCGCCAGCGTCGAAAAGCATAAAACGCTCATAGCACTACCGCAGCTACCTCTCCGAACCTCTCCATAAACGGCGGGCACGGTACGATGTTCGCTGTGCAGCCCGAGAAACGCGACTCTGACCGTGGGCCTGAACGTGGGCCTGGAAGATGTTAAATTAAGATAGGAACCTAATGTTGGTATTTATTAAAACGTTTATTAACAATTTATTTCGCTAAATTATGATATCATTTAAGTGTTAAATCATTTTATTGCATCCAATTATGCATCGGCGGAGCACCAATACCACACGGTGTGCAATGTCCAGGCCAGGGCCGCTCTTGGAATATGATTCGGTGTTCTGCTCCAGGCGGTCTTGCTCTCGTCCATGCCGGGGTTAATCCGTTTTCTGCAAAATACGTACGCAACGCTTTGCTAGAGCATTATTTTTACCGAGTTGAGGTTCAGCTGGCGAGCACGTGCAGTGGTCCCCGGCAGTCACGCTCGGTTCGGTTTTCGGTCAGGTGTGTGTGTTTGTGTTGTGTGTTGATCGTTTCGGTGTTTAACCTACCACCACCGTCATCGCCGTCGTCCTTTTTTGGGAGACTTTTGTAATATTGACTTAGCGAAGGGGCACAGCCCGGGGAAGGACACATTTTCGGCCGAAATTGTTGATAACACCAACCACTGCACTGCCCTGCAGATCGTTACCCGAAACACGAAAAGCGAAAAACTAAAATCGTGGCTCGAGAGATTCATTAAACTGATAAGACCATTCATTGCGCAGCGCAGTTTTCGGTGCCGGTTTCGGTTTTGGTTTCTCGGTAATTAGGGGGCCCGGAGTAACAAGCCGGCCGGTCACGTTTGTTAGATTTCTTTCCTCCCGGGAGAGCGCATTCCGTTCCTTTCGGGGCATTTGCGCTGAGGCAATCTGGCACGAGAGGGTCTGGCCCGGGCTACCGATATATATCGAGCATCATCTATCGGTACATACAAACACAGCAGGAAGTGCACCGGACGCGTTACGCTTTCACTTTACGCTTGGGTCCTTTCTGCCGCAAGCTAAATGGTCCAAATATCGACTGCTGCTTGGCACGTAACCGTCCAGTGCGTCGGTTAACTCCGTTGAAGCGAAACCACGGGACCGATAGGACCGAGGCAGCCATAACTATCGAGAAGAAAACCCATACAATGAAGAGAATCGTCCAGGATCGTCTCCTTCGTATCGTGGTGAAAGCTGCTGTGGTTGGGATATGATGGAAGAAAGTTGGACATATGAAGGTCCCGAGAACGACAACGAACAGCTCAATAAACGGGGATCGAAATCGAGGCAGAAGGCTGGCTCGGATTGATTTATACCATTTCGAGCGCAATCAGAACCAGGTCCCAGCAAGCGGCGGCCGAGCGAACTGTCTAATCACCACTACGGCACCCCTTGGTAACGTAGATCAAATGGAGTCCAGTGTGTGAGTGAAACCGGATCAGTCAAAGCAGCTAATGAGACGTTGCCGGGCAGCCAATGGACGTATCCGTTGGTCGACATCAATATCTGGGATGTCGAGGCTGAAAAGAATTCCTTCACGATAGCGCCATTAGACGTCTGTGTCCTATCGAGAGACGTCGTTTGATTGAGAGGCCTACTGCGGTGATGTTCTAATCCAATCCAATCCAACGTAACAGTCGAACTTGTCTGCAGCTCAAGCTGTCGTTTCTTATGTAGCAACAGTTGCTTCGACGATAAAGACCCGGGAACCGGACACAGACACAGACACAGACACACAATCTGGTTTGCAAATTGTTCGTCAGCACCGGACGGTCGTCGGTTTTTGGGGCAATCCGGTCCTCGATGCTTACGGGACGGCCTTCCGGAGGCCAAATTTATTTTATTACTTTTGAGCGGAGAAGAGAAGGACTGCCTGACCGACCTGACCGAGCAAAAAAAAAAAACACCCCACCGCAACCCGGGCCTTGTCCCCGGAAATATGATTTACGAGCCAGTGACCATTTGGGATTGAATTCTACTTCGGTTCGGTCCGGTTCTTGCCTTTTCCGGCGGCGGCAGCAGCATCCCCGATAAGCACCATCATCCCCCACAGCTCTGTTCCGTGGTTCGAGGCTCGAGTATCACTTTGATTTACATCACCCCTTAGAGTGTCTATCACTCGCAGTCGCCAGTCGCAGTCGCCAGTCCCGGGATTGGTCCCGGGGTGGTTCTGGGCAGAGCATCAGAGACGAGAGCGAGAGCGAAAGAAGTGTTTTATGGCTTTCCTAACAACCTTCCTGACAGTCTTTTATTCCAAGAGTCCGAAGAGTTACTTCATTCCGTGCCATTCCTTCCGCCTAACCGTCTTTCGGACTTTCGTTTACAGCCCCGGGTGCCAGGGGCCAGGGGCCATAGGAGCCGATGGTCTGTTCAAGCCTCCTTCAGGCCATAAATCAAGTTTTCGGGGTGGCGGGGGACGTTCGATATCGAACTTTATAGGTTAGGTGCTCTCTCACTCGCCTTTGGGTCCGGCCTGACCTTTTGGATCAATCAATGGAGTCATCGTTGATGTTGTTGTTGTTGTTGGTTGGAATTTTTGGTTTATGTTCGGCCTGTTTCCGAATATTATAATTTCGGAAAACAGGATTCAAGTTCTCCTTCGAGGCCAGGTAATCAAACAAGTTTATACAATCCCCTTGACAGTGTTTGTGTGTGTGTACGGACCCAAAATGGATGTGATGGACTCGTCAAAACATCTTTCAAATACCATTCTGACCACAATGCACACACACACGCGCGCACAATACGTTGTTATGGGGAGAGCGGATGTTTGGAGCAAAATATGGCAAATGTCGGACGAAGAACAAGAAGCACTTCCAGCACGCACCAGCGGATCTGTCACACGCCGCTGCCAGCCCCGGCGAGTAGTTCATTAAGAGGCGAAAGATAAACACCATAAAAAGATTTTATTAGCTGTACAATTTTATGACGAACCGGGCCCGGGGAATGCACTGCGCCCGATTGAAGTGAAGGCAGCAACAGCCTCCTTGGACAGAGAAGGAAATGACGCGCGCGTGTTCGATGATGCGAAACTCCGAGAAGAGGTCAAGACAAGGCTTTTATGGTTCTTCTCCCATCAAAAACACCTATCAGAATTGAAATACTTTTTTTTTACGAATTCACTTCACCATCGGGCACCTACTTTTCATTCATCTTTTCGCTTTTGGAATTCTCAAAAAGAAAAAATAAATAATATGTGTCCGCATCCATGGCGACGGTTTGATGGTTCCAGTTCCAGGCTAGCTCCATAAATTTTATTTATCGATTTGATACGTCTTAAAGTGGCACCTTCTCTGGGCTGATGGCCATCAATCGAACGCTTGCCTGCGTTTAAAGCGTCGCCGCTGTTGCTGCTGCTGTTACTGTCCGCGGTTATCAGCAATCGGGTCCAGCTTTTTAGTACTGGTCACCTCCATCAGCGTCTCCAGTCCAGGATTTCAAGAGAGGAACTTTTTAAAAAGTCCGCGACCAACGCTCGCTCGATACACCACTTTCTTCGTATGGCCAAGCAAGTCGAGAAGAGAACGGGTGTGTGCGGGAGTCCGAAATGTGTGGTTTTTGGAAGTGACTCCCTCCCTGTCTCCCTGTCTTTCTCTCTGCGCCACACAAAGGATCGTTAAATTTAATTGCTTATAAAATTGGTTCTAATTTTATTGGCCGCACGTACGTCTTGGCGTTAAACGATGCGCCGAGCGACGTGTCTGTTGCCGATGCTGCTCCTTCTGCTCCTGCTGCTGCTGCTGTTGGTGACAATCCTTAAGTTAAAAAGCATGTCTAGCAATGGGCCTGGTCTGGTGACTTTTGATTTTTGGGAACACCGCAACCGAGGAACGTGTGAATTGTTGATAGTTGGTCTTGTGGCTCGTCGCAGATAAGCGAAGCTAATTTATGGTAATCCCTCCTGCATGCGATAAGCGATCGAATTCAAGCGGCGTGTCCCGGGGCCTTACAACCGGGTTGAAGGATGTCCTGACGTCACGAGCCCCGATGGCCATTACTTTCATAACTTGTACTACTCAAATTACAGTCCCCCCGAGATGAATCTGCCATCAAAGTGGATTAGAATCGATTCCTCCATGGACGTCGCAACCGTCTTTGCAGATGGCCCCAATTCTTGGTACGCCGTCAGATAATTGGAGTCGTGCACGAGGGCGCCGAAACTTGCGCGCTTCATTAATATATTATAGCCAATTTTCCTTCAAACAAAGAGCGACAGCATCCTCTCGTCAAGTGGCACACGCGCCATCCCAACACGCCAATGGGTGGTCTTTGGTATGTCGAGAATGATGCTACGACATCCTTTCGCTCGAATTTCATTTCGTCGAATGTTGCGAGTGATGACGAGGTGGGTGCGGGGGGCATGGAGGTCGGGTATCCGTTTATCCTGGCGTCGCCACCAAATGAACCGCTACCCCCCTTTTGGGTAGTACATCACTCGGTAGCTCGGTTGTAGATATGATACTTTTATGTAAATGTGTCGCTACTCTCCGGGAAAGCGACGCCGACGCCGCTTCACCCTTCAATCTTCATCGTCGTCTGCTCTTGATCTTAACATTGTTCTTCGCCGACCATTTCGGTCCCGGAGTTCAGTTCAGCGCCGAGATTTGCTCGGAATGATAATGAAAGTATCAAGGAAATTAAATTTAACGAAATTAAAATCAATAACAGCACGAACCCAGACTAGTCAGAGGCAGTACGACCACCATCAGGACGGAATGAAACGGATCTGATGTTCTGGGTGGCGCTGAATGGACGGAAAGAAAGCGAACCGATGTTGATGTACCTTATTCTTGGATCCAGTGCTATGTGTAGATAAAAAACTAAACTGAAGAAAGTTGAAGATTAAATTGAAATACTTCAAGGAAAAGTCCAAGTTATTTTGAACAAAATAGTTGAATGTTTAATATTGTACAAACTGAAAACCGATGTTGTGCCATCACTTCATCCAGCCAAGAGCAAATGTTATTTACTTAAAGGCAGTTCCTAGCATCTTCTCCTCGGTTAAAGGCAACAAGGAACGCGGCCAAGGATTCGGCGCCGCATATAGACTTCCCAGCCAACCAAAACTCTTCCAGAGAACATCATTTGACACCCAGTCCCTGTCACTCACACGTTCGTCTGCCATGCTCTATACCAACACAATGCTGCTATCCTGCAATCCTTCCTCGCACACACACACACCCGTAGAGACATTTCCATCGACGCCTTTTCCATCGCACGCAGATCATGGGGTGGCAAGAAAAATCAAACTACGACAACTTGATTCTCCCAGAAGAGCGGCGCGTCCTCTTGGTTACGTGACGTGACGGCTGCTGTTCGCTCGCTCTCGCATTCGCTCCGGTCGCTGCGAATGCGAATCGCAGCATAACAACATATCCGAGCAGCCATTGCGCTACCGTTGCTCTGCCGCTCTGCTGCTTTCAGCTCGTCAGCAGCAATTCCGCTTTCTGTCGAGGCACTGAACCGGCAACCACCGTCTTTCCAGCGTCCTGCCTGCCTGCCTGCCTGCCTGTCCACCTGCCCCTTCTTTCAACCCAACCCAGTCCGTAGCACGAAAAAGGACATCCGCAAACCAACACCGAGAAACGGGTTTCAAAACCCTCCGTTCATCGTCCTTTTCGGCCAGCTGCCAATGGCCGCTGTCGCTGTTCCTGTGTTTTTTTTCTTTCCTGCCACGTGCACACACACACACACGCGCGCAGAGCCAGATCTCAATCCCGGTGCCCGTCACTCTCATCATCCGTCCATTTTTAACACATTTTTCTACGCTTTGCGCCGTAGCAGCACCGTCATCGTCGTCGTCCTTGAGCATGATGCTGTCGCGCTCGCCTCTTTTCCCCTTCAAGCTCTCTCGCTCCGGCACTGGCACACACACATACACAGTCAGTCGTCCTTTCGTCCTGCTGGTGTGTATCTGTTTTGTGTGACGGCAACACTTCCATCACGCTCGCTCCCAGGAGGTCCTTCGTCTTTGCCTTTCATTCATCCATCTCCCTCTGGAAAAGTCATCAATCACGTTCGCGCTCTCACTCGCTCGCAGGCTCTCTCTTTTTCTTTTTCTCTACCTCTCTTTTCATTTCTCTCGCTTTCATTAGCTCTCTCTCTCTCTTTCGCGTGCGCGTGTAAAACGAGAAGGATTTTGTGTGTGTGTGTGTTTGTGTCTGTGTGAGTGAGCGCATATCAACATGTCAACGAGACGAATGCCAGAGAGAAAACCCACCGCCGGGGACCATCTGGCGCGTTTCTTGCCATTTTTCCCACTTACCTTCGATGTGATGCGTTTCCCATTTCCCGCTTTCTCCTTGGTTCCATCCCCTCGCGTCCAGCACCACTTGGATGGATCGATGAAACGAAGCCCAACCCTCGCGCTTCAGCTCGCATCTTCCTTCATCATCCCCGCGAGGACACTTTCACGGTGGCAGCAGCGACCGGAGTGAAGAAAGTTCTTTACTCGAGGGAACCAAAGTGAAAATCGGTGTCCACGGTGGTAGTAGGTGGTGGAGGTGATTCCGCCGGTTTTTCCGCAGATCACCCCCCCCACTCCGCTCCTCGCGGTGGAGACGTGATGGACGAACAGGGAAAAGATGCACGGAAAGAATTTCGAACAGATTTTTACCTCCATCGCAAGCAGGCTTCGCATCCTTTGCACCGTCACCAGCCATCAGTGTCTCCATTATTGTCCCTCGGGTGTGTGTGTGTGTGTGGATGTTTGTTGCTTTTGGGGTTTTCTAAAGTTTTTCCTCCTGCGAAAATGCGATTTTTCTCTAAAATGCGAATGGGCGAAAGAGCGGAAGAAAATTAAGAGCAAGAGCTGCATCGTACCGAAGACGACATTCGACAAAGGAGATAGCATAGCAGCAATGTCCACAAGAGCCCACCAAGAGGGTCAAGTGATGGACTGCGGTTTGGGGAGCTGGGAGCGTTGCATTCTGGCCACGAGGAGCGCTATGCATGGATGAAATTGAGGTTTGAGGACAAAATGAAACAAGAGTTGGGTTAGGTGTCTTTGTTCGGCTTGATGCAGATGATGATGATTACAATGATGGCATTGGCCAACTGTTCGTCATAAGGATTTCGTTTAATTATGTACTTTTGATACTAGACGTTTCGACAAACTTCAAACTGTTCTACATCATTTGACAGGTTTCAAAATCAACGAAAATTGAACTATTGATTCAGAGCTTTTCTAATGACCATTACACTACTATGAAGCACAGAAAATATGTGTTTTTGTTAGGATGAATTCGTTCGTATCATTATGATGTGAAGTGTATATTCTTTTTTTCCTTATATTTTAACCTATTAATGGATTTTTCGATCCTAATAATAATGTTGATAATAATACAAGAATTTGTTGATCTTTCGCAACATTTTATAACCAAAATCTCGCTACCATCATGCTGGCAAACGAACTGTGGTAAAATATGCTGCTGTTTGTCGCTGCAAACGATTCAGTTTGGAAAATCCGGTAAGAATTTCAACAAATCTTATGAAAGTTAAGCAAATTGAACAGTTACAGAAGTACCGTTTTAAACTAAGTATCGAAATGATTGTGCTGACGCAACGCTGGGTGAAGTTGTTCTATTTCAATCTTCTCGATGCACGCTAATTGACTTTAAAGCTGTTTTGTTCGTGAACTTTTAAACTAAACCAAATAAATCTTTTTATTTTAAATTATGGATTTGGAGTATGTCTTTAACCCTCGATTGGGCACCCGGGTACCCGGGTATCCATTTCAAGTTTCAGCGAAAAAATGAATGACTTCCCGTAAATATTTTTTTACGAAACTCCGGATCCCCAAAGTACAACTCATTTCACGCCGAATTGGCATTGGAATTGTTTTGATAACTAATACTTAAAGGTAATTATGGGCCGATAAAAATAACATACGCCCAGTGGCACCCGGGTACCCGGGTACCCGGGTACCCAGCGCGTTGCCTATGCATATGAGCTACACTTCTCCAAAAAAGTGAATACACAGCTAGCAATTTTAAGAAGAAATGCGTCTTGCTCCGTTTGTAATTGAATTAAAAATATGGGAAAATAATCGATTATGCTTTAACCTATCCTCTATCAATTAACGGGTGATGCGATGCCGTACGATGCCGCTGTCTCGAGAAATTCTCAGAAAACTGCCGGCGTGCCTCAAAATCGTTCCAAAAAAGTGAATACACAGCACACGTGTTCGTTTTGTTTTGTATCATAGATTAATTTTCAATTGATTGGGTAATGATATTTTGGGTGCAATATGCTCAGTCGTTCAGATAGATTCTTTGTGAGTGGTTTTAATCTGCAATATCGACTGTAGTGCATCAAGATTCTCAAAATGGTCAGAACCGAACTTCCGTTGACAAAAAGACAAGATATTATAAGATTGCACGGCGCCCAGGGCAAAAGTTACACTGAAATTGCCCATTTGACTAATGTCAACCGTAATACAGTGGCCAGGGTCATTCAGCGCTTCAAATACGAGGGCCGTGTTTCGAATTTGCCCAGAAACGGTCGACCCTCGGTCTGCACAGACCGTATGCGACGGGCGATCAAAAGAATTGTCGATGCTGAGCCGGAAATTAGTGCTCAATCAGTAGCAACATTGGTTAAAGAACGACACGGCATTTCAATAACGGGCGAAACAGCGCGCAACGTTATAAACAAATTTGGCTACAAGGCCTATAACAGGCGCAAGAAGCCACAGATAAGCCCTGTAAATCGAAAGCGCAGATTGGAATTCGCCAAACAATATCTTAATTACCCACCCGAGTTTTGGAAAAATGTTTTGTTTACGGACGAAAGTAAATTCAACATATTCGGGTGGGATGGCCGAATTAAGGTTTGGAGGCCACCCGGAGAAGGCCTGAACCCTAAGTACACGGCAAAAACCGTAAAACATAACGGAGGAGGTGTGCTTGTTTGGGGATGCATGGCGGCAAGCGGCGTCGGAAATCTGCAAGTGATAAATGGGATCATGGACCAATATGTTTACATCAACATATTAAAACAAAATTTGGGACCAAGTGTGGAAAAATTAGGAATTTCTCGAGACTATTGGTTCCAGCAAGACAACGATCCAAAGCATACGGCGTGCAATACACGGTTATATTTATTGTATAACACGCCTAATCAGTTAAAATCACCGCCACAAAGTCCGGATTTGAATCCCATCGAACATGCTTGGGATTTACTAGAACGTAAAATTCGTCAAACTCGAATTACAAGCCGTTTGGATTTAGAAAACAAGTTGAAGGAAGCATGGGCAACAATTTCCGCAGATTTTACACAAAATTTAGTGAATTCAATGCCACGACGGTTGGCAGAAGTTATAAAAATGAAAGGGTATGCTACCCGATACTGACAACAACAAAAAAGTATCGGAGGTAATAAACGAAAACCGAAAAACAAAACGAACACGTGTGCTGTGTATTCACTTTTTTGGAACGATTTTGAGGCACGCCGGCAGTTTTCTGAGAATTTCTCGAGACAGCGGCATCGTACGGCATCGCATCACCCGTTAATTGATAGAGGATAGGTTAAAGCATAATCGATTATTTTCCCATATTTTTAATTCAATTACAAACGGAGCAAGACGCATTTCTTCTTAAAATTGCTAGCTGTGTATTCACTTTATTGGAGAAGTGTATGTTTATAAACACAAAACAATACTTTTTATCAACATTTATCAATATACTCGGGTCTATAAATTGTTAAATAAGTAAACTACAACATTTTAATGAAAAAAAATTCAAATTTTAATTATTGTTTCGTCATAACACCAGCAATAGGAGAAAAATAAGTAACACATTATTCAGCCTTTATGTGCAATTTCACCTACAAATTATTTCTCATACTGATTAAAAATGGTTTGTACAATGCCATTTTCATACCATATGGGTAAACCATTCGTTTATTTTGATTCAAAAGACTTAAGGTGGGGTTTCGGTTGACCCCGGAAACAAATATAGCAAGGGAAAGCTCTGATGGAAGTGGAAGCCACCGCGATAATTTAGATTCATATACCCTGTAGTTGATTCAGTATTTGGGAATTTCATCTTACCAAAAAATGCTCTATATTTCAACTTTTTTTAAAACTAATCTTACATCTTGCACATTCTTGCAATTTTCAATGAAATAACTAGGTCATTTTTCCCCCTTGCGGATGAAGTAGTCGCCTTTCATAATACTTTTGCACACCTCACATGTTGTTTGCTAAAAATTGAATGTGAAATTGAAAAAAATGAATGTGACAAAACAATTGACAACGCGGATAACGAAAAAAAGATTTTTTTGCTTATTGTTCCTTGGTAAGTTCAAATATTTGTGAAGTTCTGCGACAATAACAAGTAAACTAATGGCAAGTAGCTGTTCGATTGTGATGAGTCTGTTTCTCCCGGGTAAGACATCAAATATACTACTTCTCTGGCGTGAATGCTTGTCTATCAGCCAGAAAATTATTGCCCGGTGGTAATCTAATAAGTCACAAGTTAAAAAATAAAACATTTTGAAATACACGGAAACTTCTTTACCATACACTGTTAGCTTTGCGCGAATGTATTGTGTAATCTTGCAGGTACCTTGATATGAATAGCTGCTCGTAAATTTGTGAGGAATACCTTAAAAATGGCAGCTTATGTTTTAAAAAATTAATATTTCGCATTGTGGATTCCTCTATTACTAAAAATTATGTACCTTTCACATCTGCAACATCAATTCGTACAAATGGTATGGTATGACGAAAGTGTTTGCTATCGATATGCTCTATCGGTCACCATGGTCAGCATCACTAGTATCAATTGTGTGGGTTGTGCAAGAACCTTTTATGATGCAAAACAGTTTTATTCGATGAAATAATTAATTTCATTGGAACAATTACAGAAAAATAACATCACTCTTAGATTTCAATGCTTGCTTTACGACGTATTCGGTAGAGAATGACCGTATGAAGGGGTGTCATTGATATTGTGTTCCTAGTTTTTATTGTTTTTTAATGCATTTTGTTTTGATTTTGAAACAAAAACACTTTGCCAAGACCCTTAAATTAGTTCTTGTGCACTATTTTTGCAATAAAACTGATGAAAACGATGGAACAATCACTTAACTATGCAATGCACATGAGCTGGGTACCCGGGTACCCGGGTGCCCAACGAAGGGGTAAACGCCGGGTGCCCAACCGAGGGTTAAACAATTACATGCATTTTGTTTCAGTCGCTAGAACACTGTTTAAACTGTCTCCTAAGATAAAACCATGTGTTTGAATTTCATTTGGTCGTTTACGTATCAACGCAAACCAACGGGTTTCTTTTGCTAATCCTTAGGTTATACAGTGTTCGTAACATAAGCTCATAGACTCAATGGAAACGCCTACGAAAGAACTGTATCGCAATAATCTATCGAAACTGAATTCCGTTCTCAAACACTGAAAGCATGTCCAAGACGAAAGAAACTTTTGATTTGATGATTCTAATCTATTTCATTAATTTTACTTCAACTCTCGTATAAAACATTTCTGTACTTAGCTCTGGGCCAACGTTATTAGCTTTAGATTGTTTGCGAATTCTCTCATAGAAAATGCTTAACTAAATGCTAATCAGACATGCTATTGGGTTCTCGTGTGAGATGAATAATGGAAAACAACGAAGAAAATTTGGAGAAACGGCTCTTCATTTCTACCAACTCAAGTTTGGGCATAATAAGCAAATTGAAATAAATTATTTCGATTGATGTTTGTCAATTTGCAACACGCACAAGACGACTTAGTCTCTAAAATTAAAACATTGTTGTACGAGCACATGTTGTCACTGCTGCAGTATCAATGGCAACAAAAGACGTCTTAATTATTAGTTTCTTCGTCATTTTCTCTCTTTAATAAAAAAAACTCCTCCTCCTTAATCTTAAAGGAACTGTTAAGTCTAAATTTATAGATAGGAACACAAATTATAGATCCACGATTCGAACTCACCATCGCGCATCGAAACACCTTGTCATCCATTCAGCCACCAGGACCATCCATTACCGGGACTCCTTTGTACTCCGTATTTTACTTTAAAACCTTCACGGCCAGAAGATCATAATATCCTCCGATGCATCGGCAGTGGCATTGAACCCCCACTCCCTCCCCCTATTATCATCATCATTTGAACCATTGATCCTCACGCCGTAAGACGGAAATTCGAAAATCGATTCACCCGTCCACCCCACTCCAAACAGCCCCGTAGCCGGGAGCTGGGTAGAAAGCGCGGGGGGAAGAAAATCGAAAAGAAAGTCTCCAGCCGTTCGGCGTTCCGGCGTAAAGACAAAAAAAAGCGTCGAGAAACCTTCCATTCTCCTTCCTCCTTCGGCGAACGCTGCGCCAACCGACACTTTGAGAGGTAAATAGTACATTTCGTCTATTTTCAGACATAATTCAAACTCTGAGACAGGCCGAACGTAATAAATCTGTCAGAAAATGTTCCACCACCACTGTTCCCGGTCCACTGTCCCTTTCTCCTTCCTGGTTCCTTCCGCAGCCACTAGTCAGCTATCGCGCACCGTGCAGCCGAAGCCGGAGCCGGAGCACGGGGCGCCCGAAGTCATCAAGCCCGAGACGTCCGACTGCTTTCTTTTCTTCTCATCGACATCCATCATGGTTTCCTTTGGCCCGTTTGGGCATTGCTTTCTCGCGCGAAGGAAATGCGCCAGAAGCAGAGCTCCAGCTCGCATCACACACACACACACACAGAGACCGCTCCTCGAGAGGTCCTCGAGACATGCCGCGCTTCGATCCACGCGTTGGTTGTGTGTCAATGGCAAACCGTTCCGTTCCGTTTCATCCATCGTTGCACACGGCAGGGCCCAGGGGTAACGGGGCACGTTATGGAGTGGACGGTGGCCACCGCAGCAGCCAACCAGGGAAGGGAGAGGAAGGACCATCATAGCCTGAACCGGAACTGCATCACAGTTCACTGAGCGTCTTTGTTATTAGAGCGACATATCGGTAAATTATGTGCCCAGCCCACGTCACCATACCAACCGTTATGTGTCTGTGTGTGCTTTGATGTGCCTGAACTCGATGGCACGAAATCTGCTCCGATGAAAGTCTCCGAAGGACAATAACCAAGGACCACCAGGAGGAGTTGTACCACCGTCAATGCGCGGAAAACCGCTGGTCGCACCTTAAGTTATCCTGAGGTGTCTGGGTCCACGACCGAGGTGCAGTTATCCATCGCGCACCGATTCTCTCGGGCTGATCGATGTGGTGGTGGTCGAGGGTTGCAGAGGGCACTGCACGAGGAGTCGAATGCTTCGAAAACTTCGAACACTCCAGCTCCTCAGGAAGAGTAATTAAGGAGCAGGATATGCCGGTCCTGAAGCTGGCTGGATGGTGTGATGGTGACATAAATTTCCAACCGACATTGCACGATCGTCGAAGCAGGCGAAGTCCTGAAGATGGAACAAAAGCATTTTTACGCGGGAGAAACGCAGCAACCCTCGCCCTCGACTGGACTTGGAGGTGTTGGTTGGTTTTTTTTTTTTGGGAGGAAGAAAGAGATTTATTTAAAAGGAAAATCCTCGGGAGAGGAGGGAATGGCGCACATAATGGATTACACTTTCGGGAGGTTCGGGAATGCGCCTCCGAGACACGGACAGACAAAGTCAGTCAGGTGTGTCGTCGCCTGCAATGGTGCAATGCAATTTGTAGAAAAGGAATTCAGAATACAATCGATCGAATTCGATTCGAGGATTCTTAAGGTTCCAAAGTAAAGACGTTTTCTTGGGAGGAGACAAAGAATTGTTGACAAAACATTCGTAGCCTGTACGAGTTCCGTCTTCAGGTGCTTCTACATCTATCTGTCAAAAAGGACAAGCATAGAATACACGCTAGACGCGTACTAGACACACATGGCCTTGCTGGCCAATAGCCATTTGAAATTTTCATATTCAGCAACGAGTTCCCTTGAGTTCCTTTGGCTGTTTTTTTTTGGTTTATTTATTTCCTCAACAAAAGTTTTGATATTCCCGAGCCCCGAACTGTGGTTCGACTTATAGTAGACGCAACTTCCCAGACCTCTATATAACCGCTGGAACCGCTCGAACCGAAATGTTCATCTCCATCGGAAAGGACCTCCGTGGATCGGGTCCTCGCCGGATCCGAGCCTTCATTTCATGAGACCCGTCGCACTGTAACGGCATCCAATCAAACGGAACTCGTTATCGTAGATAACAGAGTCGTAACATAAATATGAAGGCACCAGAGCACCATCTACTCGCTTCGA
This sequence comes from Anopheles darlingi, assembly GCF_943734745.1. Lineage (NCBI taxonomy): Eukaryota > Metazoa > Arthropoda > Insecta > Diptera > Culicidae > Anopheles > Anopheles darlingi. Next base: position 58,953,536 of record NC_064874.1, read on the forward strand.
ACACAGGCACGTTCCCCCTGTATCCGTGTTTGTCTGTCTGTGTGTGTGTGTATGTACCCCGGCCATTCTCCGCATTCGCTCCATTTTCCGCAATTTTCCATCACTCTCCGGAACCCAGGGCCGATGCCGATGATGCCGGCGATGCCAATGCTGCTCGATGTCGGTCTATCTATCTGCGTTGCCATGTTCGACATTGAAGGAAAAACGTTTCTTTCTCCATCATCTCGTTTCGCCGTCGGCGTCGTCGTCGTCGTCGGTCCTTCATTTCTTTCTCCGAATCGAAAGCCCCCCCCTCTTGTGCTCCGTTTTCGCATTCCGTTCCTGCTCCTATCGTCCTGGTTGGAGGACGCACATGTGGTTTGGGGGGGGACCAATCCCTCCGTACCGCCGTGATCGTGATCGGAGCTCGGCCCCGGGAGCTCGGCAAATGCTTTGTTTTGGCTCGGCCCGGGCATCGGGGCGGCAATAACACGTACAAGACTTATGAGGGTTATCCTAAGTTATTGTTTATATTTATGCTAGGCATCTCATTGCGTTCCGGCGCGCGCGCCGCCTCGAAATACGAGGACAGCAGCACATACCAGGTCGAGTGAGTGTACGCCACGCTCGCGCCATGATGTTATACTCGAGCACAGACTATGTCCTCTGGTGTCTGGTGTCGTGTCCCGGAGTTGTGCAAAATTGGAAAGGACCTCGGTTTTCGGTTGGATGTTGCAGTAAACACAGAGCACACTATGTAAATCTATGTTGGCATTCTAATGAAGCATGGATAATGGATTGCTTTGCTTAGAGTGCTTAGAGAGCGCAGAGCATTCTTACAAGAACATTTGTTCCAAGAACTTATCAAACCGTCCTCTGCGCGTAGCTTTTCAATCTCTTGTATTAGATTCATTTAGTTGCGAGTCCTTCCCAATGTGTGTGCCATCATCCTTGCGATGAGATGGAACTTGGTTTGATGGGACTTCACTCCTGCCCCTAGTCCTTGACTGATACCTCCAAGCCCCGGGAGCATGCCCCTCGCTCGCTCGTTCGGTTGCTCGCGGACCGAAAAAGGAATCCAAAATCATATCACATTCCCCGGGCCCGGGGAAAATATGATTACGGTTATGGAAATGGAAATAGATGAAACGAAGATTGACACACCGAACGCCGCGGAATGGTGAAATCGTGTCGAGGGCACCCATTTCCACACCGAGAGGAGAACCTTTTACCGCCAACGCCGTGACCTCCATCATCATCAACAACAATAACAACCAAAGCAGCAGCAGAAGCAGCAGCAGCAGCATCAGCCCAGGGGCCATGTTTGGCGCCGTGTTTTTTGCTCGATCGATGCTCGATCGGTTTTCCATTTTCCACGACGATGCCCGGAATGAGAGCGTTCCGAGCTCGCGCATAACAGGCGTCGGTATCGGTCGTCGGTCGTAGGTATCCTTCTTCTATGATTTGATGGCTGCACCACTACCATTACGGTTTGATTGAGTCATCCTCACCCACAACCGCAACCACAGCGCAGCCAAAAAGGACGTTCTTTTGACGTTCGTTCGTTCTTTTGCTTTCGGCCGTGGCTCTCGGCGCTGGCACGTTCCGATTCATTATGGAGCCTCCAGCACCGTGGTCCCGTGGTATCGATTCATGGGAGTATCGGTCGCATCATCAGCAGCAGCAGCATCATCATCATTTGCACGGCCTAATAATTTTGACGCCCAACAGATTCGGGGTCGTGCGCGAGGTTATCGTTCTTTTTCCTCCACCAAAAAAAATGGGAAGAGACCGGAGATGCCCGGAGGTCCTGATAATCGGAGATCGATACCGACCGACCGAAGACCGAAATAACTTTGATGAGCCTTGGGAAAACTTCGTTTTCAATCAAGCAAATGTTCATGTCCGACAGGCAGCCAGAATGGTGATTTGTTCGTACAGAGCTCGGGAGGTTGATGTCATAGTACGACGTCACACCATCCACCATCGCGATGTCCTGGCTGGCAGATACATCTTGTTGCTGATGATGATGATGGTGAGGATGGGTGTGAATCCCTCAGTTCCCATTATGAGGCGTGAGACGAGCGTCAAGTCGGTGCACTGTGAACGTGTACTCGAGGGGAATCAGAAGGATGTACTACCATCCTGCATTTGCTGTTCCAATCCAATCAACGCGCTCATATGTACACTGTTTACCATTCGGCTTATCGTCACCGTGACCGCCGTAGATTCGTCAGACGTCACGTCGCCATCTTTCGTCTTCGAAGGGACGGGGGAAACGGTATTACGGTACTATCGATGGTAAATATTGAAGGAGCTGGACCGGATTGTTGGGTAATAAAAGAAAATGAAACATCATTCATGCGTTCCTGACACTCCTCGACATCCTATTTCCATTTGTTACACCTAATAGGAGGTACGAGGAGGAGGAAACAACCAATAACTTGGTGAATGTTTGTTGATAGATTGCGATAAACAATCATTACCTAAATTTGTGTGCTTTACTTGAAGCAATTTGAAGCTGGTTGGTTTACTGAGACACATGAAATCGTCCTTGCCGATAACGATGGGGTATCAGACTGAAAAAAACAACAATTTATTTCTAATAAGGCCATGGATTCGTCCGATGCGCCATGCGGTCTTCATGTTTTTCAATTATGTATTATTAAATTTATTATTATTAAATTTCTTAGTCCATAATTCTACCAATCCTGTTTTTCATATATCATGTGTATCCATCACTCGATACCAAGTAGTTTGATTAAAAAATAAGGTCATTTTGAAAAATAACGAGATCATCAAAATTTCTGATCATACTTTCGGCCTTTGGTTGTTACTCAACTTTCAATCTCGGACTTTAATGCAAATGCGTTTCGTTTCCAAATAAGCGCTCTCCGTTTTAACAAAAACATTCTCTGACTAGTTTTTCGTCCTTTTACATTTGACTAAGTGCTCAGCTAATCAATTTTACAGCATTTTCCTCGGTTTTTGGCGTCGAATGTCGATACGTTGTCTCATTAAATATCAATCAACACCAGTGTGCAGTGGTAGTGGCTATTATCCTTTGGTAGTACCAAGTTATCAGTCAATAATTTCTGTCTGTTCTGATAGGTGGTAAACCTATCTTATTCTTTTAAATCGCTACTGAAGCTCTTTTTTTTATAAGCAAACCATATTTTTAACAGTCTAATTTAATAATACAAGCAATGTAACACGTGCTATGAATGTTCAGATTGAATTGAACATGTTCATATTTCATCTATTTCAAGGTCTGGTTCCTTGCAAACTTACTTGGAAAGCTAAATCTTATAAAACTATAACTATATGAAAAGTAATGCATAAAATGAAAAGTAAAGCATCGTTATCTTGAAGTTGTACAATATGGAATGTATTGAGCATTTAAATTACATCAACATTATAAGCAATTCAAATGCATTCTATTAAAGTCTGTTACTTTATTTAATGCTTTCTCGTATTTATTTGTTTTAGCAGTTAATCTTTTGTGTAACAAAATTCAGTTTTAGGTAACAAAATTCAATTATTTTCACAATTTCACTCGTAATTACAATACAATAACCCAAAGACACCGAACAAATCCGACGAACAAATCGTACCTCTACCGCCATCTATCGGTCGGGACTGGGAGCAGCAGCCAAGGAAAATCGTTTTCCACGTCCAATCACCGGACCCATAAATCTTCCCTTGTCGCAACCGCCTTCTCCCTTTCCCCTGTGAGCCAAACTTGACAAACCGTACTCTCCATCGTCATCTCATCATCCCTTCCTAATCTCCTTCTTCGTCCTTCGTCAGGGGAGAAAGGACCGTCCGTTCGTCCGTTCGTCCTTCGATGGCTGGTGCGTGTTCCGGGGTCGAAGCCGCACCACAGTTGAGAAAGAAATCCAGAGCTTTGGCTCCGGAGCGCAAATCCGGTGTACATGAACCCATCAAACACACTAAAAACCGCTCCGGTCCCGACGGTGGCGACGGCGGTGGCGGCCATCGTCACTGGTCGACGGCATCGCTTTAGGGTGCGTCCGCGTCGCTCGCCGCCAAGTGAGTTATGATTTTTATATCCCAACCCCCCTTTCTCCTCCTCGTCCTCCTGCACGGTGCGGTGCCGAGGGATGCTGCACAATACGAGATAACACCGTGAGTGAGCGTGAGGGTGGTACGCGACGCGAATTGCGAAGGATTTCCATTTTCCCGGTTACTGGCAGCGAGGGGGGGTGCGAGGATGTGTCAAGCGTACGACGACGAAACAGACACCGAGCGAGAGGCGCACCCATTAAAAAGCATGACATACGGTGAATGGCGTCGTAAAATGAGGGAAGAAATGTGGCCAGCATGGTTCATCTTTGCATGTTTAGTTGCACCATAAAGATGGCTCGTGGAAACTCATTTCTTATTTACATTTGCTCCTAATGGAGCAGAAGCAGAAGCAGAGAAGTTGTCATTCGGAAATTTTGAATTCCACCTTCCGTACTACCGCTCTGCAGCTACTTCTACTACAATTTGGCGCTACGAACCCTTGAACCTGCGGCACCGGTTTATGATTTAGCGAGCTGGCATATGAAGAAAATGGCCGTTCCCTTTCCCCTTTCTTCGTGTGTGTGTCTGCTGCTGCTGCTGCTGCTTAATCAACATTCCCGGATGATATAACATTCTTTTCTAATTAAACCTCCCTTTTAAGACGAGAGCAGGTTCCGGATTTCAGAACACGCCAGCCACTTCCTGCAGCGCGTTATGACAAAAGGTGAAAGGGATGACGCGATACGCGTTGCTATAGAAGAGATGCCAACATATCATTCCATGGCCTTCTCAGCATCTCACCAGCGCATAGCTCTCTCTCACCTTGCAGTGCTAGCGCCCGCCATGGTGGTGGTGGAAAACTCCCAGGAGAAAAATCATTTACACAAATCCTGCCCGAAAAGAAATGGAACCTGGGGAGCGGCAAATCAAGTGAAAGAAGCGACGGCGACGGGGGTTTTCCACCCAGCGCACACACCCCATAAATGACGGCGGCGATTGAGCCTCGCATCGGTTCGCTTTCGCCAGGGGAGGAAAAGAGACACTTCCGGTGTACTAGAGAAAAAGAGAGCGAGAGTCCTCCACGGATCTCTGTTCGGATCCCGGACGACGCTTTTGGTGGATTCAGTTGTGTGTCAGTCAAATGGCAGCGTCGTGGCCGTCGGTGACGAGTAACCGACAGCATTCGACGAAGAAGAGCACAAAGACCGACCGAGTAGAAGGAGAAGAAGAAGAAGCAGAAGCACATCCTGCGCACGCGAACGGACGAACACCCGAACACCAAGCGTCGGTCGTCGGTCCGGGAAGTCAAACGAACGAACGTGAAGGTGGCCGTAAAGGTGCGTAATGGCGTTCACCGTCAAGTCGACGGAGCGCATCCCGCCATCGATTAGACATAAACGTGTCACAGACCGGGGGGTCGGTTGAGGGGGGACTCTCGAGGACGAGGCAGCGAGGGAGGTTGTCCGATTTTGACATTGACGTTCCGGCGCACGCAGAACCACCGCACCTTCTCCTTCCCTTCGGTGTTTTGCGTCCGTATATCCGGTTGACGACGACGACGCACACAACTGTACGGTGGATGACGAGAACAGACACATACACACGCACATGACTGTCGTTTGACGCTTGTCGTCTACAACTACCACGGCGATAGTTGGAAGGAGTCGGAAAGGATCCGAGTAGCCTTGGGAGGATTCGCACACACAGCTCCAACTGCGGCTTATGTACAAGGTACAGGTCCAAGCGGGCCGGGAAAGCGTTTTTTGCGAAACAAGACAAGTGACAAGATGTACCGCACACTAGCTGCGCTGGTATGGCGAATGATATGAAGAGGATGACGACTTTGGTTGTGAGTGGCACTCACTCCCTCACCATTTTTCCATTTTCCACGAGAAACGAAAGCTCGCTAGCAATGTGACGACCGCGGTTTGTGCGCTTGTTTCTTACAATGTACGCCCCTCGGGTTATGTGGGAGAAATTCTTCCAGTTTTTCCACCAGCACGAAGGACGGAAAAGTCATGAGGCCATGCCGCCCCCTCTCTCCACGCTCCGCCCTCCCTCCCCTGCTCATGCGATCAGTGGCACTTGAATGGATTTCGGTGTTGATTGAAAGTTGGGCTGATGGAAGGCTGCCATGCGAGAAGTTTCTCGTCCTAAATTGTGAGCCTCCCATCTCGGAGAGAGGTTTTTCGTTTTCCCGTCGTTCCTTTTTTGTGTTTCGCGTTTTTCACGGGCTTATGGCGTCCCGCTTTTTAACGACCTCCTGGGCAACGGGATGGGGCTGGGTGGTGGCGCTGGCAGGGTGGGTTTAGTGGCAGCTTAGTGGCTCCCTTTGCTTATGATAAAAGCGTCTCCATCGGGGAGTGAAGCAAGAAAACTACATCGTTAGTTGCTGCTGCTGGTGTTGCTGTTGCTGCTGCTGTGTGTTTGCTGGAAAGTTTGGTGTAATTTACTCGCGAAAGCATTTGGTTCAATTTCTTTGGCCAACTTCTATAATCATTTCGAAAGTTCTAGAAAGCTGTTAGAGCGATAGCTTGAGTACACTAAATAGCAAACGAAAATATTGCTTATAGGGGCTGTAAAGAATGTGTTTGTGGTTCAAACAAATATTTTATCTATTTATGCAGTTGTATGACGGCTAATTTGACTAGACTAAATATTTATAATCTTATATGAATGAATGTGCAAGCATGGTTATTAATTCTTATAAGAACTTGATAGATTTTGCTATTTAGATTTGAATTGGAAAAGCAGATATTTAATAACAAACAAAGGAAATAAGCGATGGTTAGAGGTAACTCTATTACAGGCAAAATCCTTTTTTCAGTTTTCCATTTTTTGAGCTTATGCATAAAAGAACGGTTAGAATCAAAAGGAAATATTACTTTTATCTTTTCATAAGAACAATTTGCATTGTTAAATTTGAAATGTGTACTTTTCAGTTTTTCTAGTATCGTGTAAATAGAGTATAAATGGAAGCATTTTTACATTATTTTCCGCTGCTTTCCGTCTTGGTTAGAACAATAATAATGTACCCCATTTTTCTCAAAATTGCATATCTTTAGATATTTTTAATAGTAAATTGATTTTCGTTCTTCTTTCTTCGATGGTTAAAGAATTGAGAAAGAAGGTCAGGATGTTACGGTTTTCGGGAAATTAGAACGCAAAATTAGGTTAAGATAAAATAAACAGTTTGACCAAATGCTAAATAACTGCTAATCGTTATCTAGAAGAGAGATATTACGCTTGATTTATAATACCTCAAAAAAATAATTAAACACTGAACAATAATTCAACCTATTAATCCTTTTCAAATGTTTGATTGGCTATTCCTTCAGTAGCTAAGTCCATTTCAATTCCTTTAGATTCAGATTTAATCGTACTTGATTATTTAATTATTGAAGAGAAATATTAGTTCAAGGATACATCTTAAGTATTCTACTACAATATACAATTTTGTTTCTAATTATATTTCATTGAATTGAAATTTCATTATCCAACACCTAAAAATCTCGTAGGATTTGTAATTCAATGGTTCATCCTTCCTGGTACGTAATCTGTTCCCTTCAAATGACTTCTACGCATCCTCAACCACCTACATGCGACATGGTTTTGCAGAATTTCAAAAATTTGTCAGCTTCTTCCTCCACCGCCTAGCCTAACCAACCCGCCAGTAGCCGCGGACCAGTCGGCGGATCAACGGTCCTAATTGTGGCCCACTTAGAGCCACCCGGCATCGCAGCAGCATCACGATACACATCCTCTTATACTTCATATTTCCCACAGCACATCTTTGTGTGCCGCCGAAAAGTACACACATCCATTAGGAAGCACTTTAGGTGGCGGTGGTCGTATGTCGTTGCGTGCCATCTCTCTCCGTCTCCCCCTTTTTCGCGTGGCAGCAACTCCAGAACAGCACACCCATACACACACACACACACATAATGCGTCAAGTGTAGCGAAGGCGCATAAACAAGTGCGACCGACCCCTCGAAACGGTCGAGGGATACGCATCTCGTCGTACTGCGCTGCTCCGTAGTGCTACTAGTGCTGTTCGGCAGCCCAAACTCCCCACTGACGGTGGCTCATAAACACACCGGAGTCCGGAGGTGTTCCGGTGTTCCGATGGTGCCACTACCGCCGGATGGCGTTCGTTCGAAAATAGTGAACTTCGAGAAGCGGCGCGCTAGTGGCTCTGCGAGTGGATCTCGACGTTCCGGGATCCACTTTACTTCGCTTCAGGTGTCAGTCGGTCGGTTGGGCTTGTGTGTCTATGGACTTGCGGACCCGCCCGTGGCCACACCGGGAGAGCATTTATCTTCGGCTAAACACGCTAATACGACGACAAAACATGCATGTTGCCTTTCGGCCGACCAGATGCCGACGTGTAGCATCAAGTACACTCGGCGCATCGAGCGACCGACCAACGGACGGACGGACCGTGTGAGAATTTGGTCTGCCAGGACGCGTGCCATAGGGCTCGGTAGCGGTCACTAATTTTTGCAGAGCAATGCACACACGGACTACGTACATACGACCGTTCGCCTGGTACTGGGGAGCACCGTTTAACGCGAATTCCACTGAATTTTGTAGACGAGTGACGGCAAGTTGGAGTTGGTGTTCAGGGATCTCCTGCGGTCCTGCGGTCTGCGTGCGACTAATAACCGCAGGAATTTGAAACGTGAATCATTAAATCAGGACAAGTTATTGAAGATCCCATTAAGTGACTATTCGGCCATATCATATACAGTCTTAGCGGGAACTAGCGGGAGTCGAGGATCTTGGAATCAGGATCCTCCTGGAATTCACTCCGCTGATGTGCTGCCATAGAAGTGTTTTATCAGTTTCCAATTTCCAGTTGCTTGTTATGGTTAGCAGACTTTTTGTTTTCGGAATATCGCCCGAAAAACATACCAAAACACATCGATGACACATCGATGGCTGTTGCAGTTCGAACACATCCCTTGCGATTACACCGTTCGACCATGTCTTCAGAATTCAACGACACAACATTGTCGAAGGCGATGGCTTTCGGACGCGTACGATGCAAATATAAGAATGAATTTCATGCCTGCGGACGTTGGCGCTAAACCACAGCCACCATTCTTTGGAGGTGTCTGCCCCCTCTTCACGGGTCTCGTGTTACATGATGGCGACGGAAATGGCCATACCTCTCGGGTCACGCGGCTAACCGATGTCCAACTTTCCCCGAATACCGAGTAGCGGAACCGGATAACATCGCTTTTCCCACAAGTCCCACCGACGATCGCTGTAGGTCGCATCGATAAGAGACAGAGCAGCAGCAGCACGGTCATAAGATTGGTATGGTCTGCGAACCCTGTGTGTGTGTCCCCTCGGTGTACCCTCGGTGAGTCAATAATAAGGCGTCGGGCTTGAGGCGGATGCGGATCCGAACCAACAGCGTCCTCATAACTTCCACATGAGCGGCCATCCCCATCTCCTGATCCGCAAAAAGCTCATCAGACGCGTTCGTACGTTCGTGGAACATAGGGTGCGTGCGGTGTAACGCTCTGGTCCGTGTGTGTGTCCGGTCTTTATCCTTTCGAGTTGGACTACGGGTAGCAACGGATCATTGGACCCACCAACTGAGGTGGCGGACCTCGAGTTCGATGTCGTCAAGTCGGCAAACAACGATAACACCATCGATGTCGATGCCGATGCGTACACGACGACGGGATTCCCCGTTCCTACCACATACACACAAGACAAGGCGAGGACATACTCGTACTCCGCGACCGTCAGAGAGTGTCGTATATGGACCGAGGACCTCCAGCTCCAGCGCTTTGTCCCGGGGGCGCGCGTTCGTCGACTAACGGATGTTAGCCAAAGTTGTACCTAGAGTTGCGTCTGACCACGACCACGAAAGTCCTCCCCCCCGTACCCCTACCCCTACCGCGGAGTCCGGAAAGAGTCCCCGGGAGAAAATTTAAGAGACCTCAGGGACAATTTTATTGTTTTCAATATCCTGCAAATCAGTGTGCGCTTCCGCTGGGTCGGTTGCAAAAAGGAAGAGGGTAGGCGGGGGACCCGCATATGGTTCGCATACGGGTGCAACGGTATACGGTGTCCCCCAGTGCCTGCCGGGTATGCAGCACACTGAATGGTGCACCCCGATGGAAGATGAGATATCGAATCGGTGGCGGAAGTTTCAAGTAAATTTTGTGATCGAAATGGCGAGTGCAACTGTCTGGAATTGATTTTCCAAACTGGCAGCATTGGCAGGCACGTGCTTTTGTTTGTGTTCTTATCGTGATGGTTTTGCATTTTTCGGAAGACTTCTTGGGATTTTATATCTTAATCTAATTGGATTGCTATAGTTCCTCTCTTTTGTATCAATTATTTTGATTATGTTTGTTATCAAAAACGTCATAAATGTGAGCATTTGTAGAATAAAATTTGGAATTCCTGCTCCTCTTGTATGACTTCATCTTTTTGATTTTCTTTCTGGGTATATTTTCTTCATAAGCATGTAAGTTACAAAAGCTTACATTTGTTTACATTTAAGATCAACATCTTTAATATGTTACATGTTCTGAACTGTAACAGACGATTTATGTTTTTTCTGCATCTATTAAATGGATGCTTTATATGTATTTTAAACGTTTCAATGTTCTAATCCTGAAGGGTATTTTCAAAGGCCAAGAGAGTGCAACCTCCCCGTATGACAAAAGGTATGCAATGTGGCTGCTTAATGTTTAAGCGACTGATAATCGGCAACTAAGCGACCACTTTGTATGAAAGGTCCAGAAATCTGGCCGGTTAGTAGTCGCTAAAACATTAAGTAGCCACAATGCATACCTTTTGTCAATTGGGTCCTGGAATATTGTGTATTAAACTGAATGCATAGACATATTTCGTGTCAATTTGACCCAAAACTCTATTTGTCAATTATATTCGGGAAAATGCATAAGCGATAATTTTAGAAGATAGAAAATTCTTAAATCTTCACCGAAAGTTTGATTTGAAAAATGTACACCGAGAGTTTGATTTCAATCACGCTTTCGTCATTTTTAGTACATTTAGTACAGATCTTTAAAGCAGCACAAGTAATTGATTCGAAGACTTCAATCCTTTTCGAAATCACAATCCATTTTCCTATTTACGTCATAACCACCATTTATCCAACCTGAATAAATTATGTGTTGCATGTCAGATTATGAATATTATGCAAGTCACGCACGTATGAAGAATTGCAATGAAGACTATTGGAACAATTATCCTACCATCTGGCTTCAAAACGCTTCTTCACTTAATTAATGTTTGAACGATGCAAATCTGTTACAAACCGTCACCGTTTTGCCGTTTTGTCTTCCAATCTCTTCCACTAGGACCTGGCCTGGCAACAGGCTGGTGCGGCTTTGTTTGCTCCAGGGGCATTAAATCGAGATTAAAATTAAGTATGTTCCAAGCAATACATCTTCAGAAGTTGTTAATTCGCAAAGCATTGCACCACATCACCGAGGCTCGTGTGGCAGATTCAGGTTCTATAAACACACCGCTGGACTATCCCGCCAGTCGTAGTGTGCCATGAAACCGGGAATTAAAATCCAACGCAATGGCGCCGAAGCCGATGCCACGAAAATGCAGCACAGGAGAAGGAGTACGCAATACTACGCGGCGACGTACCTTTACACCCGGATGGCGGCTGTGGCTGCGGCTCTTGCTCTCTAATCTGCCAGCGCTGGTAATACTCATAACAACTTCACTAATGCCACTGT
>NC_064874.1:58980282-58992782 GCF_943734745.1 Anopheles darlingi
ATGACATATTCCTATAGCTCCCAGGAGACCGCAGAACGGTGGCGCTTCCGTGAAGGATGGAGGAATTACTGGCAGAACATGACAATTATCACTTGACTTTATCGAGGAAGGCACACATTGTATAAAAAAAAAATTTTTTTCGGGGCATGTAGTAATGTTAAGTTTACGAAGAATACTCAGATGAAGCACCTTCTCAAATTATTATCTTATAGCAATTTTAATCCAGAACTCGTAGGACTTGAAAAGCAAATGATTTGTAACGAAATGCTCATCAAAGCGCGAAGCTAGGCCTTAATTCCAAAAGCTACATTATATTGAATTACAAATTACCTTTAAAACTAAACAAAGTTTCTTCAAATTTCGAGCATCTGTTGATAAACGAATATGTTTTGATTTGTTATGATGCAATAACAGTATATTTAACATGTTGTAGACCAACTAGCGATGAAGACCAGCAACTTAAACCTTGAAAAAGTTGCGAAACTTCACCTAATCATTCGAACATAAGCCAGCATCCTACTTAAGGAATCGGAGTAAACACACCATCCACCACCAACGTGCCAACTGGCCCCCGCCATCAATTGATGGTGGCGGTCGGTCGGTCGTTGTCGGTAAATTTTAAATAAAACCCCTGAAAACGTTCTCCCCGTCGGATTCGCGATGAAGTGCGGCGGCCAAAGGCACGATGCTCACGGCCAATGCTCAAACGATACTTATGTGCACCAACACATCCTGCTCCATCCTCCAATCGGTGACGATGACGATCCACTTGTCCCAGCTCGGGGCCACTCGGGGGAGGCTCGAGGACATCCACGGCCACGGCAGTGACGGCCGGTTGTCACGGTTGCCATTCGCCACAGACCAGGCCAGTAGTCGAGTTCATCCCGGGTCCCTTCTTAATTGGTGGCCCATGTTACACGCAGCCACACACGCGCCCTTAACCACAACCTGGCCGGGCTAGGGTGGCCCAGTTGGCGCATAAACATAACGCCAAACATAACTTTCCCGTCAGCCCCGTCCACGACAACGACGACGACGACGAGCTCCTCTCCTCCCCTGGATGTGCTGAAGCGAATCATTTTTCGTGAAGTCACACCAGAACCACCACCGGGATGGCACACATGAGGACGTACGCTGACGACGCTGACGACGGCGTAGTGTGGTCGTCGTCGGTGTGGCCACGTACCACACACCGAACCATAACCGTAACAGATGGGAAATTGCGTCGGCCCCCTCGCCCCATTAGGTCTCGCTTCCTCACCGTTTGCTAGATATTAATATGACAAGCCATGACTCCCGGACCCTGGACCGTGGACACATATATTTAGTGTAGTGTGGGCGCGCGCCCCTGCGTGTTTGTGTGAGGATGGCTGTTTCCCAAGATTTACAATCCCTTTTTGCAACCCCCTTCTCGCCGGCCGGTCTCAGCCGTTTGCTGAGCGGACATTAATCGGTTCCTGGCTTGTTATGCAGCCAGACAAGCCTATGGCCTGTGTAGACAATAGCTGCGCTCCGTCAAAGTGCGTATCTCATGCCACGGTGTGGTCCACAGGATAGTCACTTTCAAGGTCAATTCATGTTCCGAGATTGTTGATGGTCCGTTTGTAGTGCAGAGTGTCCCTTTCGACCTACGCCGTTTGTTGGATAAATATTTCTTTAGAAGAACTGCTCGAGTAACTTGAGTAGTTTGAAGGTGTTCTCCTCTATTGAAACCGTTTAGTGTCATTACCAAAGCGAGTCCAGTGGGATCGAAGGGATGGTCTGAAATTTATCTAACAAAATTTGTGACAGCATATGCACATCATTTGAGGTTAAGGATGGTCGTTCCATTCGCGCCTCTCTCTCTCTCTTGTCTCTAATCGTGCTGCAGTTGTTGCCGTCGAGTCGATTCGATCTAATTACATATTCATACACCGTCCGGCACCGGATCGGTGCTTTTGATGCCCTCGAGACCGTGGAACTGGCCCCAGGATGTTAAAGGATAATTCGATTGAGTTTTGATGATTTGTCGGTAATAAGACCAACGGGGGACGGGCGGCCTCGGATCTTGAGGCACATTTGTTCCGGTAATTTATGTGACCAACCTTCCCCTCTCTTCGAGGTCGGCCAAAAAATCTCTCTTCGATGGTATGAGGTCCTGTGCCACTGCAGAACCCGAGACCGTAACCACCGCTATGCCAATTCATCTCGAACAAACCATTTCTCGCTCGTTTGCCTTGGGTTTTGGTGGAATGGTTCTCTCTCCCTCTCTCTCTCTGTGTGGCCGGACGCCAACGACGACAACACATGTAGGAAAAGATTAAAATTATTCCCGGACAGCAGTAGACAGTATCCCGAAATAATGGAGGGTTCTTAGCGCGCACACCTCGGTCCACTACGACCGTGTCTCTACTCCGCTTCTTCGACCAAGGCTTGACGCACAATAGACCGTACACCGGGGCCGCACACATGCACTGGAATCTCACTTTTGTCGCGCAAACCCCGGCGCTTCCGTTGTTGCTGCGCGTTTGAATTTCCTGTTTTCTACCGGCCCCATCCGGTCAACGTTGGTTCACGGAATGGGTTGCTGTTGCCACCCTTGCCACCCCTTTTACCTCCCTCCCTTTAGCCTGTTAGTTGGCCTGTCCTTCCACCCATTAAGCATAAGTATAAATCTAAATAGCAAATAAATTATGAAGATTTTCATTTTATTCTCGAATTCACCTTCCCCTTGCTGGGTTGCTCGGTTCGGGCCGCTCTCGATGCCGCCTTCTTCTGTTGTGCAGGTGCAACACTGGGAGTGCAGAAGAAGGATTCGAAAGGAGGGCTTTGTTTGGTGTCCGCGAACTAGCGCAAATCGAGCGCATTTTTGGATCGGTACGCCATTGTTTAAGGTGTGTCCTGGCCACGGTCGCTACCTTAGCTCAGGATATCCGCTCTAGCAGTGTGTGTTTATAGGCAGAATCGGCATTTAGCTTCGAGGAATTAGATACATTTTGTCCTTAAATAATATGATACCAACAGCATGATCGTTGATCATCACTTCGGAAGAAGTTCCCCAAAAAGAAACAAACGAGATAGACCCTCCAGTGCGTCAATTACGCGATGCGCGTTGTCCTGGATTATTTTTGCTTTTTATTAACCGAATTTCGTTGATGTGATTCGCATTCGAAGGTTCGAGGAGCACCATTTATCGCACAAAACGATGCGGCGATCGCAAGCCCTAACCGGATGCATTACAAAATACAAAACACAACGAAACGACAATTATCCGTTTGGAAGGTAAAGCCCTGAAAGACAAAGTACCTTCCAAGGGTGTCCAAGAGGGGTGTCCAAGAGGTGAGGTGTCCCGGAAGCGCACAACACACCCCGAACTCGATCCTCATTGTAACACCTTCCGTGCAAACGATTGTCGGTGTGGCCTCGCTTCTGTCCACCTAGATGCTGAGCACTACTGCAAGAGGTGTCCTTCCGTTATCCTAACCCGAGGTAATGTTCCCGGAATGATGGTGTTGGTGTTGGGGCCACCACCACCACACATTGAATGTCTTTTTTTTTATCACACTTTCACATCCAGTAAATTCTTTTCCATATAATTACAGTCGAAGGCAATAAACAAGTTGTAGGCATTCTACTCCTCGCATCCTCGACCGAGTCGAGAGGTCGCCCTTTTTGGAGGGGGAAGAGAGGTGCCAGGACAACGACAAAAAAATATTCGAAACACTTTACCCGTTTGAATGGACCACACTGGAATGGAAACTTTTGACCCACCATTTTTGGCCAGCACCGCAGCAGCGGCCGGCCATGCCGTCATTGAGACCGCCGGGCCTCAAAAACTCCTGCTCCGGATGCCGGATGTAACGAGAGAAAACAAATGTAACCTCACGGATACCACATACGCCGGTACCACTGTCCCGAGGTCCTGAAGGTACTTTGTTTTATGTCGTAGAGGTTTACGCCAACGACGACGACGACTACTGTCTACCGTGGACCGTGTGTGTATCCACAGGGTTGGTGTTGCACCAGTCGCCCCATCATTTGCTGTGGCCTAAATCGACTTGGGTTTTATTTTTTTTCCCCAAAAACCCAACTGGAGGAACTGACCCAACCGGGAGATGGTCCGAAAATGATTCCTCCACACCAAAACAAACGAAACAAAAAAAAATCCAGGAAAACCATTACCAAGAGCACAACCCAGGATTCAGGGCGGGTTCCGGGAATCGTCGAGGTACGTTACGTAAATCGTTCACCGACTCCCGGTATCGTCCGACTTCGCGAGAAAACACTTGAACCCGGGACGGGGTGGGGGACGCGGAGGTTCTGGCAGGTAAACCGGACATTACCGAGGCCACCAAACGGATGCTGGTCCGACCTAACCAATGAAAGCGCCATTTCGAATACTGCATACCTTGTGGCGGAGGTTCCTCCATTATGATGCTCGGCCGGGTCGGTCTCGGCATGGCCACAAGATACACACTGGCGGAGGGGGGACACTGGCCAGTGGTGTGGCATTTTCAGTTCAATCCGAATAAATAGATTAAATAGCATCACCGACCGCCACCATCGCCACCTGCAACACGACCTCGAAAGGATTCGACTCATCCGGTTCTGGATCGCGACTCGATTCTCTCGTTTGCGAGTGAGACCTCCTGGGGGGAGTAGCTGGTGGTGATTTCGGTGGCCAATGGCGCGTGTATGTCCTTTGATTTTTTGGCGCATTGGTTTCTGTGGGGACCGGACAGGAATGTCCGGTTCTGTCGTTTGTGTGTTCGTTGTTTTTGGAAGTAGTAGGTTTCGCCTTAAGACCATAAATCTAATTCATTACAAGATCGAATTTTAAAGCCAATGGTCGGCCTTCTAACGGGATGGAAAAGTCCGGAATAATGCGAGGAGGAAATGTATTTACGAAATGATCCCGAAACATCAACAGTTAATCGGACTCGTCACTCGTGTCAGATATCCTCACAGGAGTTAAGTCCATTTTTTTATTTTATTTTTTTATTTTTGTAAGGAATTCCTGCTGGTATTGCATTTACTTGTTTCCGCAGGCGCAAATGCCCAACAAATGGGTGGACCCAAAGTGCAACCAAAAACCGAGATAATGGCTCTGGTGCAGCATTCGAGCCAGTCGCTACCACCAGACGCTATGACCATTACTTTTAATTTCTTTCGTCCCCGGCTCGTGCTGCACGGTAATCGTTTTCCGGGTGCTCCAGAGAGCTTCTTCTCTGGTCTTCTGCGCCTTGGTCATCACACCTTATGGTCAGTAGCGGTCTTTTCGCCTAAGGGGCCACCGGACCATGTGCACCGATATGCAGTGGAAGGAAAGCTTTCTGAATAGCTGAACCATTGAAGACCACCTTGGTACGAAGGTTGGTCAATACGTTAGCTAGAGTGACCCCCTCCCCGGAGGAAGGTAGAAGACGTCGAATTCGCATTTTGATAGGCGAAAAAATATTCCTTATTTCCCTTGACCAGACCATAAATGTCTATAAATATAGTCACAATCCACACCCACCGGGGGAAGACGGTTCGACGGAATCTTGGGTGACTCCGGTGACACCGGGATGGCTTTCGAATTCCCTCGCAGGTGATAATAATATATGTTTTCCCAAATAAGAGACTGGACTGCATTTTCATTGTTCACTTCTTATCCCCGGAGGTAGTACTGACTGCAGTTCAGTTTGCGCCTTTCCAAATTCCTGCCTCCTACCGTTGGATACATTCCAGTCCCCACGTCCCACGGGGACACAGGTGCAGGTGGACCCCCAGAAATGGCTTGCAATGGACGCACTCGTTGTTCCCCGGGAACGGAAAAAAACAGAGGAAAGGAAAACCGAATTCTGCCCTTCGGTCATCTGCAGCGGCGTGAGGATCGTTCCGAAAAAAACAAACGTCCCCAAAGTCAAGACTGTCTATGTAGAGCTGGAGTATTTTATGGGGACCACACCACGATTGAATACTTTTATCGCACACAAGCCACACACACACACACGCCGCTTGGGCCGCCATTACATGATTTACGGTCGTGTACGATCCTAAACATTCTTCACCGGGAAGAGCGTGTGCGCCCGCCATGGAATGGATTGTCCAGCGCCGTCGAAAAGAAACGAAGCAAATCCAACGCATTTCGTTGGTGGTGGTCCAGTGGTAAGGACCCGATGGAAGCAGACGTTTGACGTTTCCTTGCGGACGCATCGCACCGCAATGTGTCGACAGTTTTAACACTTTACACACATCCCATTCCATGCCAGCGTTGGACAAAGTGCCGTCGTGGGATCTATCGTGGTGTCTATACGGCAGTCACAGTGGCACGTTAGTGGCCATCGCTAACACTGCGCCACGCGCTATTCACCATTCACAGTCCGGACGGTGGGACGGAGTTTTATCGGAAAACGATTTATAAAAGACAATCGTAAGCTTGACTGGAGCCAAGAGACGGAACTCCGGTCGCGGGGGTTTGTCGTTTATAAATCTTCCCGATATCCCAGCATCACCACCGTCCTGGGCCAATAGCAGCACCAGGACTTTCCAATCATCAAACCACCGCAAACAACGGCAACACTCAAACCGGGAGTTCGTCATCGGGATCGGGTACCGGAAATGAACATACATCCGCGCATCTTCTTCACCATTTGACCGAACCCGTTGATGGTCGTTTGGTTGGCCCCTTTTTGGTGGTAATGAAGTGTGCACGGAAGTATTTACCCCCCCCCCCCCCCCCCCCCCCCGGGGGGAAGCGAGATGTGCCTTTTCCGAGTGATTGGCGCTTCGATCCGTTTCGATCATCCGTGGAATGTGGATTCGATGCCGGGAAGGAAACAAATCATTCCTTATCGCGAGCCTTACCTTGCCTCACGCTTGCGACGCTCCAGCGGGTAAATGCTCTGTTCCGGTTCCGCTTTATGCGTGGTTGTGGTTTGTGTTTCCTACTTCATGATGGAACCATGGAATGGATCGGCAGTGCAGGCGCCGATGATGTCTGATGTTGACATCGGGCCATTGATTTAAGACACCGGCTTTCGATGGTCGCGATGGGACGGGACACCGGGGATGTCGATATCCGTACTTTGCTCTGGTACGTCTCGTTGCACGAATCGCGGGGAGCCGTTTTGTGGTTTTATGTGTCTGCACCCATCGCCCGCCCGTCTCCGCGTGTTTGGTGATTTATGATAATCGAGCTATCGTAGCTTTGGGGGAGAGATTTTACAGCAGCAGAGATGCATCCGCGCTTGATCCTGCGTGAGGTGAGGAATTTTCTTTGGGAAATCCTTCGAGTTACATGTCCTTGGGAGACATGTTTTACACGAAGAAGCAGAAAGTGTTGCA
Source organism: Anopheles darlingi (assembly GCF_943734745.1). Taxonomy (NCBI): domain Eukaryota; kingdom Metazoa; phylum Arthropoda; class Insecta; order Diptera; family Culicidae; genus Anopheles; species Anopheles darlingi. The sequence goes on from NC_064874.1 coordinate 58,987,591, forward strand.
AATTGCATGTGTGGGTCATTATCATGTCATTGGTAAGCAATTATAGAGAATTTTCCGTTTTTATCTGCTACTTTTTGCTTGCTTTTTGTTCTATCGTTTCTAATATAATAAATTTCCAGTTAATCGGTTCACATCCACATTTCTTTACAACATATTCTCTCAACGTTATACAATATTTCAATTGAAACCGATTCTTGGATTGTTTTTCTACATTCATAATATTTCTGTAGATATGTTTATCTACAGAAAGGGAGTCCAATTCTCTACCATTCTTTTATTTTTAATATGAACCAGTAAAAACAGTTTCATGTACTCTAATGCCGGTGTTTAAATGAAAAAAAAACACTTGTCTTTCGTCAGACTGTATTTGTTTCTGATCGCTATTAGATTTTTGCTTGGGGGTTTTTAAATGATGCCTTTTCAGAGAAGAGATTACGTAGCACATGCGGTACTAATAGTGCTTCTGTTTTCTTAATACCATTGCATAACATCTTCAGCAAACATGTGTAAAGATTATCGGTGTTGAAAGCGCTCTATTTAGTAAAACTATAAACCAAATCTGTCATAACACCAGTATTTGCCAGGAGATGCATAAGAATCACACATGTGTATTTAATTTCAAATTATTTCTCCAGCACAAACAATCTAATATAGCAGGGCCATATAATTTACGTTTAATGGCAAACCTCGGCGAAACAAAATAAAAATTCTCTCTTCATTGATCATTACTTCACCATAAAGAGAAGAGCGCAAGATTCTGAAAAAAGCTTATGGGAACATGTTGGAGTCTACGTGAAATTTTTATCTTTTTTATTTACTTAATTATTTTTAAACTTGACGGGCTGATGGCATACTCAGGGTCCTTAAATCACAAATCTAGAAGACAGAAGGGACGAGCAGAGGAGAGATGGGATAGCTTTCGTTTTTTGTTTTTTGTTTATGTTCACGATAAATATCAAGAGATAAATTATTATCAAAGAGGTTAAAGTTAGCTTTACACAAACACTATGTTTTTTTTTGCAAAAATTGCTTAACATAAGTCTGATACAGTTTTAATATCAACGAGTTCCAATGAAATTTATCATGAAGTTTCATGGTCCAAAGCTCGTACAGATCTACGCAACTGAAATGGTTCTCAGTGGTGTGCAGCTATCAATTGTGCGGCATCCTTATTACAACACCTTATTTATCAGTTGCACATCTAATTACATCGGTAGAAGATATCGTAATATTCACCTAAATTGTCAGAACAAAATCCAAGATCCCGCATTTTATTACACAACAAACCTCCAAGTGCTAATCCACCAAAGACACTCGTTCGACGTTTGCTGTCTTTAACGCATTCATTCAGTTGTCTGCGAAATCGAATGCATCCCTCAGTGCCTAACCAGAACGTTACCTGTGGGAGATCAAGCACCGCACTCGACAAGCACCTCGAACACACACATGAACATAGCTGATAAAGGCAATGGCACCAGTAACTGTGGTCTCTCCTCACTCCATCTGACACACGGCCTGACGCTGCGAAGCTATTACACCACATCTTATTACACATCGCACGTTACTCACCAAGAGTTCCGGTAGCAAAAAGGTCATATACATACAACGCTGGATCCTCTGCCAGGCATACAATACTTTTACTGCGAAAGAAAATCGTTCTACCATAATTTTCCACAGATAAAAGTTAATTTTCGCGCCCACTTACGTGGTGGGGGTGGGGGGGTGGCAGCCACTTACTCATTCAGCCGTTTACTCAGCGGAGCTCCACATTCAAAATGGTAACAAGACCAGGTGGCACCGGGGTGGGGGGGAAAGGATAATAAGGAAAGCGGTAAAGCATCTTCAAGGAGAATTGCTGCTGCTGTTGCTTTATGAAGTCGAAGTCGAGGCGCAAATCGTGCCGTGTGTAAATACGACGGAAACGGATTCACACCGCACACACACACAAACACACATACAAAGTGCCATAAATATGGAAAAACAAACACCCAACCCGCGGTCCCGGCCCCGTTGGAGCACACACTTGTAAGCGGCCAGGATTAATGGAAATGAAAATCGTAAAGTTCGTTGTCAACCTGTACCGCCCCTTTGCTGGTTCGCTCCACACCTCGGAGAGCTATGGAGATCGAGGTTAAGAAGTCACCATCGGTGCGGTACTTCTTCCTCCTCCAGGTGTAGCGTCGGATCTTACGACTTTTCATTTAACTTGAACACCCGCAACCCACACCCCACCTCCGCCTTCCGAGTTAATTACGAGCGAACCGAGTGTGTAATCCTTTGCATTTTAAAAACCCATCCTTGCGCCCATGTATACGGTTTTTGGGGCGAAGGCGAAGACGCTCGCTAAACGATGCAGCAATAGAGGATAGGAAGGATATCTTTTCACACCACAACCCCTCCCCCGGGGGGACTGCATCGTTATGCATCTCCGCGTAATGGTCCTTGCGCCGATGGGAATGCAATTTTGTTAAGTGTTTTCGCCAAGATGGTCATTTGCGTGCGATAACCGTTGGCCACCACCGAGTGGAGTCTAATTGATTGCGTAAAAGGATGCACGACCTCTGGAGGCTTTAGATTTATTTTGCTCCGCTAGATGTTTAATCAACAACCTCCCCGCGGAGGAGAGATTGAGTTTTAATAGTGTGAGAAAGACTTTTTCTTCACCTTCATCCCATTCAAAGTAATTGGCATCATTAGGCTCCGGTTCCAGCGACCGGTGGTAGCGAAAGACGAGGATCAATCAATTTCAAGCACTTCCGCGCTGCGCTGAAATGGCGCCACTCAAAAAAGCAAATGCGAGAAAAGGAAAACCCAGCAAGAATTTTTTATGCGACGAGAAGGAAATCGCGCTGCAGCTGATGGGTTTTCCATTCCGATGCGATGCGAGGTCCTTCCAGAAGAGGGAACCAGCGCTGAGCTGGCACTTGCAGAAACCCCCTTGAAGCGGATCATTTCCGAAGCACCGAAACCGAGCATCATCAACACCACTACGACTACGAACTACGTTGACGAACCGTGCCTGCCCCGGACCGAACAAGCGGCGCTCTGCTCTGATGATGAGTGCTCATACTTACGGAGACCACCGCCGCAATGGCTGACTGGCTTGAGTGGTTCTTCTTCATGACATCGAAGATCCGGTCCATCAAGGGAAAAGTGCTGCAGCTGCAGCAGAAAAATACGCGAAGAAAATGGTCACAAGCACTACTACTACGGGGGGCATCCGGGATGCAAATTGGCCCTTTCCCTGCCCATCTCGTACCACATACCATGCCGGGGAAAAACTACACTTGATTATAATAATAAACATAAAAATTTATCGCAACATCCATTTCGGAAAAGAAAGAAAGAAGCTCCGTCCTCACTGTCGTCCTGACCGTGGCAAGTGAAGTGGAACCGACCGACCGACGGACCGACCAAGCGGACATGAGCAGCCGCAGCAGCAGCAAAGGCTACGATGACCGAAACGCATCGCAAACCGAAACGGAACGAAACGGATCTTCTCCAAAGTGTCATTTGCATTTCGAAACGTAAAATGTCACATCACATCCACGGAGCGGAAGCCGAAAGCGCCGAGAGCAGCAACGTGGCCGCTGGCAGCAGCGAACCCCGGGCCCGGCTTATAGATATATATGATAATTGCATTCTGCATTTTGGGATGAATGGTTTTAAGTGCACGATCGTCATAAGTTTGCGTTTTGCATACACTGCACCACCAGCAGCACCGACTCGTTGAAGTGTTCGCTAGTTCTTTGTTCTTTGGTGCTACTTTCGGTCACTAAAATTGTCTTGCGATGCGGTAGGATGGAAGGACCTTTCCAAGAAATCATCGGGTCACTGCTGAGAAACCCAGCGCCTCGGTATGGAGCACTATCGGAGGAGGAGAATGAGTGGAATGTGGAATGCAACGAAATGTGGATTTCTCTTCCTGCGGTTTTTTTTTCTGAGACGAGCATTAATTCAAATGTCCTTCGCGGTCAGCAAGCGGTGCTCTTCATGTTCATTCTTTGGCAGTTAAGGTATGGTGCAAGAAGTATATCGAACTGCCCGAGGATTGGGTGGCAAGGTTTCAGAAGATTCTTTTGATTTGAGACATTGGATTACTTTTGATTAAAATACATGTTTTTCCACGATTTTCACATTCCTTTCTTTACCTAAGGTATAGGGACAATGATTTGACAATTTATGTAAAGAGTATGGCTAATCGAATTTTGAAGGTGTATGGGTCTTCCTGAGCTCAAAAAGCATACCTGGTCTTGGACTTGGTTGTAATTGTTGCCTTTTGCGTACCGAAGCGATGATAATTCGAATAACCATTGTCTGTTCTATCACTGAATAGCACTGTAGATCCTTTTTGGAATATAATTTATGGACATAGCATTACATTAAGAGAAAATGCTTTACTATTGCAGTATGTTTTATATGCTTACGCATAGGAGGGAAAGGAAGCTAGTCAATTTAAAAGCATTCAGTTTTATCATATTGCTATTTTCAGTTTTGCATACTGCTTGTTCTTCGTTACCTTCGCAGTCAAGCTGCCATTTGTAAACCGCTTAAACTACCATTTCGATATCATTTGATGAGCACACAAGCATCAAATTATCTACCAGGTGTATGCATATAAAACCGCCTTCCGTGTTCTTATAGCGATATCTACGCCAAATGGAACCATAGAACCGTTCTCAATGTTTCTTTTTGTTCGTGCGGCATCTGGTAATCAAAATCGGCGCGCAATAGTTCTAATGTCACACTACAACAAATATTTTTATTGTGTACAAAATGACAAGTTCCGTCCCTGAAAACTATAATATGTGGACCTCGTTCATTTTCTGCTTCTATTTAAAAAAAATAGGCGACAGAATCGCATCGCATGCTTATTGTAGTTTACGGTGAGCATGCTCTTCATAGAACACAGTCCAAAGAGTGGTTTTATAAAAATGGTGATTTTAATGTGACAAGCGAGAATCGCGAGAAACTACCAAAAACGTTAGAAGACACCGAATTACTTGCCGTATTGGGCGAAACGGTTATTAGCGAGCTATACAAGCAACACTCTATCGATTTAGGACCGTGAAATCCGCATAAATCGACCGGAATATCAAAATTGATAAAACTGACCGATTTTGCTCGATGAAAATGCTCCGCCACACCGCAAGAAGACTATACAAGTCCTCAATTGGAAGCATTTATCGCTT
>NC_064874.1:58997782-59025282 GCF_943734745.1 Anopheles darlingi
AAAACTATTTTGTGTAACTATTAGCAAACTAAATTTCATTAATGCATAAAGCTAGTTGATGACTGTGATTATGCTTGAAGTTGTTTTGATTTTTAGCATTTATAAATGTTTTTTATTAACTTATGGTCCCCTGTTTTTGTTTAAGAAATACGACAAATGTTGAAATTTGCTTCCTTTTACAAATTTAATGCGATAGTAAGCTTCACAATGTAAATGTCACAATGTACATAATTCCGCTCCACCTGTTCTGTGACGTCTCAAGGATTTGATTGTGAACATAACATGATGAACTACAGTCACAAATACAGCTCAAACCATTTTACAACGGCATTTTTGTACGTGAAATATCTGCAAATGAAGCAAATAAATGCTTGACAAAATTGAGGAAGAATACCATTTTCTATAGTTTTACACACTCTCGCTATAAAATGTCAAAACTAACGTATTATGGAATCAATTCAATCGTCTTTTAATGTCTGATTTGTCATACTATACATACATGCACATACACATGTGCAGCCGCGGTCATTTGGCACGTTCAAAAAGAACTCTATATTCAACAATAGTTGCTCTAAAGTTATTTGAAACGATCAATTTAGGGGTAACTAGGGTACTCTTTTTGCAAAACGGTGGCGAGCTTCATTTCATTCTTATGAGGTAGAAGATTCTTTGAAATTATAAATATGCAGCTATTTATTTCACTCGTGATATTTTTTGGCTTAATTTTTCTAATTTCTTTGAATTGAATGAGAATGAATTGAGTTGAATTGAGTCAGATTTATTTCTGTTTCGATAGCATCCGTTTAGATTGATTTTCTCTTATGCTATTGTAAGATACACATCCTGGGTTGATCTGTGTAGCAATCCAAAATAATTTCCCGTTATTAAAAGTAGACAATTTCTTATCAAATATAGAATCAATACCTGAGCACCCTCCCATTAAATTGAATACTAGCCGCGTCACTGCTTACCCTCCTTTGCCGATGAATAAGTACGCCAGTCTTATTTTATTATGTTTCTGAAACCAACAATTCCAATATTGAATCAATCTTTCCTTTACATTCGTGGTACTGTTCTGTCGCACCGAAACCAAACTGCAGCCGGCAAAACGTCATCGTTCCATCAGCGAGCAAACGTTTCCATGATCATCGCCATTTATGCAAAGAAAACAACACCCATCCAATACACGGCTGTTACACCCCAAGCGAGTACCAAGCGCCACATACTCAACGCAACAGCGAGCCTCTATTCGAAGATCACGAATTTATCATCCCACTTCGATATGAATTTTTTTTGCACCCCAATAACAATGGCGGTTGGGTTGGGTTGTGTTTGTGTTTGGAGTGCCCAAAGACGATCGCTCTCGATACCATTGTTCCAGTACGTCTCGCATCACATTTGCATTCCACTGCAAATCCGATCAACGGATGCGGTTCGGTTAGTCGGTCCGTGCATATGCATATATTTCTGTGAATCTTTTCCTGTGGCTTTTGTACCCATCTCATCTCGCGCATTGCTCATCCACCTGGTTTACTATTATTTTCATTATAAGTAAATTTTCTCGCTTCGGTTACGGCCTTCGCTTTGCAGATTGGCCCATACAATCTACAACTGCGCTGGCAAACAGACGCTTTACACCACCCAGAGCAGTCACGTTCCTGATCAAACGACTGGCAGGGAGAAAAAAAGGCAGGATCCCACTGTCTTCACGCTGTTACTCCATTTTCGACGCCACATGAACGCGCCAACATGTACTACTCGAAGCGGAAACGAACGAAAAAGAATGCCCCGGCGCAGCAAGGCAATGGCCAAGGCGGAGCGAGCGAGCGCATTTCACCATTTTCCCTGCGCTCAGATAATTCTTTATGCTATTATTACTTTTTATTATCATGCGCATTATTATGCATTCCCCGGCAGAAGATGCAAATGCAAATAATGATCACACACACAGACCAAGGTTGGTGGTGTTAGTACACTAGGGAGAGTCAGTACAAATAACGATGTTAATGACACTGTTGGACGTGCCATCAATATCGGTGGTGGGCAGACCGCAAAGACGGAGGAGACTGTTGGGGGTGATGCTGTCTGATGCAAAAACCCGCGATGCAACAATAATGCAATCGCGATGCTCCTGCTGCGCATTCCACAAACAGAACACACACACACACACACACAGACATACCTCGATCTCGTAGGATGGAGATCTCCTAATCAAAACATACAATCCTCACGATACGCACATTAAGCTGGTTGGTCCTTTCGGTCTCTCGGAGGGTGGAGCGCAAACATTGGATGCTGCTGCTGGGGGCAGCACATTACATAAAACAACATTAAAAACAAAGAAAATGAGAATCAGGAAAAACTGTCGCTTGTGCCATTTTGAGCGCCCGAGCGCGTCCACGGACCTCAACACGGAAGGCACGGATTAGGACTTCCTCGGATTGCTCGAGAGACTCGACGAGTCGGGTGGCCGGTCCGATTGGCCCACTCGCTTGTTATGGTTATGACGAACGACGATGACGCTCGACGTTCGCAGCTGTACAAATGGGTTTATTAGACCACCGACCACCGTACCGAATGGGGCCAATCCTTATATCGTCCGGTAGTTCTCCGGTTTTGCTTCATTGCAACATGCGCCAGTTCGCGTAAGACGATGACAACGTCGATGGTGGTGAATCGGAAAAGGATGAAAAGCGATTCAACTAGTCCTAGCGTGAGCCTCACTTTCGTGTTTTTACTTTCCTCAACGGTGATGGCGAATGGGTTTATGCTGTTTTCCGGTGTTATGTTTGATTTACTTGACCTCTGGCAAACTGCCAGCACATGTGGTTAGGTCAATAAAATATAGTGACTACCATGGTAGGACAATGCGGTGAATGCGGTGAAATACAGTGAATGCTTTCATCAGATGTTTGGATTTAATATTCATTTTTTTTTTTATTAAAAACAAAGCATTTCAAATGTAATGCAAATCGTGGCTGATTTAACAAATTTTGTCACGTAAGTTTCACATTTTTTGCATTCTACTGAAAGAAATAGATTATCATGAAGATGCAACAACCGTCTTTAGAGCAGTCAAGCAATTAGCTATCGACTAAACCCGCTGATAACTAACAAGTGCCAGGTTTGGGTTTAATGGAACCAAAATCTTTACTTGTTATTCTAATGTTCATTTACAGTATTGAATGGTTTAAAAAAAATTAAGTTTAAACTCTATCATAAGGAGCGTACCAGATCAGAGCACTTACGTCTTCTTATCGAATTAATATGGTCATGGAAGCGATGCGGGGGTTTGTAGCAATTAAAACACAAGATCTAATTGCGTCTGGATAACCAGAAATGTGTCCATTTTTCATTCGATTTGATGTCAAGCACTCTTGCCATTCCAAAACAAAATCAACTTTCTGGAAAATCGCTCCGATTCGAGTCTTTTTTATGCCTTTCTAATTTTGGTTTCTAGATATGATTTACCAAGGCATGCACGACTGGGAACAATTTAAATAATCATGTCGAAAACATACCCGTGCTTATTTTTTGCCTGTATATCTTCATGTGATAAGGCTAGCAAATCTGCATGCTGTATTCCGTTTGACCTTCAAAGGAACCCCATGAGATTACTTATTACATTTATTAACCTTGTTTTTGCCATACAATATGTTTTTTCTCCTTCCTTTGAGTATTACTGTTAAATTTTGATATTTTCTAAAGGATATATGATTTTTGAATCCAGAAAACTAGCATATTTGAAAGTCATTAACTTTCTATAAATTTTGCATATTATTCGGACTTGCCCATTTTCTAGTAATCTACCTTCTTGCTCATTGTATCACACTAGTTTGAATGCGTTCCCTTCCTTTTACGCTATTTTAGTACATGATGATTAGTATTATTATGATAGTATTATGATTGTGTACAAAACCGCTCAAAAACACTACAGTCCGTTTCATAATGATAGCCTCACCCTATTTTATCGATTTCGCGCTCAAATAAAGCGTCCCAAAAATAATTTAAATGACTGTATATTCTCCTTTTATCTCTAGAAAACGTATGCATTTTGAATTTTAAAAATATCTCATAAATTGTGGATGAGAGAGCCAAAACACCAAAAATGAGGTGTTTCATAATGATAGCCTCACTAGGACATATTTAATTTTTACTAACGGAAAACCAAATGATAAATTGCTCTACCAAAAGGATATATCAACTAACCAATAAACCAAAGTTTATTATTGATATTTTGTGATTATTGGACGTGCAGTACTGTTACATGAGTGCAGAATTGTACAAAGTGGTGCATGGTATGGTACAGAGAAGTTTAACCATATGATAGCGGGCCTAAAACTTATATTAACGATGGATGTCAATAACTACTTGATAGAACCTGAAGAAAACAGGATTTTGAAGCCTTCCTACAAGCATAGTTCTCAAGGAATAATAGGTTAAAATTGCGGACTGTTTCAAGCTAAACATACGATTACTCGCACTTTTAGAACGATTTGTGCCTGATTTTTATCAAAAAAAAATTTCATCACACTTCTAACATTATGGAAAGACTATTGGAAACAAAACTGCTTGATCAAAATTGTAACTAAAATTGTCGGACATGCTTTACGACCACATCTGATAACGCGAAGGAACGATTGTAACAGTCAAAGTTATGATGTTCAATTTTTTCGTATGTTTTTGGTTCCGTATCAATTTAGAAAGTCTCAAGAGTGATGAAACATCATTATCCTTGATGTTTCAAGTGTTTTATTTCATTTCCGGGAAAATTTCAACCGGATTACATGATTTACCTTCAGTTGAAATTTTAACGGTTTTTTGCATGTAATATCGCAAGTATTCTGTAGCGATCCTACGATGGATTGGGTGATTCCTTCAAAACTGAATAGAATACTGTAAGATATCATCCTTGATCAACAATTTGAACTGTTAATTGGAGAATTGCAACGTTTTTCCGGCGATTTCTAATTAAAAAACCGCGATGGCCTACGAAAGGAATCCAAACAAGGCGTGGTTTGACCGATTGTAGATCAACCTAATAACCTTCTAGCACTCTATTTGAGCTTAATATCATATAATAAAGGTCTAAACTTGTCATTACATTGTTAAATCACTACGATTCACCAGATTGAACCATCTTGGGATCATACAGACGCTTAAAGAGTCCATAAGCTATGCACAGAGGTTTCTATCTAAGAAAAATCTGACAAAAATATCAAAAAGTGAACCGAAACTCATCTTTCTGGGATGAAACGATAACAGAAGAAGCACTGATTACTAAAACATCTTTGATTTTGGATGAGATTTGCAAAAATATGCAGATTTATATTTAAAATCCTTAGTGAGGCTATCATTATGAAACACCTCATTTTTGGTGTTTTGGCTCTCTCATCCACAATTTTTGAGATATTTTTAAAATTCAAATGGCATACGTTTTCTAGAGATAAAAGGAGAATATACAGTCATTTAAATTATTTTTGGGACGCTTTATTTGAGCGCGAAATCGATAAAATAGGGTGAGGCTATCATTATGAAACGGAGTGTATCAATGTCTTTGCGTTCGAACACTGAACCGTCAAATTGCATGCTACATCACAAAAGTATAAAATTAAAATTGTACTTGTACGTCTCGAATCACAGAAAACATCTCGACTGACAAGGATTGGAGCTCATACGCCATATTGCGATCGAAATTTATTTTACTTTTTATCCCAAACAATCCGTGAATCTGATCCCTCGATGTTACTAGACATTGTCATTGCTGGTATTCGATCGGCAAACTTCTACCAAACCCCTGCCAGGCTCTCTAAGAGAACCCTCAAAGCCGATAAATCACAAAATTTGCTGCTCGAAAAAAGCCACAACAAATGCCACCAGAAGCAACCGATCCCCATTCAGTGGAACAACGAACGTTTCATTCCAACCATCAGTAGCGACAACGACGCTCGGGCCTGAACTGAACGGGATCGGAAATGTACATTAAATAAAGTGTCCGCCATCCAGAAAGTGCACAGAAGGCGTTCTCTCCGGTTTGCATCGGATGCGGTAACATAACACCCGGCAAACAGAACACGAAGCTGCGCACGCAACAGATGCGACACACGGACAGACGGACAAGAAAGGGCCACATACCGAATGCGAGAGCATCGCGCCGAATGCCGATTGTCGCATAGTGATCGCTATTTACATAAACCGCTCGCCCCATGGCACGGTGCACTCTGCAGCCCGACGCAGAGAAATGCCGCCTCCCGGGGGCCCAGATCGCGAAAAGGACATAAGAGAATGTCACCATAACAGGCGGTACCGCCGGCCATCATTGGGCTCCACCAAAAAGCCTCGTCGTCTTTCGATTGTGTTCCATCGTTTGCTCCCGTTTTCCGGGCTGATGAACCTCACGGTCACGTTACCAGGGGCCACCGTTCGGTTCCACCACGGAGAAGACTGATATTCGATCAAGATGTGTGCCTCGCACAACAACAACAGCAACGAATCGAAAGCGAAAGACGATCGGAATGGCCATTCGATATCGCTTCTACCATTCGCTTCTTGCACTTGGCATGCTTGGCCTCTTCGCTGTCTTTACGGTGGATCAACATCAACGCTTCTGTCGTGGTGTTATACTATACCCTCGAGTAATCGATCATTTACTGCCGCGATCACACAAATCCAAGCACCAGGTTAAGTGATCCTCTGATCAGCAAATGGCCCAATCAGACTCCGGTATTATTCGATATTCGATACCAGCCAATGCTTCGTCGCTCACATGATGCTGGTATGAGCATCCCCTTAATACACATTATTATTGATACGATATGATCAGCGCGTACACGATCACACCACACTGCCACTGTCGCTTGTTTTGCTACAATTTAAACCACCCCGTCCGTTCACCGTGCATGGCGACTTCCTTCCTGGCACGGACACAGAGCACAGGTTGAGTTCGTTGTGGTCAGTTAATAAGTCACGATTTGCTCATTTACCGGCCGTCCCGTTGGGCTACCGATCGTACCGATCAGCCCCGTTTGATTCGTGAAAAAGGGAAGAACTAAAAGGAGGAGCGCGATTTCCTTTCGAGCCTTTATGCCGCTTTCGGACAAACCGGACGGCTGCATACAACATGGTCGATCATTATTCCCTTGCATTGCGTATGGGAGGGGGCCGTGTTAGCAAGTATAATTCTTTCTTCTTCTAGTTGTTGTGGAGAGAAGGTGTAGCAGACAGTGAACGGGCATACAGCAACATAGCCAATTATGATAAAGCATACCTCATGGGTTTGGTCTCGTTTTGCGATCCTTTTGCACCATTTTCCTTCAACGATTGAATCATTTAAATAAAAAAAAACCATTCTTCTACTTCAACATAGGCACGCACTTCGGCACGAGGACACCGGGAAGAAGTACAAGTGTGATCAGTGTGATTTCGCGTCACGCATTCCCGGCCACCTCAAACGGCATCTGCTGGTACATTCCGGTCAAAAACCCTTCTCCTGTCCACACTGTGACTACTCGTGTAACAACATTGTATGTAAAATAGCTTCAGCTAGTTTCGACCAGCACTAACGATTACTTTCTTTATTCGTCCCTTTGTTGGTAGGAAAACCTACGGAAGCATGTGATCTCAACCTCCAAACACGTCGGCAAGTTCCTGTATGAGTGTAAACTTTGCCCCCAGGAATCACTGCAAGCTGTCTTCGGCACTAACTTCCAGAAGGAGTACAAGGGTCATCTTGAGGAACGGCACAAACTCTCGAGTGAGGATGCGGCTGAGGCTGCTAAATTGTGAGCGGACGAATTGATCGATAACAGATCGATATAGAACATGGCATATCGCAGGAACACCATCACAATATCCGACGAAATGTCGTGGAAGGCTACACATGATCATTTCTACTCTGATTTCTTTGATATCGACCTTTGAAAATGTAGCTTTAGTTACTCCATAAGCTATCTTACTCTGTTTATGGGAAGCAATTATTAAAAATCTCGTTGTAGTACTGATAACATACCACCGTATCCGAATCGTTCGCCTCGTCATTAAAGGTTTTGAATAAAACAGAAATAAAAGACAACTCCCAAGCAATCAAACACTAACAAAATCTTTACTACACATCGAATTTATTCATTAGCCCAGACTTATACAACCCCTTGAAAGAATCGTTCTTGAATAGGTAACTGTCATCTAATGTCCGGGTAATTGCTAACCAGTTAGCGTTGTTGATGGCGTTCTTCACGTCTATCGTGAATCGCCTCAAGTGAGGCAAGAGTGCGCTTTTTTATTTTTGCTTAATATGCATTTTTATCAAAACGTATGAGCATTATAAAAAACATGTGTTTCACTTTTTAAAGCTAGAGACCCATACTTTTATTTGGTATGGAACACTGGTTTGGTTTGGTTTGGTTTGGTTTGGAACACTTCTTTCCTTAGAGAAATACAACGAGGTAAAAGTTAAGTGCGCGCTCTTACCCCACTTTAATCTACATGATAAAAGTTGTCCATCAGTCAGTCAGTATTAGTTCCCTTCCTAGGAATTTTATTTATTTATTTTTTTAATTTGTTATTATTAGTAAAACTAGTACTTACATTGGCATTAATATTCGTTGTTTTTTAAGAAACAAAAGCCAAGATTAATGTCTTCCAAAAAATCAAAAGAAACTGTCCGATTCAAGTATCAACCAATCACTAAACAAGTTTGCATGCTTGAACACATCCCGCCGCCACCCCTTGCAACACTCCTTTCTCAAATCATTTTTCAGTGATCGGTTTTTAATGATCGGGCTCTTTTGAATGACATGGAAAATTATGCAAATGATCTTCGTCGCTAGATCGTAATGGATGATGATAAATCGAAAGTAATTGGTACAAAAAATGGATACCATATTAACGTTGGTGACAAGGAGAATCTCACTTGATTGGGACAGTTTATTCTCGATTTATGATTTATGATTTACGACTCGACCATACCCTGCTATTGAAATGGAATTTAAACAGCTTCGACAAGAAAAAAGAATACAACAATCTTGTGAACAACATATCACGCAGCATATCAAATAGTAGGCTGCCATTTTCTTCATCTAGTAAAAACAACCGCAATGCTCGATATCCAACGTATGAGGCGATGATTAAAACACGGCAAATAAACATTAATGCTTTGATAACAAATCTATTAATTATACGTGGATGTTTCCCGCGCTCCATGAGATTCTCATAATTAAAAAAATATTAATGATTCATGCTTTTTTAAGAGCCTCCAGATACATTGAAAGGACTACAAACTCTAAATTCCAGTTGAACACATAGTTTTGAATCTGCAACGTTGAACAAATGAACGGATTTTAATCCATTTCCATTTAACTCCAAATACTCGAGGTGTATTCCCAAACACCTGGGGAAATTTACGTTAGCTAAATTATTGTCATTTAATTCAAAGACTCTTAAATTTTCCAGAGCATCTGTTACCGATAGTCCCGATATCGATAACGGGATTATCGGTAGGGCTCGTGCGCAGCCGCAAGAGGCTCGCCTGTGCGTACGTGTGCGTATAAATTCATTTGTTTTATACGATTCATGCTTAAGTTCTTAAGTTCGAGTTCTTTAATGGCCTTGTTCACAAATCTGCCAGTCACCAATTCAATTTTATTGAAATGAAGCACAAGGGTAGTAAGGTTATTGCAACGATTAAACAACTCAAGGATCAAACCCCGTATCAAATTATCTTCTAATACTAGTTGTGCTAAAGCTAACCTACATGGTGAACTTTTGACTCTACTAACGATGGACTGGATTTTACTCTTACGTAAGTTCAAACCCCTTAGACTCTCTAAACCGCAAAATACACCCAAATCTAGTTCTCCGATTGATCCTTGCAATATACCCAACAATTCAAGGTGTATGAGATTTCTTATGGAAGGAGAGATCGTTTCCACAGGACTGTACAAAATACTTAGATGTAGAAGGTTTTCATTCAACTCGCAATCAATTGAGGACACTCCCGTCGTGATAAATGAGAGTTTGATTATCTTACTATTCCGAGAAATGTATAATCGTTTAACAAGAGGTGATGCCATGATTGTCAACTGAGTCCAGGGATAGTAATCCAATATCGCAGGACCGACTTCTGGAAACTGGAGATTGTATACGATGAGATTACTATGAATAAGATATTTAAACATGATCGTCCCGTCTCTTGCAGGGTTGTAATTCGTCAACTCGCAGATAGGTGTGCAATTAAAACGAAAAGCAATGCTGATCGGGAAAAGCAACACGTTCAAGTAGTACCTAGAAATAAAGACACACTTTCCATTAGATATCCTAGCTAAGAATCATCATAATCAAACGAAGGCATCAAGGAAATAAATAATATTTAATTACAGATCATGGGTAAGAACCCACTATTAGCACCCCCTCTCACGGAGCACTCAAAAGTTCATCCATTTGGTAGCAGGGTTGAATCATTAGCTAACGTCAAAAAAACGGGTGATCGGGTAACGCAACCGAAAAAATCGCTGTTTTACTGGTAAAATGTAGCTTTTCCACCCCTTCCTCCTTCCCTTATGCATTTATTTACGTTTCCACATATTTTTATGTAGGTTTACTCATCAAAAAAGTGTTAATTAACGATATTTTTGGTCACTCTGTAACTTATCATGAGTGGGGGACCTATTTCAGTCGTTTGTCAGTCTATTATTGTTTTGTAAATCATTCTACATATAGTTTTAAGTTAACATTGCATGTATTGGGCCTACAATAGAGCGTAAAGCGCGTAATCACAAGCCTAATCACAACTTAACGCGACAAATAGTTGCATTTACCCGATCACCCGTTTCTTTAACGTTAGCTAATGATTCAACCCTGCTACCAAATGGATGAATTTTTGAGTGCTCCGTGAGAGGGGGTGCTAATAGTGGGTTTTTACCCAATTTTTTTTGCCAAATATATTTATGGTGTGGACGGCCAGTAAGACCACCATCAGTTTGTTCCAGAAAATCTTCAAGGATCACAATTTCAAATCGAGACTTTTTATTACTATTCTCTTCTCTAAAAATAAGTTATTAAACACTAATAGGGATGGATAAAATCACAGGTTGAATTTTGGCGGCAAATTAACAAAAAATGAAGTGTCCAGTTAGTACAAGACCACCTTGATTTATTTTTTTTATCAGCGAAAAGAAGTAACCAAATCATCTAAATCCCGAAAATAACTATTCGTTATCAAATCTTAATGGTTTCAAATGTGTAAAACGGGATTTGGCATGCTCTTAAACAACCAGGAATGGTTAAATGAACCAAAAACCCATTATTTTGCGTCTATTGTTTTATTGGGAATTCCTGCATAGTTTGCGTGAAACTTTATACAGCTGGTAGGCTCAAGATTGTATTTTTTCCATTTAACAAAGCACATCTACGTTTGAAGGAGAATCTCTGCTATCGTTTTTGATCAAAAACAGTGTGGAAAAGTTAACATATTAGTGAAATAATGCTTTTATTAACTTGAGAAAGAAGATTACGGCTTCGAATAAAGATCAGAAAATTGATTTGTTGGCCATATCTGCTCGCAGTGTAGCATGAAATCCGTTGAAAAACATCTTCTGAGCTCGAATTAGTAAATTCGTTTCGTGACCTTTAAGCGATGATTTTAGCGGTTTGGAGAGACATATGAGAGTCATTGCTTCTACAATAACCAAAATTTATAAAGAGCATGCCAAATCCCGTTTTACACATTTGAAACCATTAAGATTTGATAACGAATAGTTATTTTCGGGATTTAGATGATTTGGTTACTTCTTTTCGCTGATAAAAAAAATAAATCAAGTTGGTCTTATACTAACTGGACACTTCATTTTTTGTTAATTTGCCGCCAAAATTCAACCTGTGATTTTATCCATCCCTATTAGTGTTTAATAACTTATTTTTAGAGTAGAGAATAGTAATAAAAAGTCTCGATTTGAAATTGTGATCCTTGAAGATTTTCTGGAACAAACTGATGGTGGTCTTATAGTAACTGGACGGAGTGTATAACCGTTAATAACACGCTTCACATCCTATCAAAAAAACGACCGTCTACTGCAAATATCAGCTTGGCACTACCTCATATCCGGGAGTTTTAACCATCGCGCAAATTAGATATTCGAAACAATAATCGCAATTTAATACTCTTTGACCACTTGTCATTTGAATTTAGCGTTTGACAACTATCGTTCAATCGCAACCATGCTTAAACTTGCCAGAAATCAGCTTCTTTATTTATTCCTTACCTATTGTTTAGTTACTCTTTGTATACGTCCTCATATATGTTTAAAAAGACGGAACCAAAAAAAGATTGCTTAAATTTATCAAATAGTTCGATTTCATTGCATAAAGATCATTTATTTCGATTGAATAAAGTGTCTCATATTCCTTACAGTTGCCTTTGACATTTCCTATCATCAATCGTTCTAGGATACAACCATAGGATTATGAAATAATCGTTTTCATAGAGCAAGTTTCAAATGATTCAATTCGTGTAAAGGCATGCAAGCATACAATTCTAGCTGAACACATATTTTTAAATTTGGACTATATGAAAAATCAAAGGACTTCAGATCATTTTTAGTTAAATCTAGGATGTCAAGTTGTTTGGGAAAGCTGTGGAGGACTACGCTGGTTATCTTGTTCTTATTCAATTGAATGAATTTTAAATTTTCCAGGGGCTCCAACCAACTACTATTAAAATGAGTAAAATTATTTTTCTGCATGTCTATAATTTCTAAGCTCTTGATTTTATCAAGACATTGCGGCATAGCTGATAGTATGTTTGCCTCCAGATGCAATTCCACTAAAGATGGTGTATGCCATTGGCATAAATTCATTTGATTGATACGATTCGAGACTAAGTCGATAATCTTAATGGCTGCGTTAACAAAGCTACCAACAACCAATTCAATTGCATTACTTTTTAAATACAACCCATGTATATTACTGCAGCGATTGAACAACTCCAGATTCAGAACTTGAATTAAATTTTGTTGCACATTAACAATAGTCATAGCTAACAAACATGGTGCACTCTTTATCGTACTAACGATGGATTGGATTTTATTTTTAGACAGGTTCAGCGAATAAAGTGACTTTAAATTGCAAAACACACCCAAATCCAACTCTCGAAGCAAACATCCGGCGATCGTTAATATTTCAAGATTTTTCAGATTTCCCATAGAAGGTGATATCATTTCTAAGCGACTATGATGAATTTGCAATTTCTTGAGGTTTTCATTCAACTCGCTCTCAATTGAAATTATTCCTGTCACGTGAAGTGAAAGTTCAGTTATCTTACTGTTCCGAGAAATAACTAATCTTTTAGCTTCAGGCGAGTCCCCGATAGCCAAATCCGTCCGGCTAAAGCTGTCTAAAAGCTCAGATCCCACCTCCGAAGACTGTAGATTTACTATCCTAAGTGTCATATTGTCTGGAACATATTTATAAATGAACGTCCCGTCTCGCGTAGGATTGTAATTCATCAAATAACAGTTCGAGTGACGGTCACAGTTTAATTTATACGCAGTACTATTTGGAAAGAACAGCATAATCAAACAGTACCTAAGAACCAAAACACAAATTTAATAAGATTTTGAACTAAATTACCGAAAACCTGATGGGTATAGAAATTGATTCTCATCTATTCCATTGGAACATTAGATTAGCGTATTATACTTGACACAAAAACGTTTCTAGTTCGTTACTCACATTTCCACGATCATTCGTTCACTGTTGAATGACGATGTCATCGTAAGCAACACCTTGACAACAAACTCTATACTGTTTCTGAATATTCTACTCATTTCCAGTGTAGTGCTCATGTATTAATCTCTGCATTGGTAATCGCTTTTTAATGATTACCGTATTTTATACCGAAAGGGAAATAATCACAATAACGATTCTCTATAATTGCTCCGATTACATTCGTCAACCCCGATCCCAAGCATGCGAACGTCCACGGTAGAATCCAACGATCATGACCTTAATTCGTTCGTTGCCCATCCGCAGTAGATGCCGAAACAGAAGTCCCCGGCATCTACAAAGTTCCATATGATGCCCATTTCCGGCGTAGCGGACTACCGTTTTTAAAACGCACAAATGTCAGAACGGAATTGCTTCACTATTTTCGCCATCACTTTTAGAGTTCAACTAATACAGGTTTAAAAAATTTTTACGAGTAAACTAAAAAATTAACTTCCAAATGCAGTTTTCAAATCTCGCGTATCTGTCTTAGACCATTCAAATTTTGTCTCTTTTTTTTCAATGCAAACGATATGATGTTAAGTTAAGTATGATGTACCAAAAAATGTCGGGTAATCGGAATACCAGTCTTGGTTTGAGGAGGTCGATCTCCGTCTGACTTTGGGGATCTTTTTATATGAAAATCTGCCCTTGAAAGCCAGAACGGGCCTTGCCGTACTCCGCATCCAGGGTGCGCGGTCTTAGTTGGTGGATGGTGAAAGTGTTTAGAATCCTCTTTCGTTGTTCCTGGGCTTTTTTGGGATCTTGCTGCAGTCCCCCAACTCCCCCCACACGTCCTGGGATGGCCAGATGGTCTAAAATAAAAAAATATGGCCAAAAATTTGCACCGACCACTGGCACCGAAGAACTTCTCGACGATCAGCTCGGACAGTCCGAGATTACGGGCAGCAGCCAGCGGCAGGTCAAGAACTTTTCCGACCACAGGAAATGGAGTATCAATGGAGCATCTGGGAAGTGGATGTCCTTCTTGTTGATCTCGGAAAAAGGGAAATCAGCCAAGCAGACACGTATTCTCTCGACGACTTGTCCAGAAATGGTATATTGATGACGCATTTTTACAATCTTATGGTCGAAATTGTAAAAACTGATTTGCTTTCGTAAATTTTGAGTTTAATTACAAAAAAAGACGGAAATTTCGGCCCAATCCGATCCCATTCCAAAAAGTATTATCTTCATAATCTGCAGCACCAAAGGAACGCAATCTGCCTTGCTAGCTGGCGTAGATCGCTTTATCGATGTACCCAAAGGCAACAACGATGATCATCCTTCCTTATATAAATCATCCTTTCTTATATAAAAAAATATCGTCACCAACATCGATCGATTTGAACATCATCTCTCTCTGGGTAAGGTTTAGCGTTTATTGAAGGTTTTCTGTAGTTTGGTAATTTTGATATGGATTTGGATTGAGTTTAACCATCGTTTTAGTTATCTTAGTTTAGTTTAGGGTTTACTTACTTACTTACTTACTTATCCGGCGCTACAACCGACGAGCGGTCTTGGCCTGCCACAGAATATTCCTTCACCGCTCGCGATCGAGCGCCGTCGACCTCCAGGTCGTTAGTCCTGCTATTCTGGCGTCAATGTCGATACCGTCGCTCCATCTCGATTTGGGCCTACCACGCCCTCTCTGTCCATCCGGAAGGCCTAAGAAGACTTTACGAGCTGGGTCGTCGTCTGCCATTCTCATGAAATGCCCAGCCCACCGAAGCCGGGCGAGTCTCATGTGCTGCGCGACAGTGAGATCGTCATACAACACGTATAACTCCGCGTTGTATCGGCTTCTCCATCGTCCCTCTTCACACACGGGGCCAAATATCCTTCTGAGAACTCTCCTCTCGAACGCAGATAAGAGGGCTTCGTCCGTTCTGGACAGTGTCCAAGTCCAAATGTGAGCACCGGTACTATATACGTTGTATACAGTCCCAGCTTCGTCCTTCTCGACAGATTTCTCGAGTGAATTAGTTTCCGCAGACTAAAGTATGACCGGTTGGCTGCTAGCACCCCAGCGCGAATCTCTTGTGTTATGTCATTGTCGGTGCTAACTCTTGACCCTAATTAGGTGAAGTTCTCGACGACTTCGAACTTTTTGTCACCTATTAGTACGTCACTCCCAAGCATATTAGGCATAATAGCTTGTCGGGCCGCTGACGGTGCCACCATAAATTTGGTCTTTGCCTCGTTGACCTGCAGTCCGAGGGTTTTTGCCGCTAGCTCTATCCGTATGTAGGCTTGCGCTACATCGGAGAGTCTTAGACCAATTATATCTATATTGTCAGCGTATGCTAAGATCTGGGTTGACTTGAAGAGGATGGTCCCGGAGGTCTCCACTTCAGAGTCGCGAATGGCCCTCTCTAGCGTCAAGTTGAAGAACAGGCAAGCCAGCCCATCCCCCTGACGCAGCCCCTTGGTGGTAGCGAAAGGGCTTGAGAGTTTTCCATTCACCTTCACTTGACATGTAACGTTGGTCATGGTCATCCTTACTAGCCTGATCAGTTTCGACGGTATCTCAAAGGCTTTTATGGCATCGTACAATTTTACCCTGGCTATGCTATCGTAGGCAGCCTTGAAGTCGATGAAGATATGATGCGTACCTCTCTTGAATTCGCTCATCTTCTCAAGGACTTGCCTAATAGTGAATATTTGATCAGTGGTGGAACTCCCTCTGCGAAATCCTCTTTGATAGTTTCCCACTATCTCGTCGGCGTATTGGTCAAGTTGGTCCTGAATGACAAGGGAGAATATTTTGTAGGCGGTATTCAACACCGTAATACCCCTTTAGTTGCTGCAGTCTAACTTATCTCCCTTCTTGAATATGGGATAAATTACGCCCATTCCTCGGGCATAACCTCGCTATCCCATACCCCAGCAATCACTTGATGAATCTCCTGTTCTAGGGTTGCACCTCCATATTTGACCAGCTCATCCTCTGTTCCGTCGGTTCCGGGTGCCTTGTTATTTTTCAGCCGACGGATGGCCTTTCGTGTTTCTTCCAAGCTCGCTGGCAGGAGCAAGTTCATGTCTACCAGTGGAGCCTCTGGTGTGTCGTGGAGCTGGTCGTTTAGTAATTCATCAAAGTGCTGGGCCCATCGCGGGAGGACCTCTGGCTGGTTACTGATCAAGTCACCATTCTTGCTGCGACAGCAGGATACCTTAGGCGCCGATGTATTTCGGTACCCCGCTATCGCTTGGTAAAATTGTTTTGTGGGGCCGTATCGTACTCTGTTTTCCTCCAGCTCCCGGATTTGTTTTTCCTCCCACAGTCGCTTCTTGATCCGGTGGAACTTCTTCTCTTCTTTTCTTAGCCGTTCATAGTTCCCTTTGCTTGCCCGCGTCCTATGCCGCTGTTGCGCTTCTTGGTACGCACGGTTTTTGCGTTCCGTCACTGGTGTACATACATTCCTCGTCGAACCACCCAGATCTGGTGTTGCCACGACGGCGTCCTAGAATGTCTTCGGCACAGCTATTTATGCATGTTTTTAGAGCGGGCCATCGCCCGCTCGTATTGCGTTCTTGTGTCAGTAGCAGGCCATCCCTGATTGCTTTTTCGTAAGCTGCTTGGACAATGCTGTCTTTCAGGGATGCCGTATTGTATCGAGTCTGCGTGTAATACCTGCCCGTTTCTTGGGTGCAAGCTATTCGGCATCGGATCTCTAAACCCACCAGATAGTGATCCGAGCCTATCTTGGCTCCTCTAAAAGTTCTGACGTTTAACATACTCGACTGTCTGCGGCGATTGATCAATACGTGATCTACCTGGTTGGAAGTGGCTCCATTTGGGTATCCCCGTTGCTTTGTGGATATCCCTTCGCGCAAATTTGGTACTTCCGATAACCAGGTCGTTCGCGATTGCGAAGTTGATCAACCTGCTACCGTTATCATTGCTGTGCTCGTGTAGACTGTGTAGTCCAGTGTATTGGCAGTGCACTGGTTTCCTACCGATTTTGGCGTTTGGCGAGGGAAGCGAAACGGCTCAGGCGTATCTACTGGTAAGAAACATGACAACGGAAATCCACCTAGAACGGATTCCAAAGGAAAGCTTGATTACCGTTGGAGATAATGTGACATTTATCTGCTCTGTAATAGATTTCGCAATCGCAACTGACCATCCTGAATGTGGATTTGGATATGTCGGGTCAAATGAACTGCTATTACGCTGCTTATGTATGTTATGAGCACCGAGAATACTTTCGACACTAGTAAAACATGCAACTTTGAAATTTTGGCACCCATATCTCCAGGGTTGCGGTCACACAACATACATACATTCATTTGGGTTTTAACTGTAATTTTCATTGCACTCATCATCATCGTAGGCCTTTTCTGTTATTGGAAAATTTATAAAAACGCAGAGAAAGTAGGGTACGATCGATTGTATATCCGTCGGTTATTCCAAACGCCACGGTCAAGTTTTATGAAACAGTCAACAGTGAATGAATAACTGCCAGTGCCATTCTGTTGTTATATGCAGTGCGTTACTTTGAAAGCCGGTGGTAGGCCACATAGCTGTCACCATTTTACGATTTTTTTAGTCTTCAATATTCTTCGAATTCTATGTACCTTGACGTTATTGTTGTTATCCTCTCTTCTTCTCTCGTTTTGTTATTTAAACGTTACATTATTGCCTCATAGTTGTCTGTTTGTATTATTTAAAATGGTGCCGCCAGAAATAAATTTGTAGTCAGCATTGATATTATGATTTTTATATGGCGGACTTTTTTTGAGCTGCTCCGTTTGCGTAATATCAAATAAAGGAGCTACATTATACCGAAGCTCGCGGTGGATCGTTGCATTTCACTACAGTACTGATATTCCAAAATATAACAATGAGCATAAACCAAAGCCGCAACTATTTTAAATGATCTGTTGTTAAGAGAAGCCTTCAACCACCGGATATCACCTTGTTCCCTGGCTTGATCTCCCAAGCAAGGAACCATGCCTAGGGACATTTACGTTTTTCTCCATTTCCAGCGCTCCATCTCCTATCGCTTCACCTCCTTGCTGATGTCAATCATACAGCGGCCCTCGGAACGTTCTCAGTCTCCCTTGATGAGGATTTGTATAGGGATCATGCCACGATGAACCAGAAAAACCTCAGTATAGTGACACATAACCGACACATAAGTGGGTGACATAACCACCTGGAATCAAGCTTCCACTTCCTCGATCGCGAGTTCTGACTTAATTGCACGTCTTGATGCCAGGACGTCCGGTCTGAAGACCAATCTGTTAGGGATCAAACGCTCCAAGAGTTTTGTTTTAAGATTAAAAGTTTAAGTAACCCTTCGAAGAGATCCCCTGAACAGTCCAGAATTGGATCGGTCGGCTCTCAACGCAACGTTCCAGATGCCGTCAGGGCCAGAAACTTTCCTCAGAGCCAGGCGTTGGACTGTGAAATGCAGCTCTTCATTCGTTACCGCATGCCTCACCGCATTATCTCACCAGCACCGTTCTGGTGTTGCCATGGTTGACTAGCATCAGATTCAGCCTTGTGATGGCTCCATTAAGAATTGTCCTCGTTTGTTGGTACTCTTGTTATCCCAGGCATTGCACCAGGCGTTGATGTACCGTGCCACCACCGAACTGACCTTTCTCCCACCTTAGAAGCGCACAACAGGAGCGCACAAACACTCCAATTCTGACCATTTTTTATGTCATCTTATATCAATAGAATCTTATTTTAAATAAACTGTTATGGTGAGCACCATTGCTTTTAATTACACTGGATATCCGTGGAACTGGTATTAATTTCTTTCGATCAGAATGGAAACGCTTAACTGGAATATATTCAAGCAAGTTGTTGCTGTACAATTGGCACTGAAATGCTTATGTTTTGATAGTTAAAAATCTGTTTTCTTCAATCTTAGTAACCCACTAGTCACTAACCGCAATCTAACAAAATACGATGATCAAATATCTTGTGTATCAACATTTGCCACGACTACGAACTGCTCGGTGAGACTGCGTGATTCCTACTGCTCAAGAGGTATCACAACAATTCAATCGTCTTGCTTATCTAGCACACACATATGCTATGTTTATCAGTAAGTTGCCGTTCTCCTGCTATTTACGCAAACCTTATCGTGAATCTTTTTCTCGCTCTGAATGTCTTCTTCTCGATCCATTCAGCATTTTAAACTGCCGATAAAGATAAAAGATTTCACTGTGGTTTCGTACCAACTGGAAGAAACGTCGTTGAGCAACATTAGAAGATTATGGGTCAGCTCAAATGATATCATGCATACTAAGCTATGATATTTTGGGACCCGTGTACAAATGACATAACTCATAGCCGTTATAGTTTCGGTGTCCCATGTCAAATTTTCTAGCCTTAAAAGATTCTTTGTCTAGATTCTTTGTCTAGATGATGCCCTAGCTACGAAATTCTTATACTTGTAGCGGTGCTACCGGAGCATTAAATTCGAGTGTTCCTTGTGACTTCCTCTCTTATTTAAGAACTTCATAATGATATTGGAATGACGAACTGTGATAAATCACATGTGCACTAACTGAAAATTAACTAACCAAAGTAATCTAAAGAAATTGACAAAAATGTTACTTTCACGGTCGAGATTACTCTCGGAAGAACGTAGATCACTCTCTATGTTTTATGCAAAACGCTTACGGCGCTTCTATGTTACTTAATATTTGATATTGAAAATTGGCCCCCGCACAATGCCTAAGAAACCCTGTGATGTATTGAAAGCTTTCAAGTAGTATTCAACCCACTCTGCCTTCTTCTCTCATAACGAGTGTTTTCAGTGGTAGCTCCGGTTGAATACGGGTTACCTATCTAAAAAAAGGGCTGGCGGCTATCTCTACGCTGTGAGAAGCCTGGACGGCGCGATAACAAACCGGTGCAACTGATGATAATTTGGCACGCACCTTGAAACAACGAACTTACAAACATATTGGTATAACTCGACATTAATCTAGTTTTGATATAAGCTCTCATATAATGCACCTGAGCTATGACTGTTACCATTCGAAAAGTCGTCTTTACTAGAATCTGGGTTACGGACAGTAGAAGCTGACAGGTTATCCGTACACAGACCATCTCTGATTGTGACTTAATATGGGTTCCTTTTGTTCTTCTACGCTAGCTAATCTACTTTGACCAAGACCATAAATCCTAGGCCAAAGCCTCGTACATGGCCAAAAGGCATTTTTCAGTGGTTGAGGTAAAGCATTGATAACCGATCATTCACGATAAACTCGCTGTCGTCCGTTTGGTTTTATGTAAGTTTAGGTTCCCAGTTTAGTGTGTACGTGCTGTTGGAGTAAACGAGTACTCTGTGAACAATAATACATGTATCTTTCTTAAAGAAGTTTCATATAAATTGATCTGGACCTAACGTCTAAGCTAGTCTAGATGGTGTTTAAAAATTACGACGACGCTTCCGTGGTATTGTCTTTCGCCCAGAAAAGTGTTATTTCCGAGCGATTAGCAAGACGTTTTCGAAGTCATGACCTCTACACTGCCGTTGGTTGGGCTCAACGTGACGTAGGTTTAATACTGTGACGAGTTATTCGTGAGATAAGTTGTGAAATAAGTCTCAAAGAATGACATGCGGAGTGTTAATGACGGTGTGCATTCCAGGGGAGGTGATAGCTAACGTCTGAGACGATTGGGGTTATTTTAGGGTTATTTTAGATCACGAAATGCTAAATCAAATCTTTTAAAATATCTGTGTAAGATTTAGTCCAGGTTTTGTGTTTAAAGGGTCTACTCCTGTAGGACGGTTTCCGTTTCCTTGTGAAAATTCGTTCATTATGACTTAATATGGGTTCCTTTTGTTCTTCTACGCTAGCTAATCTACTTTGACCAAGACCATAAATCCTAGGCCAAAGCCTCGTACATGGTCAAAAGGCTTTTTTCAGTGGTTGAGGTAAAGCATTGATAACCGATGATTCACGATAAACTCGCTGTCGTCCGTTTGGTTTTATGTAAGTTTAGGTTTCCAGTTTAGTGTGTACGTGATGTCGGAGTAAACGATACTCTAGTACGAGTGTATCTTTCGAACGAGAGCTATATGTATCTTTCTTAAAGAAGTATCATATAAATTGATCTGGAACTAACGTCTAAGCTAGTCTAGATGGTGTTTAAAAATGACGACGACGCTTCCGTGGTATTGTCTTTCGCCCAGAAAAGTGTTATTTCCGAGCGATTAGCAAGACGTTTTCGAAGTCATGACCTCTACACTGCCGTTGGTCGGGCTCTACATGACGTAGGTTGAGTACTGTGACGAGTTATTCGTGAGGTAAGTTGTGAAATAAGTCTCAAAGAATGACATGCGGATTGTTCATGACGGTGTGCATTCCAGGGGAGGTGATAGCTAACGTCTGAGACGATTGGGGTTATTTTGGGGTTATTTTAGATCACTTAGGCGCAAGGCGCGCAATTCTGAGACGATAATGAATGAATAATGAAAGGAATTAAATGGACATATCGCCTGCATCAAGTAATATCGAAAAATGTGACAGTTGTATGAATGCCTTCGTTCATTTTAGTCGTTCAATAATTAACGCGAAATGTGTTTTGAAAATACTAAATTAAATCTTTTAAAATATCTGTGTAAGATTTAGTCCAGGTTTTGTGTTTAAAGGGTCTACTCCTGTAGGATGGTATCCGTTTCCTTGTGGAAATTCGTTCATTATGCCCTTGCAAACGATCATTTTGAACGGTGGTGATAGCAGGTGATACCCTAGGTAATTGTAAACGCGCTACTAGAATACACCTTTTCGGATCGGATTCGGAATCGGAAATGACGCTGGAACGTAGCTGTCATTTATCTGTCAAACTTTATGGAAAATTTTCGTTCTTTTTCATTGTGGTTCTTGACCTAACCACACTGCGATAAGTTCGCTCCGCGCCTGATTCTGGTGAGTGAGAGACACATGTATTTACATGTTGGCCGTGAGTACTTAAAAGAAATCTATTCATTCTTTTTCTTTAAACTGATACATAAAATCTGTCATAAATAATGTTGTGGTAAACTTGTACTAGTGATGTCGGTCAGCAAGTGCAGTGAGTGCTATTTAATGTGTTATGTTTTTTTTTCTTTTCCCAAATTGTTTTGCAACTACTGAAGACTGAACGGAATACTGAGGTGAGATTGTTTTAGCATGAAAAGCATTTGGAGTACGCCTTACAGATTTTAAACTGAGGAGAAAATTATCACCCAAATAATTTAGTGATTCACTGTAGTTTGTTCGTGCTAATTATAAGAATCTAAGATAATATACGGAGGTAATTTCTATTTTATAATGTCCACACTATGAGACTTTAGGCCTAGAATTTGGCAAAACCATAGAAAACTGATTGTTTGCCTGTTTTATTATTTATATATAAAATTTATTAGTATATTATGTTTAACATTAGTTTGCCTATTTGAAAGTGGTTTATTTCTGAGCGATTAGCAAGACGTTTTCGAAGTCATGACCTCTACACTGCCGTTGGTTGGGCTCAACGTGACGTAGGTTTAATACTGTGACGAGTTATTCGTGAGATAAGTTGTGAAATAGGTCTCAAAGAATGACATGCGGAGTGTTAATGACGGTGTGCATTCCGGCGAGGTGATAGCTAACGTCTGAGACGATTAGATCATTTTGGGTTTTTTTAGATCATATAGACGCAAGGCGCGCAATTCTGAGACGATAATGAACTCTAAAAGGAATCAAATGGACATATCGCCTGCATCAAGTAATATCGAAAAATGGGACAGTTCTATGATTGCCTTCGCTCATTTTGATCGTTCAATAATTAACGCGAAATGTGTTTTGAAAATGCTAAATTAAATCTTTTAAAATATCTGTATAAGATTTAGTCCAGGTTTTGTGTTTAAAGGATCTACTCCTATAGGACGGAATCCGTTTCATTGGGAAATTCGTCCATTTTGCTCATGTAATCGTTTAATTTGAACGGTGGTGACAGCAGGTGGTGACAGCGCCCTAGATCGCTATTACACCTTAAACCTACACTTTTTCGGTTCAGATTCATAATCGAAAGTGCTGAAACGCAGCTGTCATTTATCCGTCGGTATTTTATGGTAGATTACGAACATGAAAATTTCGTTTCCAGCGTGACTATGTGAAATTTTTGTTCCATACGAAAATTAAGCTTTGAGCTGCCCACACCGTGATTAGTTCTCTCCGTTCCTTATACTGGTGAGGGAAAAGCACGTGTATTTTCATGTTGCGCATGAGTTCTTAAAAGTATTCTATTTTTTTCTTCTTGAAATTGATACATAAAATCTGTCATAAATAATGTTGTGGTAAACTTGTACTAGTGATGTCGGTCAGCAAGTGCAGTGAGTGCTATTTAATGTGTTATGTATTTTTTTTCTTTTCCCAAATTGTTTTGCAACTACTGAAGACTGAACGGAATACTGAGGTGGGATTGTTTTAGCATGAAAAGCATTTGGAGTACGCCTTACAGATTTTAAACTGAGGAGAAAATTATCACCCAAATAATTTAGTGATTCACTGTAGTTTGTTCGTGCTAATTATAAGAATCTAAGATAATATACGGAGGTAATTTCTATTTTATAATGTCCACACTATGAGACTTTAGGCCTAGAATTTGGCATAGAAATCTAATAGTTTGCCTGT
This sequence comes from Anopheles darlingi, assembly GCF_943734745.1. NCBI lineage: Eukaryota > Metazoa > Arthropoda > Insecta > Diptera > Culicidae > Anopheles > Anopheles darlingi. The sequence continues at coordinate 59,022,170 of NC_064874.1, forward strand.
TTGAAAATTTATTTTATTTATTTTTTCCAGAAATGAATTCAATAGTATTAAGATGGGTACTGCTGCTTGTGCTATTCTCAGTCTTTGTTGGAGGTAAGTTTCAATACGTCTAAAGTGCCGAAAATTAAAGATGGCTATTCCAGCGAGGCAATGAAAGTATCTAACGCATGAAGCGTTAAGACCATTTTAGAACACATCACCTATAGGCACAGTCACCTATAGGCGATAATGAACGCTAAAATGTACAAAATGAACATATCGCCTCGTAGCAATACCTATCGCCTCAATGGAATAGGCATCTACAGATTTGATAATGGTTGTTGTCGCCTCGAAGCGATCGTTGTCACCCTACCGGAATAGATACCTTCCTATTTTTATAACCTCTTGCCGGTATGTACTCAACCAAAGACCGTGGTGATGACATGGCACACAGCGCCCCAATCATCAATACAACAGAAGAAAAAATTGAACAACCTTCCGGCGTAATTTGGAATATTACGTGCAAGGCTAACTACCCAATTGTTTGGAAAGGTTATGATGCTCATTTCAACTGGGTATGCTAATCGTCAGACACTATTAGAATCTAAGCCAATTTCTAGTGAATGATGTTTGACATGTGAATGACATTAACACCAATGTATGGACATGTTTTCAATGTTTACCACCATTCACTAGAAATTGGCCTAGAAAATATAATTAATCAGCGTTGGTATATTTATCTTTTTACAGACACCACCCAATGTCTCTAGTTCATCCTTTCTAAGTGACAAGGAAACGAAATATGTTTCCATTCTCATCATTTCCAATACATCAGCAGCAACGGTTGGCCGATTTTATTGCGTTAAAACAGATAAGATACATGAACATTTGGATGATATGTTGACTGAGGGGTTCGCATCCAGCTTCTACTTATTTGTATACGATTACAAGCAGCCTCTTGTGCCGACGAATGAGAAAGCGTATTACACGACGCATGATAAATTAGTTATACCGTGTAAGCCTTCGTATCCTGACATAGAGGTGGAGCTATGTAACAAGGTCAGTTATCAGCATGTATTACAACATCAATTGTGCCAAACAAACTGAACTAATAATTATTATTGAGGTTAAGAGGCTTTCAATTGATCACTTTATGTTTCTTAGGATGAAAAGTGCTTGACTGTTTCCGATACAACAGAAGGATTCAAGATTCCGAAAACATCATCTATCATTTCTGAAGACGGAATGCTGTATTGTAAATGCGACAATGCAAGCTATGCAGTTCATATTCTACCGACAGAAGGTGAAGTGCAGTGTTCGTATATATTAGTTTGTTCAATTCATAAATATAACTACAATGTGGTTTCTTTTACAGCTTGGCTTGGACTCATTGATGATCGCGATAACATTGCAGGACCAGAAGAGCGTATCACACATACATGCAGTGTGTCTATTGTCCCTGGCGATAAAGTCAAGGTATCAATGAATACCAAGCCAAACTATCAGTCAACAGATGATGTAAGTTTTTTTTATAAACGTCGTTAAGCTACACTCATCTACTATTAGTATCTATTGAATGGTATATTGTTTTTCAGGACGGCACAATCCAAGTAGAAGCCTTGAAACCCGAGGTGCGCTATCCAATTGCATTCATTTTGATATCAGCCATCCACCGTACGCCGCTCAACACCCGTGAATGTGATGTTATAAACTTGCACTGCAATGTAACAGGAATGACATATTCAAAATCGAATTGGTACAAGAATGGAGTAACTGTGGGATCGGGAAAGCAAACTACCAACTTTCCCGAGGATCGAACGGATCTATCATTTGAGGGATTCGTGCGACGCGATGATCCTGTGTTTGGAGAGTATGAGTGTAAAATGGAGAAGCCAGACGAAGCTGCGAAAAATATCCCTCAGATAGCAAATTCTATCATTGTTGCGATTATTCTACTCATAATAGCGGCTTTATGTGTTTGTGTTCTAAAAAATAGACTGAGAGTGAATGGATATACTACAGTGTCCAAAAAATAAGGTTACATTAGATTTAATTTTAAAAATTCCTTAAATTTTCCACCAAACCAATTTTATTGCCTTCAAAGTAATCCCTTCCAGACACAATGCACTTATGCTGACGAATTTTCCAGTTTTCAAAACACATGAAAAAGTTGATTTTAGGGATAGCCTTCAGCTCCTTCTTTGCAGTCACTTGAACCTGCACTATTGTGTCAAAACAGTGTCCACGGTACGAAAATTTAGGTTTGTCGAATAGGCAGAAGCCACATGACGTGAAATCAGGATAATACAGTGGTTGCAGAACGATATGAGTGTAGTTTTTGACGAAAAAGTCACGGAGTATCAACGCAGTGTGAGATGGTGCATTATCGTGCCAAGGGCGATCGACATCAAAACGTTGCCGACCTTCCTGGGAGTCTTTGCATCACTTGATTTTTTTGAGATAGAATCGTCACTAAAAGTTTACTGTACCATTTGTACCAACAAATTTCTTTAATGCAAATTATTTGCTTTAAAAGCTACGACATGGCGAAAAACGAAGAATTCACTTTTTACAGTTCACAGTTTGGTTCACAAAACAATACGTATTTCAAACACTCTAGAATATTTTGACCTAAAATCTGTCAAGGTTATCAATAACAGTAGTAATAACAACCTACTTAAAATACAAAATTGAAGATATTCCTTTACGCAGGCAATTTGAATGCCATGTCACCTAACTTTTTAAATACAGTAGTAATCGACAAATGGTAACCGATGTACAGGGTGTCCCAGAAAAATAATTGAATAAGAGGTATTTAAGCCTGCCTTCCTGTAGCTTTAAACCAATTATCGTTTTTAATGGGTCCACTGTTGCTACATGATATTTATAGTGATGTTGTTTGTGATGTATTTAGATATTGAATAATAATGTTTGCATTAAAAAAGAGACAAAATTTGAATGGTGCTAAGAAAAAAAAAACTAAGACAGATAATTGAGATCTGTAAACTGCATTTGAAAAGAAATTTTACCACTTTAAATAAGAAGTGGTTTTCCGATCATCCTGGATGAGATAGGTCTCGCGGTTCATCACCACTGCTACGAGACGATTCACCTGGAAAATCTGTTTGACGATC
>NC_064874.1:59030282-59062782 GCF_943734745.1 Anopheles darlingi
GGCCCTCGGAACGTTCTCAGTCTCCCTTGATGAGGATTTGTATAGGGATCATGCCACGATGAACCAGAAAAACCTCAGTATAGTGACACTTAACCGACAGTCTAACAACCTGGAATCACGCTTCCACTTCCTCGATCGCGAGTTCTGACTTAATTGCACGTCTTGAAGCCAGGACGTCCGGTCTGAAGACCAATCTGTTAGGGATCAAACGCTCCAAGAGTTTTGTTTTAAGATTAAAAGTTTAAGTAACCCTTCGAAGAGATCCCCTGAACAGTCCAGAATTGGATCGGTCGGCTCTCAACGCAACGTTCGAAATGCCGTCAGGGCCAGCCACTTTCCTCAGAGCCAGGCGTTGGACTGTGAAATGCAGCTCTTCATTCGTTACCGCATCCCTCACTGCGTTATCTCACCAGCACCGTTCTGGTGTTGCCATGGTTGACTAGCATCAGATTCAGCCTTGTGATGGCTCCATTAAGAATTGTCCTCGTTTGTTGGTACTCTTGCTATCCCAGGCAGTGCACCAGGCGTTGATGTACCCTGCCACCACCGAACTGACTTTTCTCCCACCTTGGAGGCGCACAACAGGAGCGCACAAACACTCCACCAATTCTGACCATTTTGTATGTCATCTAATATCAATAGAATCTTCTTTTAAATAAACTGCTATGATGAGCACCTTTGCTTTTAATGACGCTGGTTACCCGTGGAACTGGTACGGGTATTAATTTCTTTCGATCAGAATGGAAACGCTTAACTGGAATATATTCAAGCAAGTTGTTGCTGTAAAATTGGTACTGAAATGCTTATGTTTTGATAGTTACAAATCTGTTTTCTTCGATCTTAGTAACTCACTATTCACTAACCGCAATCTAACAAAATACGATGGTCAAAAATCTTGTGTATGAACATTTGCCACGACTACGAACTGCTCGGTGATTCCTACTGCTCGAAGGTATCACAACAATTCAATCGTCTTGCTTATCTTGCACACACATATGCTATGTTTATCAGTAAGTTGCCGTTCTCTTGCTATTTACGCAAACCTTATCGTGAATCTTTTTCTCGCTCTGAATGTCTTCTTCTCGATCCATTCAGCATTTTAAACTGCCGATAAAGATAAAAGATTTCACTGTGGTTTCGTACCAACTGGAAGAAACGTCGTTGAGCAACATTAGAAGATTATGGGTCAGCTCAAATGATATTATGCATACTAAGCTATTATATTTTGGGTCCCGTGTACAAATGACATAACTCATAGCCGTTATAGTTTCGGTGTCCCATGGCAAATTTTCTAGCGTTAAAAGATTCTTTGTCTAGATTCTTTGTCTAGATGATGCCCTAGCTACGAAATTCTTATACTTGTAGCGGTGCTACCGGAGCATTCGAATTCGACTGTTCCTTGTGACTTCCTCTCTTATTTAATAGCTTCATAATGATATTGAAACGACGAACTGTGATAAATCACATGTGCACTAACTGAAAATTAACAAACCAAAGTAATCTAAAGAAATTGACAAAAATGTTACTTTCACGGTCGAGATTACTCCCGGAAGAACGTAGATCACTCTCTATGTTCTATGCAAAACACTTACGGCGCTTCTATGTTACTTAATATTTGATATTGAAAATTGGCCCCCGCACAATGCCTAAGAAACCCTGTGATGTATTGAAAGCTTTCAAGTAGTATTCAACCCACTCTGCCTTCTTCTCTCATAACGAGTGTTTTCAGTGGTAGCTCCGGTTGAATACCGGTTACCTATCTAAAAAAGGGGCTGGCGGCTATCTCTATGCTGTGAGAAGCCTGGACGGCGCGATAACAAACCGGTGCAACTGATGATAATTTGGCACGCACCTTGAAACAACGAACTTACAAACATATGGGTATAACTCGACATTAATCTAGTTTTGATATAAGCTCTCATATAATGCACCTGAGCTATGACTGTTACCATTCGAAAAGTCGTCTTTACTAGAATCTGTGTTACGGACAGTAGAAGCTAACAGGTTATCCGTACACAGACTATCTCTGATTGTGACTTAATATGGGTTCCTTTTGTTCTTCTACGCTAGCTAATCTACTTTGACCAAGACCATAAATCCTAGGCCAAAGCCTCGTACATGGTCAAAAGGCTTTTTTCAGTGGTTGAGGTAAAGCATTGATAACCGATGATTCATGATAAACTCGCTGTCGTCCGTTTGGTTTTATGTAAGTTTAGGTTCCCAGTTTAGTGTGTACGTGATGTTGGAGTAAACGAGTACTCTGTGAACAATAATACATGTATCTTTCTTAAAGAAGTTTCATATAAATTGATCTGGACCTAACGTCTAAGCTAGTCTAGATGGTGTTTAAAAATGACGACGACGCTTCCGTGGTATTGTCTTTCGCCCAGAAAAGTGTTATTTCCGAGCGATTAGCAAGACGTTTTCGAAGTCATGACCTCTACACTGCCGTTGGTCGGGCTCTACATGACGTAGGTTGAGTACTGTGACGAGTTATTCGTGAGGTAAGTTGTGAAATAAGTCTCAAAGAATGACATGCGGATTGTTCATGACGGTGTGCATTCCAGGGAAGGTGATAGCTAACGTCTGAGACGATTGGGGTTATTTTGGGGTTATTTTAGATCACTTAGGCGCAAGGCGCGCAATTCTGAGACGATAATGAATGAATAATGAAAGGAATTAAATGGACATATCGCCTGCATCAAGTAATATCGAAAAATGGGACAGTTGTATGAATGCCTTCGTTCATTTTAGTCGTTCAATAATTAACGCGAAATGTGTTTTGAAAATACTAAATTAAATCTTTTAAAATATCTGTGTAAGATTTAGTCCAGGTTTTGTGTTTAAAGGGTCTACTCCTGTAGGATGGTATCCGTTTCCTTGTGGAAATTCGTTCATTATGCCCTTGCAAACGATCATTTTGAACGGTGGTGACAGCAGGTGATACCCTAGGTAATTGTAAACGCGCTACTAGAATACACCTTTTCGGATTGGATTCGGAATCGGAAATAACGCTTAAAACGTAGCTGTCATTTATCTGTCAAACTTTATGGTAGATGACAGACGTTTTGTTTCCTGTCTGACTATGGAAAATTTATCGTTCTTTTTATTTGTGATTCTTCGCTCGCGATAAGTTCGCTCCGCGCCTAATACTGGTGAGTGAGAGACACATGTTATTACATGTTGGCCGTGAGTACTTAAAAGTAATCTATTCATTATTTTTCTTTAAACTGATGCATAAAATCTGTCATAAATAATCTTGTGGTAAACTTGTACTAGTGATGACAATCAGCAAGGCTAAGTGCTGTTTCATTTGTTACGTAGTTTTCGTATTTTCAAATTGTTGGCCCAAATCGTTTTGCAAGAACGGCTGATAATACGTTTTAAGTGAGGTCTGACTTGCATTTTGCTGCCTAATATGGGACCTATTGATAGGAGAAGTGGTTCTTCTTCATGGCAATGCTCACCCACACACTTGCAGCCATTACTAGGGAAAAAATGGAGCAACTGGAGTGGGAAACATTAGAAGGCACTTCTAACAGTCCTGATCTGTACCTCTGTGACTTTCATGTGTTGATCTCTCAAGGAAATTTTGGGGGATAAAAGATTCATCGATGATGTTGAGGATGAAACCTCATTTGCGCAGTTGGCTGCAAACACGACCAACATATTTTTACGAGAAATATATTAAAAAGCTGCCTATCCGCTCGGAAAAATGTGGTTCGGAATCAGGAGATTATGTAGAAAAATAAAAAAAAACCTTTTGTGCGTTCAAGCTAAATCTGGTTTAGCTTTTTGCTTTAACTTTTAGCTTTTAAAAGCGTTAATAAGATGCTTTAATGCTTGCTTTTTACAAAATATGTGTTTTTCATTCAACGCTTTTCGAACAACTTTTTTACCCAGAATGTCTCCTCTCGAAATGTATCAACACAAACGAGTTTTAATACGTGCACTGATCTTCTTGCTCATCGTTAACGTTAACGGTAAGTTCATTAACGGTATATGCCAATAATTTAGTACGTAACTCTCAATGCTTTAATAATATGGCACTATACCATATTTCGTTTAATTTTGAACAGCATATTATTGTATCACATCATTTGTAGAGCGATCAAAATCATCAAATCATAATTTGAAATTTTATGCACAATAATGTTTTGGCTAGAATGCAATCACATACATACAATCACTTATAATACGCGAATATTCCTACCTGATTACTAGAAATATCCTGGATATTATATACTTCTTTTTTCTATTCTCCTGTCGGTACGTAATCAACTAAAGCCCGTGACGATCACTCTACAAACAGAGCTCCAATCATTGAAACAACTGACGAAGAAGTAACAATACAATCCGGCATTAGTTGGATGGTTAAATGCAAGTTTAACTACCCGATAATTTGGAAAGCATATGATGCTGACTTCGACTGGGTATGCTAATCAGTGGAGACCACAGTTTAGAATAATTTGTTACGGTATAAATTATCGCTTTTACAAAACATTTTACAGATGCCCCCCACCGTCAAAAATTCGTCGTTCTTTAGTGAATCAGAAAAGCGATACGTCTCCATTCTCACCATTGGCTATACATCAGCAGCAACAGTTGGCCGATATTACTGTGTTGTATCAGAAATGAAAAATGAAGATATAGATGAAATGGTGACTGAGGGTTTTGCATCCCATGTATACTTATTTGTAATCGACTACAAGCAGCCTCTAGTACCGACGAATGAAAAGTCGTATTACATGACGCATGATAAATTTGTAATACCGTGTAAACCTTCATACCGTGACATAGAGGTGGAACTGTGCAACAAGGTAAGATATTAGCATGTATTACAACTTCGATTGTGTCATACAAACTGGACCAATAGTTATTTTTGAGATAAAGGCGACTTCGATTGATCTTATATATATTTTTAAACATTGCGTGAGGGTAGAAGAGCCGTATGTTTAATTTTACATTTTTTTAGGATGAAAAGTGCTTGACTGTTTCCAATTCAACAAAAGGATTCACGATTTCGAAAACATCGTCAATCATTTCTGAAGACGGCATGCTGTATTGTAAATGCGACAATGCAAGCTATGCAGTTCATATTCTACCGGCAGATGGTGAGTTATAATGTTGATGTATTGGTATGTTGCATACATTAAACGTATTTATTATTGTGATATAGAATGTGATATTGCGAATGATGTGATATTGCGAAACACCTTTCAACAAAAAATGTACAGTTCGAAAATGTTTTTTATAATGAACGAATGTGTACAGCTAGTAGCAAACTTGTCCTCATAAGTAATGACATTTGTTTCTATCGTAGATTGGCTTGACAACAATTACGAACCCATTAAAATAGCGCAACTAGACGAAAGAATTACTCACACGTGCCCTATCTTAATCATCCCTGGTGAGAAAGTAATGATCATGGAGAAAGCCGTATTACATTACCACTCAAAACGCGATGTAAGTTTTTACACATACTTGTACACTAAGGAACTAATCGCACCGTCTTATTTTCCAGAGCAATATAATCAAACCAGAAGCCTCGAACACTACGGTACTCTTTACTGTTGATGTCGTCCTGATATCAGGCAACATCAATAAAACATTCGACACCCAAGCATGTGATATTATCATCCTGCAATTGAATGTTACCGAACTGTCCGATGCAGTTTGTTATAAGAATGGAGCTATTGTTCAAATGGAAAATGTTACCTCTTGCAATTGTGAACCCCAAACGATTCTATCTTTTGAGAATCGCGTGCGACAAGATGATGATGTGATTGGCGAGTATCAGTGTAAACTGAAAAACTCGTACAAAACTTCTGACGGCAGCTCTAGTGTTATCCCCTCTAATATTAAATTGGTAGTGTTAGCTTTATTTCTTAACAGGATTTACAGAAGCAGTTACTTCTCTACAAATTTCAAATAATCATATGAAACATATTGTGTGACAATCACATAATGGACAACTGGACACGTGTACTGAGCATTGGGACAGTGATTGCAGATGTAAGCAAATCAGATACAGATGAAGCTCTGGTAGGCGCTATAGTCAGGGCGTCGGCTCCACAGTGACGTGACAGTATAGGACGCCAGTTGGCTACTCGGATCATTGTGGCTAACGAAGTGGAATATTTGCTCAAGTACGAGTGCGGATCTATTAGCAATAATGCTGGGTAGCACAGCTTTTTTAAAGAGGACAGGAGGGTATGTCAATGGTAATTAATTATTATTTTTTAATCGGTATTAAACAATTTTGGACAATTTTATCCTGAAATGTATTTCTTCAGAGGAGTTTCATATCATATCCTATAGTTATTATTGCAGCTTCGTTAAACTTGTTCTCTATTCCCCTTTATCTATCTCGATACTGTCTTTTCTCTTACTCGGTAAAAACAACAGCAGCGGTCGCTGCGACAGCCACAACAGCGATGATGGAAGTGATAGCAAAGCAGCGAAAAACGTGAGATAGCTGCGTAAAAAGTTACGAAAAAATGCCCACATTTTTCGTGATGCCCACAACATCGTGGTTTAAAATATTTAAGTGCCTGCAAACAGATGATTATATGAAGAGTGCACTATCAGCGATCACAGGTCGCCGCGCTCTGATATGGGCTAAATACTATGACTCCTTGAAAGCTACCAATCCTGAACTCCTCAAGAATTGACCACGCGTGGGATCACTGCTGTGCACCAGCATCCGTCCAATCATTTACTGCTTATAGCGGCGATTCTACCAGCCAGGGGTGTTGTTTGTGAGTTTATTCTACACAGTTCAGTAAGTGGTTTGTCGCTGTCATCAGTGGTGAAGCATGCATCTGCTATCAAAGTTATCACGCGGGAGACTTTTTAAAAAATGATTCTTTATTTGAGCACTGTGGACCACAAGATTGAAGATCATCATCTTCCTGCGATGCGCATGAAGATGCGCGACACTCCGAGCGATGATATCGGTGTCATCAGTGATGTGCAGTGATCAGCATAAACATTGGCGAGATGTGCAGCGAGCGGATGCAGGTCGCGAACATAGACGAGATGTGCAGCGGGCGGATGCGTTCTTGTAAACAGTCGTTTGGTTGGCGATATAGTTCGGTTGGCGATAACCGCTCCTCATTCAGTCGTCGAACCTCCTGGATCGAGCCAATGTGTCGGCTAGCGTCGGTAGCTGTTAAATGTGAATCTGCGTGTCATCGAATTCCTCTGCATCGGTGGTGGTTGGCATTTGGTTCGTTTGTATCTGAATATTGTTTTTGTTTTTCTTGGCTTTTGCAATGGTGTAGGCTATTATTATTATGAGGCTGCATCTGGTTACGAAGACTCCGCTCTACAAACCCCAGGTAATTTGGTATGAGCTAGTTCGGAGATGTTGTAGTCTTCTGATACTTGTTTTTTTTTGCCTTTTTGCCGTAGGTTGGTTTGGCGGTCTTAACTTTTGTGATGTTAAGATCTGTGGACGATGTGATAAAGGGTTGGTCGACTATTTTGAGAATAGTATTTTGGTACGTATGATTGTGGAAAGAAATGGAACAGTGTTCAAAGGTTATAATATATGAACCTTCTAAAATTCTGTCGGCTGCTCCACAGGTCGTTCCTAGCATGCCGTTTACGTCGTTCACTAGAATAGTTGATGTTCACATTTCTACAACGGGTGTATGGTTTTCTATGGTTTCATAGTTACAATGACTATTCATTCCCTTTATCACATTATGTATGCACTTGTCAGAAGATACATCTTTGATTTCGTCTAATTTGCAGATTGTCCAGTTTGACAATTTTGGGCATTCGGCATTTAGCAGGTGTAGAGTTGTTTTGCCTTTGAAGTACTGTTTACCATGAATTTTAATTCGCTCGCCTTGGTTGATTACAGGTTCTATCAGCAGTTGTTTGAAAATATCTTCGCTGACGTTTGGGATTCATATTATATACAGGATAATTTCTCGTTCGTTGCCGATGTTGTTCCAAAGTATTACACTTTGGCCTCGTTTTTGAAGTTTTGTTTAATTCCCTGTTTTTTCTAATAATTGTGCGATTTCTGCGAAAGTTTGGATCTGCTAAAATATGTTTTATATACTTCTTGTATCAGATCAAACTATGATTCTGCAGCATGTAAGCCATTTGTTTTGTTAGGGACAAAGAATTCATTCATAATGCTCACAAGAATTTCTTTTGTGAAGTGAGTTTTTTTTATAAGAATTCTTCTATAGTTAGGGAATGGGTGACTGTTGTTTCTGCATTAATGTTAGTTTGCTCAAAGATTATTTGCAGTCTGAATGCATTTAGTGGGGCTTCAGTGGATATTATATAATAATGTCGCCTTCACCTGAATGTTTTGTTACGCTGAGGGAGTGAATTTGAACTCTTCTTAAAATGTCTGCGACTACTTTATTACGACCAGGTTTGTATTTTAGAGAGTTCGAGAAGCGAAATGTATGAGTTTATCTTTTCCTATTTTGCCTTGGCTAAGAACAGCATCTATGACATAATTAGATGCATCAGTTGTTATTAAAAATGGTTTGTTGAAATTGGGGTAGGTTAAGACATCACTTGAGGAGAGCAATGTTTTAAGCGTAGCAAAGGATTTCTTTTCAATTTGTTTAAATGTTATATTTCTATTTTGGTTAGCTGGAGTGTCTTTTTCTTCTCTTAGCAGCGCCGTTAGGGGTTTGGCGATTTTTGCAAAGTCTTTTATAAATCTTCTCTAGTATCCGATTAGTCCAAGGGATCCACTTAATTCCTTAATTGTTATTGGCTCGTGTCATTTTTCGATTGATTCAATTTTCTTAGAATTTGGCATAATGCCATTTTCTGTAATCACGTAGCCTAAAAACTCTACGGACCGCCTCGAAAGTTCGGATTTGTCAGGTTGGACTTTTAAATTAGCTTTCTGTAAAACTTTTAGAATTGTTTCTTAGTTTTTTGTAGCAAGTTCTAGTGTTTTTTTCCAAATACAACAACGTCGTCCATATAAACGTAGCATATCTTTCCTATGTGCTCCCTTAAAACGTCGTCCATCGAAATATGAAAAAATTGAAATATAACGGGTGCATTTTTTAATCCGAATGGCATACGAACAAAATTATATTCGCCTTGGTTTATAGAAAAAGCAGCTTTCTCTATGTCTTTGGGATTCATCTTGATTTGATAGAATCCTGATGCCAAGTCTAAAGTTATAAAATAATGTGTGATATCCCGGGCATTGGATATCTATCCGAAATAGTCTTCTGGTTTAATTTACGATAGCCCATGACAAGTCTGATTTTTTATTTATTTGATGCGTTCATCTTTGTTGGAACTATCCAGACAGGTGAATTCCATGGGGATCTGGATGGTTGGATAATTCCGTCATTAAGCATCTTTGCTATTTGTGAATTAACTTCATCTTTGTGAGCCATGGGGTATGGGTACTATTTTTGATATATAAGTATATCATCTGGGGTTCTTATGGAACATTCTACATTTGTTGTGCAAATTAGTCTGTTAAAAGGGTTGTGGAAATCATGTTTCACGGATTTCAAAACGGGAAGCAAGATTTTTTTCTCATCATTTGATAGGTGTGAGAGTTTAAATTCAGAGTTTATATTAACATGGTTTACTTTTGTAGGATTTGCACGAGAGAAGTAAAAATCTAATGGTATCTTGAGAATTACATGATCTCCAAAGACTTGAAGGATTCGTTATTTGGAGATCAAATTGTAATATTCTCTGAGAATGTTCGTTCTAATCAATCCATCGAAAAAGGTGTGGAAATCAAAAATTAAAAAGTTTTCTGATTTATTCTGAATAGGACTAAATAATGGGAGATTAATTGATTCGGTTGCTGTTTTCTTTCCGGTAACTCCTCTGATAAATTCGGCTGGAATGTTGTGAATTGGTTTACCTGAGTTGTGTGCCCATTTTTTCGAGATAGGCTTAAATTTGCTCCGCATTCTATTAGTAGTTTCATTTCTCCTTTCGATGTGGGGACAATGATATACGGAAGGGGTGGTGTTTCCTTTGATGTTGTTACCATTTGCTCACCCATTCCGGATTTGTCTCTAAAAAATGAAAGTTTGATGATCCATTTGGTTCTGGTTCTGGTTCTATTTCAGGTTCTGCATCAGGCTCTGGCTGTGGCTCTGGTTATATATATTCCTGAACTTCTTATTCTTCCAAGTAGTTGTTGTACTCTTCTTCATTCATTCCTTCTACGTGATGAGCTACACATTTCTCTGGTGGTTGGAGCAGGAGCAGTAGCATCCTGTCGAGAGCCTTCCGATTAGACTCCTTGACCTCAGGACTACGCTTCTCTGTGGCGTCAGCCGGGACGAGGCTGTTGTCCTTTAGCGGGGGCTTTGGTTATTTCGGGTCAAAAAAGAGCTTTTTTTGACGATTTTTAGTGCAGAAACCAGTCAACTTAAATTTTTCAAGTTAATGTCATATTAAACAACAACTTTTCAAGAATATTTGGTTACATTTTGGAGAAGATTTGGTCAAAACTACGTTCATGGCATCCAAAATGCGACGGCATGTTCAATTCGTGTTCGTTAACGGTCGTTTCAAATTCAAAAAGCCGAAGTGAGACGGCACAGCGCCATCTACCCGTTCAACGCATGAACTGCACACTTTTTCGTGCGTTTAGAACTCTAATTTCAGCACTTCAGCAATTTCAAATTTAACCGTTGTTTTACCGTTTTTTTTTGTTTCTGCACTAAAAATCGTCAAAAATAAACCTTTTAGGATCCGAAATATCCGAAATAATCCCCTTAAGAAAATATGAGCCCGGTATTGCGAAGCTCTTTGCTGGTCCCTATAATGGATGCCCAATGGTGGCATCATACCTAAAGGAACCCTGTAATAAGAATTCCTTACCAGAGGTCAATGCTACTTGTCACATAATCAGCAAAAACGCGCGCGTATAGTATTCGTTCGACCCGTGAATTAACTTTCTTGTCCAATCGGAGATCACTCCTTCAATCTGAATGTAACTCATCACTTTTAAGAGCTGCTGTTTGGGCCGAAGTTCAAAGAATTTCTCATTATTACACACGCATATTACTCTTTGTTCCGTCACCTTTCAATCAGAGCCTTGTTCGACCATGCGCCTCCATTGGCAGCACCACGTGAACACATTCAGCGAAAGAACATTGCCGTACCGGCGAACACGACAACCGTAAGCTTCTATGCTTGGTTCATCGTATGCATTAATGCAGAGTTTCATCACTATCAGTATGAACAGATTGGGACGAATTTCTTACTTACTGAGAATTTTTAAGGCATTTTAAACAGATAGAAAAATGTCAGTGTCAACATCTATGCTTATTATTTACTTAATTTCCTTGTATAAGAGTGCAGACCAATCGACTTCTCCTGCTAGATCATGTTATGACGTTATTCAATCCATTCGCCTCTGATCCACTGCGTCCGAACTGAACTTCAGTCCAGCTGCCCGTTAAAGGGTTTGTTGCGGCTAGAGTTTATTGTCCTCTGCTTAGCACCAGCCAACAAAGTCGTAGTCTGCTTCCTACCAAAACCGACCGTCACAACCAAAATGGCGTGAGAGAAAGTAGCAACAGATGTTTAACCGGATGTAGTGCTCCACGCATTAAACGTGGAGTGTTGCTTCTGCACCTTGAAGGGAAGTGTGACATCATCTGTTGAGTTACTTCATTACTAAATGTGTGTTTTCATTACGGTGCTGTAATAGTTAAAATGTCTCTTCAGTTATTTCAAATGATCCAATCAACCTCTACTTACTTATTTTGAACTACAGTACACAGAAGCTCTAGTATGACATCAAACAATTATTTCCTTCTTCATTCACCAAACAGATAATATATTATTTAATATAACTTTATTAAGTTACAAACCCTTTAGATCAACTATCTTTAATTTATTTTTTTTTTCCACTTAGATCTGCTAGCAGAAGTTCATTCTATACAACTTATCTTCCTCAATAACAATTAAAACTACGATAACAGAAATAAAGCAAAGAAGACCTCACGTTCATTACGATTTCATCAATTGATGATATGTGGTTATAGCAACTTTTCGATCTTTTATTCTCTCATACATTACCTGTAAGACAGAAGGCACGTTTGACGGCAGCGATGCCATCATTTGTTTCAGTTCTTTGATGTATTCTTCTATTTTCTTCAAATCCCACTCTTGCCATGGTTCCGTACCGTCTTCCCTGCCCAATTTGTGATTAACTAAGTATTTTACTATATCTGTGTAGCCATTTTCCAGTGCCAAATGTAAAATACTTCGACCTTTTCTATCGTAAACGCCTAAGTAGTCCATATTCGTATTTTTCATTATCAATTTAAATACAGCATCCGTCGAGTTGGTGTCACTCGCTGGTTCCGACACACAATAGTGTCCGGCATTCCATCCGCTCTCCAAGTCTGTTTCATTCGGGTGATAGTGTTTATCTTCTAAGAGGTATTTTATAATATTATATATCCTAGCTTGAACATATAGATGCAATAAATTTGGGTTTCCTTCACTTATACTTGCAAGGTACTCATATACTGACACGACTTTTTGCAAATTAATAAAATAAAGCGATAGTTTATGCAAAGACTTCATAATTAATAAAATCATTGATTTGTTTACCGCTAGCTCAAGCATTTCATTCAAATATTGTGCCATCGAGAGCCTTCCATACGCCACTGACAGAGCAAGTAAAGAAAGATAGCCCTGATCCGTGGATTGATCGAAGACAGACCATTGTATTACATGCTCATCGATCATGGCTTCATCATTATTAGCATTCCCCTTTTCATCATCATTTTCATACTGAACTTCCACACCAGGTTTAATGCCTTGTATGTTGCGATAATGACTAACGAGGACTTTGAAAATGCTGATTCTGTTTAGTCTGATGCACTCCGTCATGCAGGCAAGTAATTCTGTGCCAGTGCTTCTAGCCAATGATTGATGTATTTGGTGCTGATACGCAATGATCAGACGCTCTAATGTTGAGACATCTCTATACCTGATTGCCGTTAGACAAGCATCATCAATTATATGATCTGCTACGCTCTTTTGTTTTATTATTTGTAGTATGTTTTGTTGCGAGAAGTTGTAGATCGTTTTGCATAAGCTATGTAAAAGGTAGTCGCATTTTGCATTAAATGGAAATTGAGCTGTTGCTTGATAAACCGCTTCATAGCATTCTCTAAACTGGGAGCATTCGTTTGAGCTCATTATTTTATAGTTGCGTATGCTATTAATACCGAGTTGATATACATCCTCAATTTGATTACCAAGGGTAACAACTCCAAGTCGTGAGCAAATTATGTAAACCACAGTCCCAATGTTCCCAGCTCCAACAGCAACGTGGATAGCACTCTTTCTTCTGTCATTACTGGTGAAACAAAGTTCCTTGATTTTATTCATCTGACTTCCGGTTGTGCACCCCATCGCAAACATTTTATTAAATTGTACAAAGTTGTTTGCCAAGTAGTTCATCACATTTCTACCCTCATCATCAGACGTGATCTCAAACACTCGTTTTGTTATGTACGCCAAAAGATTTTCATTTTCAGTGTTGCAACACTCACTTAAGCTAACCTTTCTTGAAGCGCAGTAATGGAAGATATTCCAACCATTCTGCTCATTGGTAGTCATGACATTAAACATGTAGTGCTTAATCAAGTACATAGCCATACAGCTAGGTCCCGATTTTACAGCAATATGTAACACATTTCTACCCTCTGCATCTAATTCATAAAGATTGCCAATTTGCTCAAATAGGTATTTATAAATCGGAGCAAAATCAAACTCATCGAACTTACATCTACCTGTGGCATGGTGAGCAATTTTCATAATATCCAGCAGACATTTTACATCGATGTTAACGTTAAATGTTTTAAATAAAAACCTTATGGCCGGCTCACGATTAAGGCATACAGCAAGAACCACAAGCTTCATTTTACATGCATCTTCCACCGACTGATAGGTCGATAGATTCGCATCAACTTGCTTTACCAATTCCTCTAAATTTATTAGGCTCAGGTCACATTTTTCAATATCACATTTTTCAACAACATTATAAAATTTAACATACTCATCTACATTGTAGGCATTAACCAGCCATTTGGTGACATCAAAGAAATCTGATGATTTCAGACTCTTCGCTGTACATGCTAACCAATGCGCATCATAAACCCATGCAGGAATCGCCCAGGGAAACTCACGTTGCAAATAGTACACCAAAAATAAGGATCTGCGTTCCATTGCTATTTGGTACAACTCTTTGGCATCATTTTCGAGAAACAAACGGTTACTATTTGTCTCTTGTGGATGGATTAATGAAAGTTTAGCTATTTGCTTGACTAAAATACAAATTACATCGCGATAAAACCATTTCACTCCGACGGATTTCATTATCTCGTGAATCGCACGGTAGCAGAATGTTAAATTTGAGATGGCATCAACTGTTAGATTATTGATTTCATCGAAAGAATTGAGTCCTAATTTTCTAGCGAGTATGTATGTTACAATATCATCTTGTTCGTTTTCGATTGCCAGGTAAAGAATGCTTCGGTTTTTGTGATCGAATTTATCAAAACAGTCCATGTTTATTTGATTTTCTAACATGTAACGGAAAAAGTCAGTTTTACCATCATTAACATTAAACGATTCATTACCATTATAAACAATTTCTTCTACATCAGGCGAACGTTGATGTGAAACACACAAATGGAACACATTCCAACCATTTACCTCATCAACAGCCTCGAAATCGATATTGTATCGTTTCATCAGACATTTTGAGAAGTCAAGAAGATCTGATGTCACGGAGAGACGAAGCAAATTTGTCGCTTCGATGTTACTTATACTCGGTGCCAGATACAGCAGACATACATACGCTTGGCTTGCTTGTATGTTGGTTTTAGCTTGTAATTCTTTTAACAAACGGTAAGTTACTTTTGCAAGATGGTAAACAATCCCGGCAGAAAGGTTCAACTTGCATGACTGTATCATATACTTCAGCATTGAAGGCCTTACACCAACCACACATATAATCAATAGCTTCAGTATGCTTTTGTTAAGCGTGATTTCAATCGGTGTGTTTTGTAAAATTATGTCTTTTATAGCGTAAACTTTTCTTATTATCACTTCATCAAAAGCAGTAATAAGATAACATGCTTTATCGCTTTGAATCGAGCAAGGCATGAAATGTTCGATCTCAAATCGAGAACAGTAGAGATCAAAAAAAAACTTGAATTCGTTTTTGTAATCCATTTGGACAGTGGTTTCTATGCACATCCAAAGCTTTTTTTTGTCTAACAAGGATGGCTCCTTTTCGGCAAAATATTTTAATAAGAAAACCTGTCTTTCCCATTTCCACCCATTCAATAAAGCTATGTGTTTGAACATTTGAAAGAATTCTTCTTGATTAACGTGTTGAATTATACTTTCCAGCATCCTTGGAGAGTCTTCAAAGAAAATGTAATTTAAGCTCAAGCTTCCTTTATCAAAGAAATTAACGAGGTAATCCCTATTGTTGTTATGATAATCGATGGTACGTGGGAAATATTTAGGCATTACATTGACCAACGACTTGGCCACCCTACCACAAAATTGTTTCATCTTTTTGCACGCATCATGTGACTCGTACTCGATTGCCTCAAGGCTTAAAAATTTCATTATATAATTTGCATATCTCACTGCTGAACAAACTTCAGCATGTTGCGATAAAATTACCTGCCTGTAAAGCACATCTACATTTATTGAGGCCCCATGGTGCAACAAATAAAATATCAATGCTCGATTCTCTCTGTAGAATGCATAATCCAAGGCAGTCCATCCCATCAAATTATCTTTTATGTTTATAATGTTGGATCTAAATAAATTGTTGAAAATGCAAGGCCCGTTATGTAAATCCCCATAACGTACCCAAAGATGTAAATAAGTACGATTTCCACCATCTTTCTTGTTGAAATGCTCCGGTTCATTGGTAAATAACAATTTAACCTTTTTCCAATCATTCTCAATGATGGCTAAATGAAGAGGACAGTGTTTGGCTAGAATTACATCAATATAATCCATTAGCCCATTTTCTACCAAGAACGACTTTGAGCCAGTTATGTCTAATAGGTGTTGTTGTTGAGTTGAGAGTTTGGAATATTGCTGCCTACTTCGTAGAGTTAACGATAACAACTTTGAACCAGGTTGAGTGACTTCTATTCGTCGCTTGACAATCCACCAGGCAGCCAAATATTCAGCGAATGTTCGATGAATAAACATTGGAACATCATTGCGTATGCCATGAATGATTCCAGTTTTTTCGCTGCCGTCGGATATTTTCTTCGTGTAATGCTCTGCCTCACTCATTTCATTTGCTGATAAGTTATCGGCAAGTACACTTTTGTCAAATAACACCCTCAGTGCTACCAGTCCATGGAGCATTTTTGCCTCATCTATGGCCTTCTCTATTTTTGGTATTTCAGAAGGTTTATCTGCTACAATTTTATCTGCGCCATTTTTGTCATAGAGAAGCTGTCGAATCTTAATCTTCAAAAATTCTTCCACAGTAACAGATGCCTTTGATATGTACGATCGTCCTATGAACGGCTCAAACAACTTTATATTGCATGTTTTTAAAGGAAAGTGTATGTGTCTGCTTTGGTTATGATAAAAATGATTCCCAAGAATATCTATTGACATCATTAGGTTCAACGGGATATCACTCATATCACCCAAATGATAAAGTAGCATAAAACACAGCGATTTATAAAAATCAGATATTTCTTTATCGTCAATGTTCCCATAACGCCATTTTACCTTCATCATCTTATACAGAATAGAAACTTTATCACACAACCTAAGAGGTTTTAATTGATAAAATACTGGCTTAACGAATGCTTCTTCGAATTGTCTTTTGAAACTGTAAGGACGGCTGGTGAGGTATAATTTGTTCACTCCATCGAATTGTTCAAATAAAGAGAGAAGCTTCAGGACCACCTCCTTATAATCTGGCGCGATTTCATCGAACCCGTCCAGCAGCAACACCAATTCACCTGCATTAAACTTTTCTTTGAACACCTGTAGCTGGATCATACTGCTCAAAGATAAACCGTGATGTTTCACCAACTCTTCGCTTACACTAACTTTTTCACCTGAAAGAACTAAACAGTTCGAACAATTCTGAGCATTTTCCCGCTCATTTTGAAGCGTTAAATGAACCAACTTATATAACATTCGCATAGCTTCAATTTCATTTGTGACCGTTCCAGTACTTTTCTCTGAGAACCGCATGTAATCTTTGAAGTCGGTGCAATGATCGGATAGGTTACAGCGCACAATCCATGATGAAGGATTTTGTTTCTGCAAATGCCTGGCCAGCCACGTAAGATTGGTTGTCTTCCCGCCTCCCGCTTCTGCTAACAGTATCAACACCTTTTTTGTGTCCTCGGCATCAATTGGTTTAAGCTCATTCGCTGGGTTATTTAAATTTGTTGGGTTTAGCCCGGCAAAAATCCTTAGCAAACTCAGATCTTCCTTTATGCGTTTTGTTATTTCCGCAAAGCTGATTTCTTCCTGCTTCGTGTTGCTTATGTTTTCAAAAATGTCATACATTTCTCCACGACTCGACCAATCCACATTTTCTGCCTTTACATTTATCTGCTGATCAATCCAACAGCGATGAACATAAGTATCTTTAATTTCTCGATAGTTTTTCACTATTTCGTTGTTTTCTGCTATTTGATTTCCATCGTCTAATAGTTTAATTACTTCTTCAATTGAATCAATTTGGAATTTATTCCGAAATAACTTATCTGCAGCAATGGTTGTTCCACATAACGAAATGTTTTCACTGAGAAACTGTTTCCACGAGTCATTTGTTAAGTCGCTAAGGCGAAAGTTACTAAAATCGGTTGGAGTGTTACTTGTTTTCCTAATTAGAAACACTTGTTTTGCAGTGGTCTTTAGGATATCTTTTTTCCATTTTCGTACGATACTCTGAACTGATTTCATCGCATCATTGCAGATAATGATCATAAAGATTGGGTCCTCGATAAAACGAAGCGTCTTTTCTACTGTGTCTGCATTGCTGGTGAAATCCGTATCTTCAACCAATAGAGTACAAACACGATCTTCATGCTGTAGCACTAATATTTCTAATAGTACCACAGCAGCAAACTGGACATCGTACGTCTCCACTTCAAAGTAGCTTTCAGTTTCAATCCGATCATACAATTCGGAACTTTTAAGAGCGTCGTGGCTGATTCGAAATGGTAACGAGGCTACTTTCTTACGGAGCTTTTCAGAAGCACCTTTCAACTTGATATACGCTAGTGTGCTCTCAATATTTTCCAGGTCTTTTTTTATGTCATCTGAATGTAAAATTTTGGCACGTGGATCAGCCATCCAATCAAAAAACCTTTTAATCAGATTGTCGGTAGCGACCTTACCCTCAAGACACCCCTTCCATCGATCAACAGCTAAGTGACCATCATCAAAGTACAACTCTCTCCAAAGTGTTGTTATTACTTCATCTAATCCTTGCTCATTGTAGGTGCCACACACCAAACTGAATCGTTCACAGAACAATTTAAGCGATTCATCAACATTATCATCGGGGAATATTGCAGAACTAATTGATGAGGATGATTCTAAATTGTTTTGGTCCGACAAAAAGTTTTTCGATACATATATCTTATTGTTCTTTTTCAAATGCTCCCATACAGTACCTTCGAACTTGAATTCTTGCAGGTATTGGTCTTCAAACTCCTTTCTGAATGCCTCATAGCCTGGACTTGAGTTGGAGTAGTTTGAATGCAGAAAACTATCCCTAAATTCCCATACACAATCTGGCCCTGGATTGTTTTTCTTAACTATTATAGTCTTGATTGCTCCAAGATACTCATTGATAAGCGGTTTTTGCCAGGTTACAATTCCATCAATTGATTTGGTGGCATTGATTAATAGCCTTGCTAACGCAGCACGTTTGTAATGAGTTTCCAGTTTATAGCATTTACCTCCAGTCTTACCGAATATTGTCGAAATATAGAAATTCAATGACGTCGTTGAATCACCGATAACAGTTGCATCTATTGGGGTCCACAATACTTTCGCGTTGTCATCTAAAATCGCGTTGGTGCTCAGAATATAACCTGCAATATCAGCTGTTGTGCGTTGTTGTTTATCGTGCTGTTGCTGGTCTTTGAATGAGCCATAATACTCATCAATAGCAAACGTTTCTTTTTGTTTTTTCTTTTTACTTTCATTTCCTCTTTGCTTTTCCTTTGAGTTTTGCTTTTCATTTGCTCTTTGCTTTACATTTTCTTGTTTGTGAGGTATGAAATCGCTCAGAGTAACCTTGGGGGATTCTGTAATGCTGTCGATCGATCGATCAATTAGCTTGTGTTTCGCTTGAATCTTGAGAGTTCCTGTTGTGGCGCCATCCTGGAACTTGTACACGATGTCATCGAACTTATCGACTGCTCGATCTCGATTTTCCCCTTTGGAGTCCTCTCGGCCCTCTGCCAAGACTGTGAAGCTGAAGTCGTTCGATGGTTCCTTTAACTTTTCGATTTTTGCAAGACTAACAACAATTCCAAGCTTTAATTGATAAGATGCACCATGAAGTTGATGTTTGAGGCCAGTTAAATTGAGGGCATCTACATCCTCCTTCTTCTTTGTGCCATCAACACTTCGATTTGAATTGCCTTTTGTATTTGCCATTTGAAGCACCGATTTTAACAGCAATAAAGACAATTTGTGATGGTTTCTTTGCGACAGGAGGAATTAGACTCCAGGAAGACAATTCAGCTAGAAGTAAAGAAAAAAAAAGCTTGCAATAATGTTCCAATGAGAAACATAAAATTAAGTAGTGTACTATCACGGTATCACATTAGCTTAACCACACGGCCAATATTGTCTTTCAAAAGTCTTACAAAAGAATATTGGATACTAAATGACATGTCTTTCAAACGAATTGTTGTGAAATAGCGTGGAACCAATAGATGGCCGTAACTTGTTCTTTCAATTGGTTAAAAATGTATTTTTTTTAAATTTATTTCATCTCAAATTGTTGTATTGCACCTTTTTATATCCGTTGCTCTTTTTATATCACACACTGCACGATTACGAAATCCTAATATCGCTCTAGCAATTCTAGTTCTCAATCAATTAATCATTTTAAAATGTTCAAACTTTGCCATTTGTAACCAACAGTGATCATCACAAGTCTTCACAGAATAGCATCGAGCGTGGCTAACCATCATTTATATGATACTGAATGCAAAAAAGTTTCGCGACCATGTATTTTAATGATCGGACATGCTGTTGTTAAGCGTTTCACAAATACAGTATATCCATCGTACAGGCACCAGTTTTGTCGATTGCAATCGAATTTTGTTATCGCACTCGAGGGTGCGATAAATGTTCAAACAGCACACAAACTTATCGGAAGACTTTATCTTATGCAATCTAAGGCGCCTCATGCCGCTCCACGATCAAGTCTCATCCGGACATCCGGATCGGTGACACAATCATTCTTATCACGTTTGATGATGTACCGGTCTTCATGCAATCAGAAGCGCTGCTGGTATGCGTTTCTGAATCGAGGTTCATTTGGACAACATTCGTGGCCACGTTATGACTCATTCGCTCGACGAAGAACAAACACTTTAAGGCACTTTGTAGCACGAACGAATGATCACAATCACATCACATTGCACCACGGTATTTCATTACTCACTTGTAGATGTCGGTTTCGTACCTTTTATGGAGAGTTATGATATTTATTCGCAAGAAGCTCCAGGCTTTCTTTGGCTATTTGCTGCTGTTGCTAGTATATTGCTTGCGAATCTCACTGCAGTCGTGCGTAATCGTCAACGGACAGCAAGAGACTATCGCCTGCCGGTTAGCTCTTAGGGCGAGCATCAGCTTTGAACGCCACTTCGGCACGCACACAGCTTCGAGCGTTTACTCATCGCTTTACAGCAACAGCACTCATTCGACTCGCTTTGAATCCACATAAAAAACAATCGTCTGGCTACAATATGTCACATTCATGAATATTTATCGTGAAAAAGCCATCTCCTGAAGATACAGTGATTTTAATCCACTCCTTTGGCAAACTTACTTCCACCGACTTGGTGGAATCCCATATGTAGAGTCACTTATCAACCCATGAAACGATGTGTTGGTTCCGATGCGGGAGACAACTTTCTCTCGCTCTCGAAAAGGTCTCAAATTGAAATGCTCTCTTACGGTCCCCAAACACGTGCTGTTGGCATCAGGTTCTTTCCGTTGTTGTATATGTAGTGAAAGGGTGACGGTTATGTAGGTTCGATGCATTGTTTGATTCGACATGCTGTCTGCATGATCTCGACATCTGTTAGTGTTTCTATTTTTATGAAATTTGTGATCAAATTTGCGTGCGAACAGGAATGGGCACGAAACTCCCGGCCGCCCTTTCAGGCTCCCTACTAGTACAAATTCGGGTTTAAGGTGTTTATTCGAGAGATCAAGCGGAAAAGTAGTGTGCCAAACAATCACAATTCATCAGGTGGTTAGATCACAATCGGAGTGGATGCAGGCACAGATGATACGAGAAAACACGTGCGAGTTCGGCATGAACACCGAAATGGGGCGACAGCCGAGGATAGCGACCTACGAACGAATCTTACGTACAACCAACCACTGACAGAGGTACAAAGCTGCTGCTACAGAGTGCCTCCGACGGAAACCGAATAGCACACTGCCGTGTACGAAAACTAAGGTTGTTGTTCCTGAAAAAAATTACGTTGAAATAAATAAAAGCGTTATGAAATTTTTATTTTTAGACACATAGTACAATGTCATCGGGTTAAACACCGAGCTCTCCAGGTATAAGGGCTAAGGTAATACCTGTCTTTCCAATTCATAATTTATTATTTCTCTTGAATAAATACGGCTCCGTCCTAAATTTATGAACAACAAAAACAAATCACCAGGCGTCCCCATTCGCACAGCGGGAAAAAACATACCTAGGCAGCCGAGCGAAATGCGAAAAGTGGTTCAGTTAAACGCTTTAAAGCAACACGCGTGAAACTTGATAAAATTGGAAAATCCTTTTGCACAACAGACCCATTAGGCATTTTAAATGCTAACAATAATTATTCAAGATGATATCATTAACATCTGTAAGATGGGTAATTCAATATTGTGAAGAACATAGCACTGCAGCATGCATTTGGCAAATAATACCGTTTGCTGCCGATTAGCAGCATGTCACATGAACCAACCGCCTTGAAGTGTTAGTTAGTATGAGTGAGAGCACAAAGCTTCTACAATGTTCCTGGCCTCATCGCAACAAGAAAGTCGGTTCTCGATGCATCTAACTATCGTGCTCGTCCTCGTCATTCATTCGCATTTTAAGAAGACGGCGATACAGACACACCATTCTCGCCTCAACAAAGTCTCCGTTAACAATCTCCATTTCTATATTGCACCATCTGGAAAAGTAATAGGTCACATTTTGATTGCCATTGCTCGGAAACATCATGCGATTGTGATTCGAAAAAGTTTGTTTGTGTCTCGAACGGTCGTCAAATGATATTAACCTATAGTGCTTCACACCGGGGCCTCAACTCGTCTAGCTAGACATCGGTTGATTAGTACTAACAGCGTTTCACCGGCAAATATTCATATTACTGCACTAATTAACAGTGTTAGAGTGGCGGGAAGTGCTCTCAGTCGATACGTTGGTGAACTACGAGGGACGAGGGATCAACATAACATCAACATAGCGACCATGTCTGTAAATTCGTGAAATTCCAGTGCGCAAGTTACGCATGAAGAGACAATAGTATGTTTTGAAAAACATTAATACTGAACGCAACTGCAGATCATCACTAGACGCACATGAACTCTAACACAAAAATGCGACTGTTGTTTGCGATCAAGAACATCGTGTACCACGAAATCGGTGGTGACTGAGTGGCAACCGAGGAAACAGATCCGTTTTAAATGTGATAATCATATCTGCCTGAAAAAATACGATTGTGTCCTGTTATCAATCAAATGTAGTAGATGTAGAAACTGTAAGGCTGATACAACATTAATTAATGATCACTTAACGCAAAATTTAATAGGTATGGGTAAAGCCCCTTATCATACAAATGCAGCATCGTCTTGCAAATTCCTATCAAATGAATACATAACAAACAGATTAACGATAACGTTTATATGATGGTAATATATACACAATCAAATTGTGTGTCGGTATGGACATCGATTCAGTATAAAACGTTCTTTCTAAATGCATTGTGTTACAGCTCTAACTCAATCCGCTCATATATGTGACATACACATATTGTAAGTTATTGCTAAGCGAATTCAGTCTGACGCTTGAAAAGTACAGTGCAACTGTAGGTGATTGAATGGTACTCCAAATGGAATCTAAATGGGTTGGAAATACTATCAATAAAGATGCATCTACAAACAAAGTAACAAGAAATCTATTTTTGTTGGAACCCTCCTCCAATCAATTTCCTGAACGATAAAACTTATAGCCATTTACTGGACGATAAAATGCTTTTGCGGTAACATTCGAGGTGAGGTTCATAAGTCCCATCATAACTCCGGATACGCTCATAGTATACGCTAGCACGATCAATTTAACATCTTTATCACTTTCATTCATAATCACCTCAAAGAAGCAGCTAACTGGGACCTTGATAACCGTATGGATTGTCAAGAACTTTATCAATTTAGCACCTGTCTCGTAGCACAGTGCGAATAAGGAACAGGTTAGCAGAATGTAAAACCCACAATGTACCGGGACCGTCCGTTGGAGTTGGCATAGCAATGCTTATAGATAAGACCTTATAATCATGAATATATTTATTTTAGTGGATCACAACAACTCATACATGCGCACAAACGTAGTGAATATCATCATTCAACCGAATAGAAGGCAATTACTTTTGTAACAATTTTTCAATTGTTGGCAACGAAGAACCATAGCTACAGCATTCCTCGCAAGTAATCATCAGAAGTTATCAAAAATTAAATAACGTTAGTGACCATTGTTTTGTAATTAATCTCCCCAAACGGAGTCGAATACATTGAGCAATGCAGCTTTGTGCTGTTTTAATTTTATTTCCATTCCTGAATTCAGGTTTCACCTTCAAAAGTGTTATCTCGAATTCGCCAACAAACATGTTTGAATGTATAGCATCAGAGCAGGCAATGAACCTCAACGTGCTATCATCCAAGATGAGGCCATACGGGTGCACAGGCCGCTGCTTATCAGGTGGTAAGGTCGCAAATGGAAGCAGCAACGATCATTGTTGAATATGATCAATGCAAGAAGCTAAACAAACACCACCAAATTTAGCTTCAAACGTTTCATTTACTCGCGGATTCATTTAGTATCAAACCTCATTCCAAATAGCACAGAAGTATAATTCAGATCAATCGTTCAACACGCAAACTCTCAATTGTGTCAAAATGAAGCTGATTGTTAGATTGCTTTTGCTCGGAGCAACGTGCTGTGTTGGAGCATCTCATGATAATCCAGAAAACGTGGACGCAGCAGCAACATTGTTGAACCTCACACCGAAGCCGCACCGATCCTCTACAACAACACCGAAGCTCAAGCATCCTCCTTTTACATCGTGCAAAGCTGTACAATCGAGCCACTCGGGAGTCTACCTGATCCAGATTAATAACGATAGCGCACCATTTAAAGCGTTTTGTGAGCTTGAAAAATTTGAAGGCGGTTGGCTTGTAGTGCAACATCGTTTCGACGGCTCAGTGGATTTTTATCGGAATTGGACCGAATTCCGTGAGGGCTTCGGTGACTTGGAAAACGAATTTTGGTTCGGGCTGGAAAAGATGCACCAACTCACGACGGCTCGAGGACACGAAATCATTTTCGAGATGAAGGATTTTAATGGCACGGATGTGTTTGCCCGCTACGATGCGTTCCAAATAGGCAGCGAGATAGAGCAGTACAGCCTAAAAACCCTTGGAAAATATAGTGGCACTGCAAGTGACGCAATGGAGGTAAATAAAGGAATGAAGTTCTCAACAAAAGATCGAGATAATGATCTGGCTGTATTTGATTGTGCTCAAGGGAGAGAAGGCGCGTGGTGGCATAACGCTTGCTCTAATGTGAACTTGAACGGACCCTATAAAGGCTATTCCAAATCGCAAGTTGCCAGCTTGAAATCCATGTTTTGGTATCTTTTCGAAGGGCGTAGTTTACGATTAAGCTTCTCCAGGATGATGATCCGTGAATTGGAATAATTATTCTGCAACCCGGTATTTGTTTTCGCCAAAATAGTTTATTGCTAACCCATTTAAAGACCAACAAGTTTGAAAACAAATATTAGTGATGATCAGACATAACATGAAATAAAGACGCATTTTAAGACGCAAGCGCTACCCATAAAGTTTACTTCTTCTCAGTTTCTACCCCAATTCTAGCCTGCTCCCCAGAAACGCTGACAACGGAGTGTAAAGAAAGCTTACGAATAAACAACAGATAAGACAAGCAAGAAGATTATTCGAGCAAACGTTGTTCTACTCTGAAATCATTTATCTATTGGTATAGCAAACCAACCAACCACATCATTCTTGGAATCCCCTTGGCATCACCTCTTGTCAAACTAAACCGGCTAGGAGGTTCCCATCACAATCTTAGATAACAAACTGCACGTTCTCACTAAAAAAATAAAATATCATTAGATAAAAATTGCGGTCGATAGGTCGGTCGAGTTTGCGATAAAAAAAAATAAATACTTGTTTATATTTTAAATATGATTTGAAATAAATATCAATAACATACACATTTCGGTTCGGACGGTTTTCTTTGACCTGTTACCGCTCGAGGGTTATTCATTATTCCATTACTATTACAGATTGGCGCACCACACACAAAAAAGGGTTTTTTTCAAATAAAATTACGTTTAACATTACTAAGTGGACTTTGCCACGGTTTACGAGTTTGAGACCTTGGTGTAAATGATAGTACGACGAGAAATGGTAGGCGTCAAGCCATTATACAAGGAGCCCAAACTAGTGCTGTGTTATAAACTACGGCCGATGACCACAAGGTGAGATGACAGGTCGTTATATGAGTCTCCGCTTCTAGCCTCCAGAAGCTGCCCGAACCGTCGATCATCTGAGCGGCTGATACAGCGAACCGGCCATGTGCGAAGGCCGCCGTATCCGAACCAGCTGGCTGGTTCGAGAGGAGCGGTGCTTTATTCCACCAGACCACCAGTCCCAGGCAATTAGTGTGCGTGGCTGCAGGATTGCTCGAGTATCAACTGGCTCATCAGCTGTCTCTTCAATGCTTGCATACTGATCTAACTCAACAATTTACACAATTTTATCCATTTCATTTCATCAATAAACTTCCGTGGAACCAGTAGAACGTCCAAACCATTCTGAAAAGTAGCGCCACTTGAAAAGTATTTGTACACACAAGCTAACACTTTCGGATATTGCATCAGAAGCACTCTCTTGGATAAACCCGTAGGAATTATGGGAGAAAAATCGAAATCAATTAGTGATCGAAATAAAAAGCGTTATACGGTTGTATAGCTGTTTTTCATTAAAAGTTGTCCTCACTCTCAGAGCGAACCGATGTCTCAATTAGCGATAACGTGTAATTCGGAAAAGATTAGGATAAATTAGAGAGGATCTGGAGCACGGGCTTCAGTGATACATAGGCTACGAAGCATATTCCATGTTCCAAATTTCCAGTCTTCTCAATCTAACCATTCCGTGCTTCAGCAGGATTAACTCCTCCTACCTGTCTGATCCAACGGATCACCCATGAACTGTGCTCTAGCCGCAACAGTGTGCAGTGATACTTTGTGAATTTTCTAGTGCGTGGATGTGAATTGTTGTAGCCTATGTTTGTGACCATTGAGTATTGCTCTCGAGAAATACCATGGCTTGGTTTTTACGTGCATATCTTAAAGTGAAACAAGCGTAATTCGTTTAACGTCAAAGACGAAAAACAGAGCATGAAAGCCTGTGTCAAACAAAGTGAATGCGTGTCAATCGTGGCTGCCCGTGGATGATATTTTGTTGGGTCCTCAATTTAGTCTATAGCCTTCACAGCTATCCCAGTTTCGGCAAAAATGTGATTTTTGGGAATTGTTTTCGACCAGACGAGCAAGGTTCATGCTATTTCTGTTACCTTAGCTGTTGACAGCTGACTCTTCTTTGCATTGGTTCCAGTAAAATCTATTTAAAATTATCTATTTATGCACTGCGCATTGTTGTACTTGATTTAAACATGTAAAATATGTAATATTTCTCCTACGTTCGAAAATGTTTAAAGTTTCCCCGTTGTAAGCTATCATTTCTGATTACGTCAGACCTCAATGCGAAATCCATTAAACCACGTGATCCGTTAAAAAAACTCGCTTACGTAGTCCTCAAGCATGTTTAGTTTCTTGCCTGGTTCTGGTTTAAACATCATGGTGTTCGTCTGGGTAGAATAGATCATTTTGCTGTGTATGTCGCCGCCGTTTTATAAACCACATGGAGCATCGCTACTGACGGGAATAAACGTCGAACAAAATGGAGTCGGATCGTTTATACTAACCATATTGCAGAAAAATACTTTGTTCCAGGCAAAAAACTAAAATGAGTAACTAGGTACCCGGGTGCCTAAAGGTCACTGAATAGCGTTGTGCTACTGATAAACTATTCTATAAAACCATCCATACATACCGACATTTGAGACACAGTCACAAGTTTAAAATGCCGGTTGATAGTGTCGCAGGTACTGTGGAACAAGAAGCTGGAATATTTATGAGGAAAAACCAGAAAGTGCTTTATTTCTAGCTTTATCTTTAATAATCTTCCTCAAGGCGCATGAAAACTGAGCTACTAGCGGTGTTGAGTGATAAAAAGTGAAACCGTCGAAATACAGTGCCGTGTTCGTGAAATAAAAAGAGAACAAATAGCACAATTTCACATTAATTAATAACACATTATAATGTTGAAATTAGTTAGTGTAATATTAGTATTTTGGTGGATTTCCACACTTACAGTACTTCGACCGGCTTCGTTCGTGACAGGTAACGTGCTAGTTTAATGTGACCTATCCTACTGGCAACGGCCATTATTGATTAACTCATTCCCTACGAAATCGTAAATAAGAAGGTCTCTTTCATGAAGTTTAACTGGTTTACTTTGTATTCAAGTAGCTTGTTTATTGCAATATCCTTGTATGGAGTGACTATATTTAAATATGATCCATCGTATCAGAGAAAATAAGAATCAGAGTTATTAAAACATCGTATCAGAGAAAATAAGCATTAGAAACAGGAAAAAAAAATATCAGAACGAGATGATGTTAGTGGCCTTTCAAACCTATGCGAACTACAATAGAGACAAATAGTCCCCACGACCCTTACTGTTGATGCTTATATTTCCAGCCACAAGAGATAAATTATCGTCCGAGGATCATGATGATAGTATTGCTCATGGTGCACCGGAAATCGTTACATCCGACGATGTAGTATTTTTAGAGTTAGGAGACGCGTGGAATGTAATATGCAAGTCTTACGAGCCGATCATTTGGATACCATACACTGCCACGTATAGTTGGGTACGCTCTTTCCTGGACAATCTTAGCACTTATGCATGGACAATCACGAACTAAAACATTTACATCAATCTACATCATCAACAGGATCCACCGATTGCGACAAACGATGTCTTTATAAAGGAGGATTCACATAAGCCGTATGGTGCATCGCTCACGATTAAGAACGCCACAGCCGCTGTAGTTGATCGGTACTATTGCGTAAAACGTGCGAAATACGATGAAGAAAAGAAGCATGAACTGGACGAAATGGTGGCAGAAGATAGTGCCTCTACTTTGTACGTATATGTGAATGATACGAATCAGCCAGTGGTACCCATTGGACTCGGCAGCATTCGACTCTACCTCAAGGTCAATCAGAAAGATAGTGTGGTGATTCCGTGCAAACCGTCGCACCCGGCTACAGAAGTAAAGTTATACAAACATTGGAACGATGTAAGTATGATCACTAAAGTCGATTAGTGTTCGGCGTTTTAGCAGCAAATTGTAATTTATGAACTCGTCTTGGTTTACTTTTGTTGCAAGGCGGAAGATTTATAAAAAAAACACAATATTTGACAGTGCTGTATATCCCATTTACGTATTACCATGTGTGTAGATGATGTTTGTTGCAGTGTTCAGTATATTCCGATGCATTTACGATTTTCTTGGTCGCAAAATTAATCAAAACTGGGGTAATATCGGCGATCGTATTGATGGTTAGGCAAAACTGATCATGAAGCAGTGTGTTTGTGAAATAGCAGTGTGTTTGTGAAATAGCAGTAACGTTTGCATTTGTATTCCGTTACCTTTTTAGTTGTTTCTATACGAGAGCAACAGTTACTCTTGTTCTTTCGAAAATCTATCATACTAATCCCGCTTTCTATTGCTCTATTTCTGCAGGAATTGATTGAAGCACACGAATTCGATCCAACGCAAGGATATTATCTGCATTTTAACAACTCCGAGCATAATGATTTATACTTCTGTCGATCGTTAGATAACAAGTTGAATGAATCCTTGTTTCACATTACGGCCAAGGATCAATGTGAGTTTTCTTCGTATGGTCTCTATACATTTTTTAGGATAAGTATCACCCTCAACGGAAAGGTTCAACTATAATGGTAGCTAACGAAATTACCATACTGATATGTGATATGATAACTGAACACATTTTTAATTACCATAGAGATCTGAGCTCCCACGTATCCTCCAAACATTTTATTTTCTATCGATTTATGTTTTAATTATTATCCTAAACCTACGAAAGGACATAAACAGCATTTAAAGAAAAAAACACACGTTAATCCGCAGTCCGGCCAGTCCGCTATGCTTTTACATGCATTTGTATGGGATTTAGCGCTGCCTCTGTGCTTGTTTAGACTGTATATACGAACATATGTTCAATTCCTTATCTATTTATTTCGATTTGGTATATGTTGAACTAACTGCGTGAGGGAAAATAACACCTACAAGGAATTCGAATTACAAAACAAAAATATATTTGTTCTTCATTTTCGGTACAATCAATTTTGTTTGAACAAAATGATTATACATTCAGTCGAATTCGAACGTGAGTCTCATGTTTTCTTCATCCATTACACTGCGCAGCCACTTACCAGTTACTGAAACCCTCCATACATACGAAGGATCATGTACCACTGGGTAAACCGATCAGGCTGGTCTGCAGTATCGATATTCCAGCGGGAGAACCGGTGTCCATGGAATGGAAAGTTCCTCCAAACAATCAAAATGCCGCAATGGTAAATATATAAGTATAGAAATACATTTCATTCATGAATCTATCCTCACCTGCACATCATATTGTAGAATGCAAGAATCAAAGTGGGACATCTAATAGTGAAAGAACACCCGGATCGACCAAATCTGGAAGTGGCCATGCAAGAGCTTACAATCGATGCGGCCACGCTTGAGGATAAAGGCACCTACCGTTGCGAGGTGTCCGATCATATAAAACACACTACTTACCACAACTACAAGCTACATGTCCGGGAAACGAGTGACGACTACGTGATTCTAAACAAAGAAGATAGACAAACGATAATCAATGTTAGGCGCTCCAGTGAGGATGTAGCCCGTCCGATTCATATCTTCATCCACTACTATTCATACCCCAGCAATATCACCTCGTACTGGACGAAGGACAATGGGCAGGAGCTGGCTACTCATGATAGCAAATACAAATTTATGCAAACAGACAAGTACCTGAAACTGACAATCAACGATCCCACGGTTTATGATACTGGAAACTACACGGTAGTGACCATGGCTGGCTCAGCCCACTCTGAGTACACTATGCCTGTCTATGTTCATGGTGAGTAGTAGCCTGTATATCACGCTGTTCATGTCCAGACTGGAATCTCATGCTGGGTTCTTTTCGTTACAGTAAAACCGATCATAGATCTAGATCAAAGCAAATACGTAAAACCGGACGAAACGGTGAATTTCACGTGTCGTAGTATTGGCTATCCCCCCCCAAAGATAGCATTCCTGTTCGAAACGTGCATCGATCAACCGTGGAAAAACTGTTCCAAGGATCCTACACAACCGGATAAATGGGATGTAAGCAGAATACGTATCGCTTATACTACTTTAATTTATTCTTTTATCTTAGTAAAACGATGTCGTTGATGGCTACTACTAGAATAAACATGTAAACTTAATGATCTGAAAGCAGCTGACATATGATACAACTCCAGACGGTTCCATTAAAAAGCCACATATATAAAAAAAATCTCTTAACCTTGTTCTAAAATACTAGCTTGCTTTAACAATCAACCATACAGTATAATTGTTATCGTATCGCTCTTTCTCTCTCTCTCTCTCTCTCTCTCTCTCTCTCTCTCTCTCTCTCTCACTCACTCTCTCTCGTACTCTCTCTATTTTAAGTTCTAGTTAGGTTTTATCAATAAACATTAAGGCCCTTGTTTATGACATTTAATGATAGAACAATTATCCTCTTTTTTTGGTTTCGTTCCTGTCATTATCTATTTAGATAGGCATCAGCCAAAGAGAATCCTTGATCGTATCATCGCGCACATACCAAATTAAAGCCATTCAACCAGGGATCGTGCACTGTAAGGCGTCCAATTCGGAGGGAAGTAACACCGAACAGGCCGGTTTGCTGGTGAGCGGTCTAACAGAGCCCATCGTTTTGAAACGGGAATACCCTAGCCACAATGTTACCGTAGGTGACACTGTAACGTACGTCTGCTTGGCGCTTGGCTACAACTATACCAACGAAATCATGCTTACAAGCAACGGACAGAAACTATGGAGTGCTGATGCAGTAAAAGTGAAATACTCGAGAGATTCATATGCCTGGGAAGCTCGAGTGACGATCGACAATGTTACCCTTCAACAGTCGTGTAATATCTCTTGTCATGTAAAGACTATCGGTGGGTCGTTTGAGAATAAGACTATTAACTTGATGGTCAAACCCGCAGTGAAACCCTGGAATGTTGCCATTCAGAGTAAGTTCTATTTTCCATGATGGATGAAATAGCCATTCATGACAAACGAAACAATAATCAACTATCTTTCTCATTATTTTATGTAGCTCCTGCGAAAACTTCCAGTTCTGTTATCTTTGCGATCGCGACGTTGTCGGTACTACTGTGCATAGGGATAGTCCTAATTTCAATATTATACTACAAGATGAAGCAGAAGATGGTGGTGCCGAACACGAGTGTGCCCAGTTTGCCTTCATTCCAGAACGGTACACCAGAGTGCTTCATCCCCAACACACCAATCAACGCGCAACCCGAACTACTTCCCTGCTACTCGGAATACGAGTTTCCACGTGAACGACTCAAGCTAGGAAAGCAACTCGGATCCGGGGCATTTGGTGTGGTCATGAAAGCAACGGCCACTGGTATTATGGTTCACGAAGATGAAACCACTGTCGCGGTGAAAATGGTGAACAAACGAACA
>NC_064874.1:59067782-59102782 GCF_943734745.1 Anopheles darlingi
CCCCAGTC
This sequence comes from Anopheles darlingi, assembly GCF_943734745.1. Lineage (NCBI taxonomy): Eukaryota > Metazoa > Arthropoda > Insecta > Diptera > Culicidae > Anopheles > Anopheles darlingi. Next base: position 59,067,791 of record NC_064874.1, read on the forward strand.
TTGTCCAGTTCCTATCGGGACATGGGTATTTCAGGAAGTATCTCCACCATATACAGCGTGCGCCGTCGCCGGACTGCTCAACCTGCGTGGGCGTTGTTGAGTCCCCAGAGCATGTCTTGTTTGTCTGCCCTAGGTTTGAAGAGGCCAGGACAGAGATGGACGCAGCTCTAGGAGGAGGGGTAAGGGTAGAGAACGTAGTGCAGCGGATGTGTGAGAGCAGGGAGGCTTTCGACACCGCTAGCAGCTGCGTTGGCCGCATAATGGAGAGGCTACGCGTGGAATGGCGGGAATTCCAGCGCTCTCAGGCCGCTGGCGAGGACCAGCAACAAATGCAGAGGTAAAAGGGAAAACAAGCGGATGTTCCTCGGACATCCGCCTGGGCTTTTCGGCGACCCGCGCCGACCTTGAGACCCACTGTGGCTGGGGGAAAGCCTGTGCCTTGGCGCAACCTTTAGGTGCTTAGGCACGGTCCGTCTTAGTTTTGGGAGGAACGTTTTCGGGAGTGACGAGTATGTAAGGTGGTTTGAACAACGTCACTCCAAAAAATATAGTCGTTTCAGACCGGTGTTTTCGCGGTGCAAGTGCCTCGGCACTGCCACCCTCGCTGCGAGTCATCTCGAAAGAGGCATACAGCAGCAGGGTGGTAACGGGAAACCAAGCTAGTGGTTTAGTGGGTGAGAGTCCCACACTGTTCCTGAGGACCTTCCTCAGGTTCGTACATTAGTATTCCATCTAGTTTGTTAAACGAATAAAAAAAAAAAAAAAAAAAAAACGCACCCCTCTTCCGGAAAACATAAACAAGATCAGCAAAAGAGGTGGAAAACAGGGTATTGGTAGCAGTAACGGGGTAAGCAACGATATTGCGGATGCCAACAATAAATCCGAGAACACTGTGGAGGCTGCGATAAATGAGAAGCGCTATTGGTATAAATGGAACTCTCGGCCATCCTTCAAAGACTTTAAGAGACGATTCAGTGCGATGTTAACGGAGGAGTTTCGAGCTGTAAGTAACTACTTGAGATTGACCTCAGCTTGTTGCTACAATAGATTTCAACCTCAATCCATTGCAGCACTATTTGGAACTCAATGAACCAAACTTGGAGATGAACGCAGAGACAATCAAACAAGGGGCGACAGACTCTGCGGGGAGCCGCAAATCACCGAAACAGGAGGATCCTCCAGTACCAAACCAAGAGCACGGTATAGTTCGCTACAGCAGTGTTGAATTATCAATTTCCTTAAATTTGACTTGCTTTCAGTTTCAGAAATAAGAGAGGTCATAGGCTATCTTAAAATGTCGGGGGAAAAACCGCCAGTTCCCAGTCCAAATATTCGCGATGTGCATCTACCCAGTAGCAGCAAGCACCGTGAGAAGCTCACAACGGAAATTCCAATGTTGAATACCATCCGTCCAACGCCAGTAACTCATGATCTTTTAGACGGAGAACAAAAAATAATCATTCCTAAAGGGGGGCCTCCTCTCATTACCGACCGTACCACTCTGTAATGGAAACCACTGTTTCCGTTTTAATCTGAGCGGGCCAGAATCGTTGATGCAAAAAGAATAAAGCTTAATAACGCTATTCCCTATTAAGGACTGAGCCACGTTTATTAATTTCTATTTCATTGTTCCATTGTAACAAATATTTCTATTCCATTATATAAGAAATCTTCCTTGGGCATCGTTATATCGGAAATCGTCCGTGACAAGGGACCGCATTTGTTGTCAGTGTTCGTGGTAGGGTCGTTTCACTGCTACCGATAATCATAAGCCCAGCCAGTGATTCGGATTGTAGAGCATTGAGAGCGGAGATGGGGTTACCGACTGTATCGAAGATGCCACCAATCAATAAAACAGTATCGCTACACAGAAGTCAGAAAATAAACAGTTTTTCATAATATGACAAGTAGAAGAGGAAATGCTTCTGCAACGAGCGATCTTAGTTGACCACAGCAACTACTACTGTGTCCAAAAAGTAAGGTCACACGGGGTCCAAATTGTTCGCGTTAAGAGATATCTTTAATTTTGTTTTTTTATAGGTTGTCAGCACTGTTATTGAAAATGAAATTTCATTATCGTGGATGTCTGGAGTGTGGCTTGAGGTAGCTCGTCATAAAACCGAGGTAATGCTTGTTTGTGGCCAACAGGCCGTCCAAGAGGTATCGATTAAGATCGATAATCTAGTGGTTCGGTCTCAGGAAGCGATCAGGTACCTCGGGGTGATGGTAGATTGCAGGCTTACCTTCGGCAGCTACGTTGATCATGCTACCACTAAGGCGCGTGGGGCCCTTTCTGCCATTATGCGTGGAGCGGGAGGCATCAGTTGTTCGAGGAGGAGGCTACTAGCCAGCGTAGTCACCTCGGTACTGCGTTACGCGGGTCCTGCATGGGCAGAGGCTCTGTCGACAAAGCGGAATCTGGTCGAGCTAAACCGCATCCACCGGCTTACTGGGATTAGGGTTGCGGGTGCCTTCTGAACCGTATCCTTCGCGGCCATTAGTGTGATTACCGGTATGATCCCCGTTGGGATCCTCATCGACGAGGACAGGGTCGTGGAACGGCGGGCATTTGAACGGAGGCGAGACGCAGGTCGCTGCAGCGCTGGCAGCGAGAGTGCGAAAATGTGCGCCGTCGCCGGACTGCTCAACCTGCGTGGGCGTTGTTGAGTCCCCAGAGCATGTCTTGCTCGTCAGGTTTGAAGAGGCCAGGACAGAGATGGACGCAGCTCTAGGAGGAGGGGTAAGGGTTGAAAACGTAGTGCAGCGGATGTGTGAGAGCAGGAAGGCTTTCGACACCATTAGCATCTGCGTTGGCCGCATAAAGAAGAGGCTACGCGTGGAATGGCGGGAATTCCAGCGCTCTCAGGCCGCTGGCGAGGACCAGCAACAAATGCAGAGGTAAAAGGGAAAACAAGCGGATGTTCCTCGGACATCCGCGTGGGCTTTTCGGCGACCCGCGCCGACCTTGAGACCCACTGTGGCTGGGGGAAAGCCTGTGCCTTGGCGCAACCTTTAGGTGCTTAGGCACGGTCCGTCTTAGATTTGGCAGGAACATTTTTGGGAGTGACGAGTATGTAGGGTGGTTTGAACAACGTCACTTCAAAAAATATAGTCGTTTCAGACCTGTGTTTTCGCGGTGCAAGTGCCTCGGCACTGCCACCCTCGCTGCGAGTCATCTCGAAAGAGGCATACAGCAGCAGGGTGGTAACGGGAAACCAAGCTAGTGGTTTAGTGGGTGAGAGTCCCACACTGCTCCTGAGGACTTTCTTCAGGTTCGTACATTAGTATTGCATCTAGTTTGTCAAACGAAGAAAACAAAAAAAACACTCGTAGTATGAGCATAATTCGCCGAGTAGTATTTTTCATAATTTTATGGTTACATTTTCGGTAGTAGCTCATTGTAGAGCAGATCGATTGATCATATATTAATTAATTATTCTGCACTTCACTATTCATCATCACAAGCCTTCTGAATCAAAGCATTTAACTAGTGATTTCAGTCATCTTTAGTGAATGTAATGTACCCAGGATTACTGACGGCATACATAGGACACATTTTGGATGACTCGCCCTCATCATCATCAGATGCCTCTGATTCGAAAGGTTCGGGAGTGCGGCTGCTGCAACTTGGTGGCATCGTAGACAGTTGCATACATTCTTTACTGACCATCTCACTCGTTGTTGAAAGTTCAATCATTTCTCCTGTCATACTTTTTCTGATTTCACTGGTTCGATTCGCCCCATTACATGTCATGTTGAGAAAATTTTCATAATTATGCTGCGGAGTATCTGAAAAACGATGAAATTGTGCGTGTAAAGCTGCACATAGCATCTTTTATCAAAACAAGTAACACTTACCAGGAGTGTCGGTAGAAGCCGCGATGTTCACATAATCTGGAGGAGATCCAATCAATTTATCCGTAGCTCCAATATTAGCCAAATAGTCTTTGACACCACGTTTAATTTTCTCTGCATTCAACGCTACGTACGGCTCATTGAGTTTCGATAAGTGCTACAATGATTGAAAATTAGGGAGATGATCTATCGAATCCTTTAAACTACTCACCTCTCGTATTTCGTCTGGCAACATGGCATTGAATTGCTGTTTCAGCTCCTGAAACGAAGGTCGAGAGTCTGGTGTTTCATTCCAGCAGGGAAGCATGATATCATAAATGGCCTGGTTTGCATAACGTGGCTTTTCTAAGCGATATCCTTCCAATAACTTGTTGTACAGCTCTTCATTGGCGTCCATTCCTGGATATGGTGATTTGGCCAACGAAAAGAGTTCCCATAAGAAGACACCATAGGCCCACACGTCCGAGTATGTGCTGAACACATGATCGCTTATACATTCCAGCGCAAGCCATTTGAATGGCAATAGTGCCTCCTGCTTCTTCTTGTATTTATCGCATTTATACATCGATCGTGCGAGACCGAAATCGCATATCTTCACAACGTTGTCGTGGCACACTAGCACGTTTCGGGCAGCAAGATCACCGTGCAGAACGTTTCGCGATGCAAGATACTCCATTCCGCTTGCGACCTGGACTGCCCAACAAATCAGATCAGTCGTATTGACGGATCTTATTGGCTCTTCCTTGTTCATTGGAACAATAGGCTCTACATCTTCAGTTCGTCCATCCATGCTCGTATACTCCCCAACGCAATCAGATGTCTTCATGGATATTGCCGAAGCTTTTGTATTCTTCCGCCCACTCATTTCCATGTACTGCAAATCGGAGCTTCGGTGTTCTACATTTTTAGTATCTGATCGCTTTCTCTGATACACTTGTTGTGATGATTCGCCTTGCGCATGATCCCGCGTTGCGACAATATTTTTGGTGCCAAAGTACAGCTTTACATATTTCAATCCATGACTGGATAAACAGAATGATTCCGTATCAATTAGATCAGACAAAATGATAAAATATTAAACCATGCGCCTTACCTATTGTAAAGGTTACCTGACTCTGACCGACGTAGCCGGTTTATCTCTCCCGTTTCTGGAATGATTTGGTTGATAAAGTGTGGCCGACATTTCAATAAAAAGTCTTGAACACTGCCCAGTGGACAAAATTCGACGATAACCATCAGTTTTCCTATAAAAAATCTAGTATTAGCTCAAATTGCCTTACTTCCTGATGACGGTTTCCAACCTACGTTTGCTAATGTTTTTAGTAACTGCACCAAGTAAGTTGACAACATTCACATGCTGGCCTAAATGAATCATTATCTTGAGTTCCGTAACAAGCGCCAGGATAGCCTCATTGTCGGCTTGCTTTTTAACCATTTTCACAGCCACTGTTGTTTCATTCTCGTGTTCCTTTATACCAATGGCCTTTGCTTTCATCACCACACCATACGCACCAGCGCCAAGCTGTTCTAAAAGCACAAGACTTTCTAACGGGAACTCATAATCCGCATTGTACGGCAGGAGATCAGCCTGCTCGTTTAGCGCCAAAGCAGGATTGTAACAGTCCAGGTTTCCTTCCTCAAAGTATGCCAAACCGGCCTCCTTCATGGCTTCCACCTCCTTTTTCTTTTTGTAATAGAAATGAATAAACAGTACTACTGCTGCTATCAACAGAAGGAGCAGAGATACGATGGAAAATATCATAAACTCTTTTAACCAAGCAGCTGTAAAGAGAACGAAAAGGTCCTGAAATAAGATATACTGCTTTGATCACGACGAATCTATAAATGTTTAACTTACGGCGTATGTTCACCTTCCAGGACTTCGAGACAACCTTCATCTTGTTCTCTGCTGTACACTTATACTCCCCAGTATCGTTGTACTGCAATTTGGCGACGGTGAGCACACTGCGATTCTTTTGCTTCTTTATAGTTATGTTTTTGTCATTCTTTTCTGGAATGAGCTCTTCTTCGCCTGAATCATAAACCTTGACCCATGTGACTTGAGGCTCGGGAACTCCACCGATATTGCAAACTAGCTCAATTGGACTATCCAAATCATATGAAAAACTTTCAACACTCAAATGGTTTTCTATTGTCGCTGCTTTTGGCGTATAAATCGTCAAATTGAAATCGTAACGTTTAGTTGTTCCATTTCGATTCTCCACAAAACATGAAATGTTACCGGAATCTCCTAGAGTAGCATTTTCGATGATGAAATTTGCCTCCCACACATATGATGGACTCTCAACGTAGCTGACATTTGAAGCCCATATCCGTTTGGATTCGTTCAGCTTTTTACCCTTGTACTCAAAAAATGTCTCATTGGTATAATAGTAAACCACAGCTGAACAAGAAATCGTTATGTTGTCTCCGATGGTCGCTGTCGTTTGAGGATGTACGAGCTTCAAGGTGACTCTCTCTATTATCTGATCGCTAACAAGCAAATCTGCTCGGGCAGTTGCATTTCCTTCGGAATTTTGAGCCGCACAGTAGACCACTCCTGACTGATTCGCTATTTTGATATAGACGCGCGATGTTGAAATCAACGTATCCTTCCGCTCGTTCTCAGTCTATGTCCATAATCAAACGCAACCAGTATTGGTATAAGTATAAGTAAAAAGGCAAAAGCAAGACAAGCTATTATCATTAACAAACTATTAAATTATCATTACCTCATTCCACCCTGTTGACCGTGTCTCCTCTATCGAACAGTTCTGCCAAGGGACATCATCGCAAGGTTTAAACCAAAGCTGTATCTCTGGCAAAGGGTAACCTGTACTACTGCATACATATTGGACAGTTTCGTTCGGTCCCGCTTCAATACTAGTCAGCTCCACCGTTGGCTTAGCTGTAAAACGTAAAACTAAGTGTAACTAGTTCATTCTATACTCTCAATTCATAGATCAAAACTCACCGTATGCGAAAACCGATACATTGCAGCGTTTTGATGCGTCTCCAGCATGGACAGTAACGCTGTACACATCCGTATCATGGACCGTCGGTTCGAGTATCGTTAGTCTGATATTGTATTTCGATTTCTTCAACACATATCTCGTGTTTTCAGTTTTTTTAATTATTAATTCTTCATTATTTTTGAACCAAGTATACGAAATATTTCGAGGATATGATCGATACTGTACGGATATTTCAATGGGTTTCCATATGTTAGTGTCATTTTGCTTCCAGTTAATAATTCCGGTTTTGGTCTTTTCCATTAGCTTCACATAGTCTTTACCAGATTGGCGAACGTACAAATTGTAACTATCATATAGAAAGTTATCATCTGTTGATATTTCGCATCGATAGTTTCCGTCGTCCTCGTACGAAACCTTTTCTATAAAAAGCTCCTGTGTTGCAAGATACTCATCCGTTTCCGTCGAGTTCTTCATCACATCTAGGCGACGAATTTTAATTCTTTCGTCCTGAAATATCAGTAGAGAGTGCCGTTATAAGTGAATGACATAAGCAAATGCTCTGATAGCTACCTTTCTGATGTGTCGACTATATGGAGGAACTTTCCATCTGATCTCAGGGACATGCCACTCATACAGGAAACTGCAAGTTAGCGTGAGGGATGATTCAAGGTATATAGTCCTATTTTCCATTCCTTTCATTGAAGAAACCAGCAGCTTTCGCCTTACAGCTTTCAAATGATGAATTTGTTAAATTATAACCTTTTATCTTATAATTCATAAACAGTACAGTTACACTCCCATCTGTTTTTGTGCAGAAATGTCATAAGAACTACTTCTAACAAACATACACTCACCTCTAAATAAGTACATTTTGTAGATTATTTTGTTGTTAAATTTGCAGTATAACTGTAATCTCTTAGGCTTGAACTCATCATAGTGCAGTATAAATCCCTTGGTTGGATCAGTGATATTAAAACAAATCTGAGGAGTAAAAGCAATAATACGAGAGATCCTATGATCATTTCGAGTGGCACAGACCATCCATACTTACGTTCGGCTTATCATCGGTGCAGAGTCTCGGGTAAATCCCAGGCTGCGATGGTTTGCAGGGAAAAGAAACATTTTCGTGGGGATAAACAATGAAGGTAAGCCCTCCGTTTAAAGGCACCAAATTCTGCTGTGTGTCATTCACGTATACATATAGAGTAACTGCCGAATTTTCGGTTACCAATGCGTCTAACAGTATTTTCTGCCTCTCTGGCCAAGCCGCAGAATTCACGCAATAATATCGGCCAACACTTGCAGCTGATGTATTTCTAATATGAAGCACGCTTCTGTACGGTCTATACGCATTTTCCGAAATGATTTCCGTGGTGGTTACATTTGGCTCCTGTCAATTTATGCAGATGTCATATGAAACAGGTATTTTAATGGACATTATGCTAATGTAATGCCTTTACCCAATCGTACGATGCTTCAAAATACGTCCAAATTATGGGTTGATCAGATGTACAGGTGATGTTCCAAGTTATACCAAACTCAAGCACTACATAACCAACTGTTAGATTTGTAGTTTCGTCATGTGGAACTATTTCTGGTTCGTTATCCTCGACAACAAAAATATCATCAGCAGCTGGAAATAAAGTGACGCGTTTTGTAATCCACGTTATCAATGATTTTGATACGAGCAAAGGCCATTTGATCGACAATGAACTTTTCCAAGTGATAATGACTTTGAGTAATCCACTTTTTTGCATGAAAAGCAGCAAGTTTCTTTCCAACCCCTTTAACCCGCCATGAAGTACTATAAAAAATCTTAATATGTTTTAACCGAAAAAGGAGCAAGGAGAGAATCAAACTGTACATATTTTACTAGTAAACATAAATATTGAGAAACAATAACAAAGAGTAACAAAAATATACATGATTTTTCCCTCGGTTTCCTTTTAGCACATATTTTTTTAAACATTTATGTTTCTGCCATTCACAGACACGTATATACAAAAAAAAGACTTTAAAAAAATGCAAAGTAAGGTAAAGGTAAGATCGCTTATATAAAATGAAAAGTGAGTCCGGATTCTACATGAGTCAAGCATTTATTGAACGTCCTTTTACATTTCCCTCAATAATATTGTAGCACTATAAAATATTATATTATATTACTTTACCTTTCACGACCAACGTTTGGATCACAACGGTTAGTACGGCAATTAAAAGTGAAAACCTAAAAATTATTCGTACCATCATATCGCCGTCCTATGAACTACTTCGTCAAAACCTTATGATACTCTGTAGCCCGTCCTACACTCCACTAAGATTTGAAGGATTTTTCTACATTGAATTAATTAAATAAATTTTTGCACATACAACACTGCTTTGTTTAAGTTAAGTGTTAAAAGTAATGTTAAAAATCACTTGTTTTCTCTGTAAAAGTTGTTCTATTTATACATGGTATGAATTAGGGTTCCTAGTCGTAACTTTCCACGGACTTGCACGAAAATCAAACGAATTGAATATTTAAACGACAAATAGTAGAGGAACTACATCGTCGCACAATTTTTCGAGTACATTCACTATATCACTTGTCGGATTGACGGTTTGTAAAAGACTGTTTCAGTTAATTTCTGAAATTGACCAGTGCCTGCATTCGCAAACTCCGAGCATATTACTCAGCCTAGAATGGGTAGCCGATATCATATTGCAGTAGCAAACTATAGATTTGCAAGTATCACAAGGGGTGCATGAAATACATCATAAAAGATTGGAACACTACAAAATCATCCGTTCGTCACATATTGGTCAAGAGAAAAAGAAACTGGAAAAAGTTAACGGCAGCCATGCCTCGTGAGTGTAACAATGTGAGAACGATAACCAAGGCGCAAATAACGAAACAATAGCTCATACTCAATAGCGAGGAATGGGTAAAATGTAAACTTTGTTTCATTTCAAATAACTTTTCATTTACTTATTTTCCAGTAACTACATCTCACTTAGGAGGTTTATATATTTTTTTCATTTGCAATGAAGTGTTGTTTCCGATCCGAAAGGGCAAATCCATTATTGACATCATACTTTCACTCCACAACCTGGACCCACTAGTAACAATAATACAGTAATAGAAAACCTATAATGAATAAAGACTTGTTTCGACATTTGTGCCGAAGATCAATGCGTAATATAAAAATAAACCAATAACCAAAACATGGTCCGTGATGAAGCCAATGAATATCGAGTTAACAAAACCAGGGTATGTTGGTGGCTGCGATGTCGGCGGCACCGTCAACGGTGATAGCGTAGCGGGAACTCTCTCCAATGGAAACGACGGCGATAGTAGAGTTGTTCGACCCTCGACGTATCGTGCTAGACTTCCCTATCCCAACGAAGTTCGCAATACCGTTATCATCTCGTATAACGCAGGAGCAGAACCCTTTTGGTTTCCTTCGGTTGATGCTGAGCTATATCAACATTTCTGCTGTTCGCATATTACTCACACGTACCGATCGAGTGTGTACTCATGATACTTATTCAGCTACACATGCAAATAGAACCACGGAAAAAATGGTCTGTTCCACTAATACAACATTACACTGTTTCACAAGTTTTTTTCGAATCGTAAGACACCATTCTAACATAATCAATCTAACGCTCGTATTTTTTTTAAAAAAATTTTAGTTATGCTACAAATTCAATCATGGCTATAATACAATAAGTCTTACCAGAGGTTTCATTCGAGTTCACAGATTATCATTCTAGAGAAACTGATGCCATTATGTTATTAGTGATCAAAAGTAAACCAAATCATTGATCAGATTCGATAGTTTAGTTTTTTAGTATAGATTTACCACCAGACACCGACTTGATAAACGGCCTTATTTGTATATAAATCCGGATCATTATCAACTTCATGACTTGTCCGAAAAGAGAAATTAATCAACGGCAGCAACATATTTATCAACGGTTGGTCATCCACCAATCGATTAGGGATGTCCGAGACTTCAGGACTTTTGTTGCACGCCCGCACGAAAAGCAGCAAAAACCAATAGGAAGGAAACTGTCAGCTTCATTATGGGATAATGAAGCGTTCGTTGTGACACCGAGGCAATTACAAATCGAGTGAAAACTGTGAACCAATCGTGTTTGAAAAGACATCATACATGTAAACAACGTAAGTACCTTACATACAATCACGTTAAAAATCATTCCGAGAACAAACATTCTCAGGGGTGCCATAAAACCAACCACGAGCAAATCAGTCATATCGGTCCTGTTTGAAGTGTAACTGTTTGAAAGGGAGCCTTTTTTTAAAGGGAGCGTGGTTTTTGGCGATCAGTCAGCATCCTTCATACATGCTGCATAAAATAAGTTACATGGGTTATCTACGCAACGAAAGGTAGTGATAGCTTTTGTTTGAATTTAGGTGAGTAAAGATCGGATAGAGAAACAGTTACTTACTCTGACGTGCTGCGCCATTATTGTCTCCTATTCCTATTTAACAATCAGCTTTGTAGACGTCTAGGCAAGTCATGATCACTACTACTTGTAACCTTGAACCAAATGACGAGTTTCATATCACTTCATACAGGTAGCTACATACTGGGCCTATTTGCGACCCACCAACAAATTGATCGGTTCGCACATTTGTCGTGGAACCTATGAACTACAGACCAATACCAATGCAATAGAGCTTCAAGGAGACTCGATATTCCATATAATAAATGATAAACAAGGGAAGAATAGCAATTTTTCCCAGCTATTTCCTTAGTTTGGTTTACTCCTATTTTGCATAGAAATGCCAATAGTTAGCTATACATGTTTCCTATCTTCTAGGCAATTTACAGATACTTCGCCAAAAGAAAGTCGATCTTTTGTTTCGAACCAATCAAAGAGCGATTTTTTCAAACTTTTGTAAGAATGGAAGCGCTGCTGGGCCAATTTCTGTCCCAACGATACAAATGAATGTTGATTCGATAGAGCCAAGTCTGGTGAGTTAATCGCAAGCGATAAATGCTCGCAATTAAGGTGTTATATAGTCTTCTTGGCCGGACTTCTGTGGTGTGGCGGAGCATTTTCATCGAGCGAAATCGATCTGTTTTATCAATTTTGATATTCCGGTCGATTTATGCGGATTTCACGGTCCAAAATCGATAGAGTGTTGCTTGTATAGCTCACTAATAACCCTTTCGCCCAATACGCCATGCAATTCGGTATCTTCTAACGTTTTTGGTAGTCACATCAAAATCGGCATTTTTAAATTTTAAAGTGGTTTAAAAACCTCTCTTTGCACTGTGTTTCATAAAGAACATGCTAACCGTAAGCTTCGATAAGCATTTGATGCGATTCTACGGTTTTTTTTTTTTTAATGGAAGCAGAAAATGAGCGATGTCCGCAGTTTGGAGTTTTTAAGGACGGAACTTGCCATTTTGTAAACAATAAAAATATTTTAACAACACCGATTTTGATTAACAGATGCCGAACGAACAAAAAGAAACATGGAGAGTAGTTCTACGGTTCCATTTGGCGTAGATATAGCTATAGGAACACGGAGGGCGGTTTCATATGCATACACCAGGCAGATGTAAATGGTTCCTTACAATCGGCATGAAGTCTCTGACTTGGCTTGAGAGGAATATCGTAAAGATGTGTTCTATGAAGAAGATGTGTTCTATGAATGCTCCGGAACTCTTTCTCCAACTCGTCAACGAAAAGTTCAGTTATCCGCTACTAAATTACTGATGTTCGCAAAACACTTTAAATGGATCATTTCCACAGTGATCCGTTTATGTTTCGGATATGTACCCCATAGATTTGTTGATAAATTCTTTCAGTTTAGAAGGTTGCTGATAATTGTGCGTAAGCGATTTTTGCAAGAGTTTGATTCAACTTTGACATGAAGTTGAGAACTTTCTCACGCAACAGGTCGTGATTAGCATCAACATCTAAATCAGTTCTTCCATTAACAGCATCCAAATCAGTTCTTTCGTAGCTGTGTGAAATAAATGTGGTGCATATTGGGCCTAATAATAGCAAAATTGTTATTTATCATTTCTTGGTCATTCGCCACGGTTGCTATACGGTTTATTAAATTCATAAACTGGACGAACGCTTTGTTCAGATGCGATCTATGCAAGAGCCATGATCGACAGAAGATCATCGAAGTAATTTTCCTTCCATAGTTAAACATCTTTAAACAATAGCTATTGCATCGATCAATTAATCCATCTGCTCTTGTATTTTAACCAGGCGATTTTCATAACTGAATTTCGTATTTCCTGCAGTTTCGGCGTCCTGTGCCGTAACAAAGTATTGTAGAATTCAGTCCTCTCGGTGTTCGACAATCTTCTTTCATTTTTCCACTGTTTCATTTGCACAATCGCAAATCGAAACCACCAGAGTATAGCAGATTCTCAGATTTCTCTTTGTCGTCTAGATGCAGTGTAAAATTTTAACAAAAATTCTCACAGTCAAGGAGTTTATACTCTGTTCAGGATCCAGGAGTCAAAAGTTCCGCGGCGCGAAACACGGAACTCTAGACTCCCGAAACCGGAGTGATGTAAACGACGAACCACTTTCGCTCCGCACATGCCTAACAGCGAATCTAGACGATCATAATGTCGAGAATGAGAAAGGCGAACATTTTTCTAATATTTTAGATAATTGAGCAATTCTCTTTTTGAACATGAGTAATTCTCCGGTCTGCCGTTTCAAACGCTATCAAACAATACCAAACGTCTTAATTTGTTGCTAAAAACGACTGTAGCCAACACAAAAAAGCAGACTGCATTATTTCATAGATAGTTTGATAGGTAGCTTGATTCTCAATTCTCTATTCTCCATTCTCGGTTTCTACACGAGCGGGAAAATTCTCGTTCCGTACTTTTATGGATTTCACATTCCCGACATTCTCGTTCTCTTCTCATTCTCGCCATTCTCATAACCGTCTAGCTGCGCTGTTACCGTAAAGTGCCTCTTCTTCTTCTTCTCTGTTCTTCTTCGTCTGCTTCGAACAAAACAAAGTGGGAAATTTGTAACTTTTTTAACAATTTCAGAGTAAATTAGCGTCATTTGCAGCTGACGCTTCATGTGGCATGGACGCTTTTCCAATCACGTGCTGTGTCCCTGCCGTTTCCTGTCCTGTGCCGATGTTTCCTCGAGAATCCTTCTGATAATACAGTGGATCAAGTGTCTATTTGTGTGAAGACCGTGTCTGTAACCGTGTGGAGGGCGTGAAAGTTAGCCTAGTAAAACCAGCTTCAAGCTCTGCAGGCAGCGTCTTGAAGCGAGGGCAGAGATCTATAGGGAAAAGTGAAAACACAAGTAAATGTTAAAATTGTGGAATTTTCCCTGGATCTAGCTGTTGTTGCTGTCCTTCCAAAGGTGGTCCACGGATGTGTTGAAGCGAAAGTGTGCGCCTGTGTATGAAGCATCCCTGCTTCCGGTATCGCATTTCTCCTTCTTTCGTTCTATCGTGGGTGTTACTGATCGGGAGGATTGGCGGTGGAGTGCGGAAGTAGAAGAAAACCGAGCGGAAGTGAACATCCCGCCCCCTCCTAGAAATCCACAGAAGTCGTGAAGGTCGTCGAATTGTGGTTCCCAGTTGCTGGTATCGTAAAACTAGAACAGCCGAGTTCGTGTTGGCCGATGAAGTGTTTGCAGTAAAATAAAGAGCATCTTAAACAGAAATCTCGATCTGAGCGGTCCATCCGTCTTTTCACCAGAGCTGTGTTGTCTAGAGTCTCAAGTAATTGTAGTATTACCCTTTAAAAATGGTGCAAAAGTATGAATCTCCTGTAAGGATTTACAAATATCCGTTCGAGCTGGTAGTCGCGGTAAGTAAAAGGTGCCATGACCTGCAAAAGCGTGGCTATCGCTATCAATCAAATAATTAAATTAATAGCTACAAGTTGAGGTAACGTTTCAATGTATTCATTACGATTTTTGTAAACATTGTAAAACAAACAGCTTTGTGTACGTAGGACGAATGGATATTTCTTCTTGTTGATTATTTCTCGTTGATAATCAACGACAGCAACACAAGAGTATAAGGACCTTCAATCGCCTACTTATTGCTACTTTAATTTGATGCAAAACGGATATATCGTTTGATTGTAGCAAATATGTTCCTCTCTAATACCTTTACCATCAATAAGCAAAAATGTGCTAGCTATTTACTTTATGCTGCCAGAAATATGGATCAAACTGGTTGGTTTAAATCAAAAGCACTTGCGTGCTCCGCTTAGTCGCTTTAGTTTTAACATAAATCCAATCCCAGGACACCTAATGCTGGAATTAGATTTATGTTAAAGGAAGATACTGACTGACAAGGGCAAACGTAAAGAACTACGCACGATAGACGACTATGGACGTACACGACCTTCAAAATCTATATCCAAAAACCGTGTACTGGTTACCTCCGCTCAAAGTCAATCACTTTGAACACCTCTAGAAACGAGCGAGAATCATCACGATGTCGCGCGACGTACAGGTTCGGTCTTCTGAAAACAACCGGCGGTCATTAAAGGCGTCAACTGACCGGCACATGCCGGTACGATGGATACGATGATGACCTGCAAAGTGGTGCTACTATTCCGCGGATACAGCAGCACACCGGATGCCGTCTATTTTCGTTGACTCTGTGGCTCTTGAGGGGCATTCAGGTATCGGTTCAATCCGATTGTTTACTGCTCGTGTTTGAAAGTAAAAGTCGCCAGCAACGTGCTCCGTCACTCGCTCGCAAGGATATTTCTGTTCCCTATTACCATTCCCCTTTTCGATTGATGTTTAATGCAATTTATTGGTACAACCCGGTGGGGTGATTCACACTATTGGGCGTCACTTTCATTGGCAAAGCAATGGAAAGAACTTGTTCTGTTAGAACTTTGTTTCATACCGTACCCATGATTTAGTCGTTTGAAATTCAACTTTCGTTCCTACGAGAATGAGTTTGTTTCTGCTTTGAGTGCTAAGCACGAAAAGCTGGATGCTGTTACATTGGATGGCACAACTCCATGAAAAATGATGTTGAAAACCCACCTGTTACCAACATATGTTTGAGATAAGACGAAATTATCGTTATGATATTTATGTCTTGAAAAAAATCCTTGCCAGACACTCTAGAACATTCTGTCTGGCCCTAATACATTCATAGAACGGTGTCCATTGCCGTTTGGAAAATGCCGATTCATTCAACGATTTTATCAGACTTGTATTTGCCCAAACATATTACCAAACTTTGATACGTCATCAACTACTATTTGACTGTCCAATCATGCTGACATCATGGTCTGGGCTACCCATAAAACCCAAGGTCGGTTTTAATATCATTCTGCAGTTCGAAATACAAATTAGTCAAGACCGCCATCAGAGAAACAACATCAGCTCGAGATTCGCTCGAAGGAAGAAATCACTGACCCGCGTTGGACGCATCGTTAGGTCAAAGAGCGCATGCCAAGCCATAAAAAATGTAACCGAAGAAATGGCACCTTTTTATGCCAACCCAACGTGGCGAGAGCACGAACGCTGCATGCATTCATGCTTTTAAAGTATATAATGTCTCGAGTGAGTACTTTATCAATTTAAATCTTACCTTCACCGTTACGTGCGCTACCAGGTAGAATCTTCATCATAAAGCAAAAGCATCGGTGCGACTTTTATGTAACGCATAAATGGGTATAGCAGCATCATGTATGTATGCCGGATGGATATAAATCCATCACAAGACGAACACAAATTATGTCAATCTCTAGAGAACTTTTGCCATCATAATACCGGCGCGGCACACGTTGGAATGGAAACGTGCCCCTCGGAATGTAACAAGAATCAGTGCCGCAGCAGCAGGAGAACGGCGCCATCCATGCTTAATCACGATAAACGATGTTTGGCAACGGTTCAAAAAGGGCACTCCAAGTTCACGAGGAGCCCCCCACGGGGACCCTGGTTAATACGGTTAACGATTAAACGTAGCTCTTCGTTGAGTTGCGATATTGCGTTGAGAAGAGAATTGAAAAAAATGTTACATTGAATTAAAAGATCACTCTGCTGCTTTCTACGAAACGATTGATTGCCATTTCAGCATGAAGACGGTTTACATTTCACATTTCGCACCAAGATTTACACTGCATGGCGCCAGCGACAATGCACCAATCGAGCGGTGCAAACGTGCGCGCCCGTCTCAAGGTTGTGCCCCAGCCACAGTCGCGCGGCCAACAGCACACAGCTGTGGCAAGTTCAAGGCAGGGAGGGAACATCTGGGGCCTGCGGATTTTTCTCATTTTTGTTTTTCCCCCCAAAAACTGCCAGTAATAGGGTTTTGCGCGCACGCTCGCTCGCTCCCCACCGAGTACTTGTGTGTGGCCACTTCGGACGCACACACAAGTTGGTGGCAAAAGTTGGTCAAATTGGTTGTTGGCGCGCACAGCATTGGTGGAATGTATGCTGGTAGTGGTCGGTTAGTAGTGGTAGAAACTTTCGCAATAGCAATAAATTCATAAGCAACTCAGTGGCAGCGCCACTTACCGCACTGGCATACCTTTGGGGCGCCTCACAGGGGCGGGGGTCTCTGCAAATGTACAGGGTGGTCCAACCAGTACTTGCAACATCGCGCCCCTTTCGCCGAGTAGGTACTGTGTCCATGCTGGTAATGTAAAATCGTAGCCAATGGCTCTTCGGTGGTCACTAAGGACACAGCACCGTACGACGTCAGCTGGCTGGGCATATAAATCAGCTGTTTCGGATCTAGTCGGCCATCGCGTGCATATCGACCGCGTCCGGCTTGTTGGCTCGTGGTTTTGATTTTAGCCATTTTCAAAGGTCAACGCAAAGGCACCGAAATCTGAAAAAGTAGATCAGAACACTAGGGCATCGTGGCCAGAACAACTGGCGACCGAATAGGCTCTGGCGGAAAGGTCAATCTGGCAAGCAGTGTATAGCATCGGCAAACGATGCCATCTCCGATATGTGAATGATAAGACTGTGTTCGAATGTGCGTCATCGCGTCGTTTGCCGGTTGCCGGCCGCCAGACGCTTCACTGTTTGAACAAACCATAGAGGCACGCGGTCTCTGGGCAGAAGAGGTGAAGCATTAATGAGTTTGTAAATAAAAATGCGCCAAACATTTGGCACAACATCTCGCTGCTCGCTCGCTTCTTTCTTCCCTGGCTTTGTTGGAGTGTGTTCTGTTGGGTTGTTTCATAAGTAATTGCGGTTTTCTTTAATTGAAAGTAAATTCCCATTTTTTTTTTCAAATGCTTAGAATGAAGGTTAATCCTTCGAATGGAGGAAATGGATGTGTATTTCATTTCGTTCTATGACCTTCTCATTATTTTATAAACATCGTCAGGATTTTTCATAGATTTTGTGTTTTTATTTTCAAATTCCTGAACGAAATCCGATTTCGCAGTTCTTCTCTAAAAGTTTTACCACAAAGGATTCTTCTTTAAAAGTTTTACCACAAAAGATGTTTTACTAAAATTGACCAAAAAGTGACAGCTAATGAATCTCAAAAGGATAAACTGTATCATTACCAGAAACCGTTTAAAAAAATGGTCATTGTCAGCTGTATGGAAAAATCGCAATTACTTATGAAACAACTTAATACTTGAGAACACTCTCAATCTTCGCTGGTGTGCGGTATGAAAGACGAGAAAAAATTGTACAATCTTTTGCTACAATTCACACTCAAGATATGCACTGTGCTGCGATCGCACATGGTCGTGAAAAGCGGACCGGAGGTACGTAACCGACGATGATAGTGGGTTATGAAACGATAGTCTAAACGATATAAACCAGTTCAGCCACTTGGCTCGTCTGATTGGTCACGAGTGTTTCACATTTAAGGAACCGATTTAAAGTGTGTTTGTCGCCACATTGTTCCGAGCCTGACGATTACAAGGAGTCTGTCGAGAGCCTGTGCAGTCAGTCGTCACTGAGTTTATCGTGTTATTCGCGCATGTTTCGTTATGGCGCCTTCGCTCACAATACAGTAGAACAACAAATTAGCGGAAAGTGAGGTCGAATGTGCCAACCGAGGCAGCTTACAGGTTGATGTTGAACGTCATTTACAAGCTGTTGTTGTGATTTATTGTATTTGTTCGCATGAAATTCGATGTTGTCTTAGGGTTAAAGAAGATCATTCCCATAAAAATGACGATGATGATCGTGTTGAAACGAGTCTTATGACGTTGGTACACCATACGGATTTGACAGCGGTATGGAGACAAAATTAGCAAATTACTGCCTATTTAAATTACCATAATTATACTAGTATATAATTATAATTATACTAGTAACATAATTATACTAGAAACAAGCAAGACGTAAATCACTGACATTAACGTTTCCCGATGTTTTTAGAAAATTTGGGAAATGCTTTTAAAAAAAAAGGCAAAGAATAGTAAAAGACCAACAACCTTTGACTTTTTATGTTTGACCAGAGATGAATCGCTTGTGTGATTGATCATAAAAATGACAATTCAGTTAAATGCGGTTTTAACATGAAAAGGCAAAAAATCATTAAGCTAATATCAAAGAGGAAATTGCTGCTAATACTCCCGAAATGTTGTCAAATACAATGCAAAATGTCTTGGCGTTTTGTGTGTCAAACGGAAGCGGTTATTTGATCGATATCGTATTCTGAGCGTATTATCAATAATGACTAACATTGTGCATTGTCTAACCTAAATAAATCTTGTTCATTTTCCAAAATCGGCTGAAAAGTGGAGGAATTATCCAACATTTAAATTTTAAATTTAGACGGCGCACCCTTTATATTATGTGTACAATAATTGCAACATTTTGGTTTCAGAATTATTCACTGCTTCGGGATCTTCACAACCAGCAAAATCACCATATATTTTCCAATAAATCGCTGTAGAACACTTTTAAAATGAGCCGAAAGCCACAGTTCGAGAAGGTGTATCATGAAATGGCAAATGACCACTATTGACAAAATATATTGAAAAAATATAGTACAACGCGAAATGTTTTTTTTTTATTAAAATTAAGGAATTATTTCCTTTCTTATGCTTCAGAGTTGTAGGGAAATCAATCAATACTCCTCTGCCATGAAGCCCTATCATTAAAATTCCTTTCATACTATTCAGATGGCTTGGACTAATATACCCAAATATTACGCACAGTTACATCAAATATGCTCGTAGCTGCTAGCTACCTGGCTGTTTCTCATGTTTCTTATCAATAATGGGACTAAAAACTCATCCAATCGTATGGATGTGTGCGCGAATGAAAATGCAGTGCAATGCCCTGGTATCAGATCGACTTTCCACCGGGCCTCGACCAAACAAGGGTTGGGAGGTAGAAAAAACCGATTACTTAACCCAGAACGCGTAGGTCTCGTGGGGAATAAGACGTGATCCACATCACACCATCCAACTGCACAACAATTACAAACCATGACGTGACGATTCTTACTTTACGTGTGACACGGTCATGGGCCCTGCCAGAATGACCAACAGTTGGTTAGCAAACTTACAGTAGACCGTAGCATGTTAAACGAACACACTCAGGCTGCTCTTTGTTACCGTTCATTTGAGAAGGATTCCTTCCTGTACTGACTGATTGAACCAAACCACCGGATCGGGTTCACACCGGAACCAAAGCGATGGTAGGCATGGGAAGGGGATTAATAATTTAAAATCCCTTACAGTTACCATTGAAGGGTTCCCTTCGGTCTAGGGTATTAACATACGCGACCCAATTTCCTCACTATAACGCCCCAAGTGGCGCACCGGTGACGAAACCATCGGCATCGATCGACCTAAGGGTGTAAATTGGAGCGTACCATTTGTCAATATTTGCTCGGACGTTTCGTGTAAAGGAGATGTTGCTAGGGTTGAACGCCAGGTGATGATCCTTGAATATAATGGTCGAGTGCGCTTAACGATAACTTGGCTTGTTAGCGGGGGGCCTTGGGTATTATTTTTTATACATGTTTTCATGAGTGCAGATTCCTTCAAGAATATTGTGCTTTTTTTTTTTGATAAAAAATTTGATTTGATTTTGATGTTTCCCCAAACCTACGTTTTGAAAGTCGATGTTCATCATAGCACAAACATCTTTTGGACAAATCCTTTTGAAATTATGGACGCTTGATCTGTATATTATTTTCGAGGTACCGCGGTGAGTTTGGGTAAAAATTAATGAAACATTTATTTTAATAATTATGTAAAATTCATTTTCTTCGGACGGCTTTTTCTCCCAGAAAAACTTCTGCGCATACCAAAGAGTATCGAGATGTATAGTTTTGATCATTTAGCTAGGAACTACAACGGACACCGCAAAAAGCACTTTTGAAGACATACCACGCCGAAATTAATGCCATGGCCTTAGCAAACACTCATTAAATTACTATCAAATATTCTTGAAGTGTTTTAGTTGAATTGACATTCAGACGGAAAAATAAAGTTTCGTAATTTCAACTCAGATATCGTCAAAAGGGAGCCTGTTTTTAACCCGAAATAACCTGAGTCCCTTAAGACTTTTCTGCATATGTCTATGACATCACAACAACGCAGTCAAGGTTGCAAAGTGCTCTCGCCGTGTCCTACGTACGCCACTGATTGGCAAGTGACCAATTGGGAGCTTTAAAATGATAAATTACCCCACAAGACGTAATGCACTTATCCACGGCTCGCCAAAGCGTTGCTGGGCGCAATGTGTTGCAAATTTAAATAATTGAACGCCTGAAGTACGCCATCGGTGATGGTGGAGTGCAGCTCGGGCTGCACTAGGGCCGCTGTTGGCAATAGTTGCAGTCATTGCAGTCCAGGCAACAGGCTTACCGGTCGTTACTGGCTTGGGTCACATGAAAGGAGCGTTGCGTGGTGTCGTTTGAATGATTGATAGCAACCTGGGCGAAGCAAATCGATGGAACGCAACGACTATTAGTTGAACCCGTGTCACGTGATGAGTTCAAACAAATGAGCTCGCCGATCGATCGATCGATACCTGTTTCACATTTATTGTTCCCAAATGCTATAGTCAATTA
Source organism: Anopheles darlingi (assembly GCF_943734745.1). Taxonomy (NCBI): domain Eukaryota; kingdom Metazoa; phylum Arthropoda; class Insecta; order Diptera; family Culicidae; genus Anopheles; species Anopheles darlingi. Next base: position 59,089,622 of record NC_064874.1, read on the forward strand.
GAGGGATGACGAAGTAAGACGGGACACCACCGTCAGCACCTCGCCCATAACGCACCCAAGTATCGACGACTATAACCCGCGGTACCACAGGGATAAATAGACCCCTCGAGTCCGTGGACCAATCTAGCTGATTGGATAATCAAGTGTTCGGTCGTTCGTCTGGTCCCGTGATTGGCCACAGTCGCAGGAATTGGTATTGATCGAACAGCAGATATTAGGATTCGATAAATTGTAAGGAAATAGATGGCCCAAGTAAAAGGTCGGGAGTCGGTGCTACGCAAACGTTTGTTCAGCAGCACAGCACTCTCACCAGGAGAATGACCCGCATCTACTCCGTCTGGATACGTGGAGCGTGTGCCGATACGCAAACGACCTTTCACGGCCAAGTGTGGGGGCCTATGGTATGTCATAGTTCACAGCCCGTTGCCAGTATGTCATCGGCTTACGGCGAAGGGGTCAACCTTGAGTTGCTGGAGGCACCCAATCTGCCTAGAGACCTCCAGCCTAAGATCCACACCAAGGGCTTGGGACTCGCTACTCGCTCTAGTGATATGGCGTTGTTGAAGTTTCAATCCACACCCCGAGCGTGGCACTAATGATAGCGAAAGGGTAACTATACCTCCGGCTCAGTAATCACTGAGTAAAGACAAATTATAGCACTCGGCACGGTAGAATCACTTCAAACGTTCTCTGGATTCTTCGTTCGACTACAGTGCAAGGCAGCGACACAATACCACGTACTAATTAAACGGTTAATCTATCACTTTCAACGTTCGGAATTGTTCTATGGCGCTACAGTATGCGAGCGATCGAGAGACAGAGAACGTAAGTGGCAGTAACTGAAGGGCAAAGCCAAAAAATCTTAAGTTCATTGTCTATGGTCGAGATTTTTAAACATCCAGCGATTTTCGTCCTGGTTGATAAATTAAAATTTTAATTTCTGCCTATTAGATAGACACCCGATACTACTAATAAGTGCAAACGTAGGCTGGTTACGTTTTAACCAAAACATTAATCGATGGCACTTCACCAATTTGAAGATTTTCCATTGAATTTTTACTACCACTACACTTATTGCTTCCAAATTAAACATTAGATTTTGTCACTTCGATCACAAAACGATAAGTGTTCTGCTATTAACAAATTTAACAAAATGAGTTTACATTGAACGCCATATGAACACAAACCCACATATTCGCTATTATTTTCCCATAATCTGCTTTTATATGCCTTGAAGGTTGATGTCCTTTTGTCCGTTTAGAGGGTGACCATTTTTACATGAATATTTAAATAGCAGCCCATCCTACCTATTCTATCAATCCAATATTAAATGACAGGTCACCGTTCCAACATAACGTGATTAATCGAAGCGATTTGATCCCAAATATCTAACACCTCCATAATAAGTTTTTTTTAATCCACCTAATTTATAGAGAATCAAATTGTATACTAATTTAATTACAGTGTCCTGTATGGCATGCTTCTTTCAATAATGTATAATACGGTCAGAGCTATGATAAAAACAGTTAAACAAACATATTTGGAAGGTGTTATCTTTATTATTATCTTATTTATTTTTCCTCTGATATTTCACTTTATGTAATAAAATGAAAATGATTCCTCATAATCGACAGGAACTTAAGTACTTGATACTACCTTTTTTGTTTACTATAGTCTTAACGACTAAACCCAAAAAAAACAACCCTTTCTAACTATAAAACCTAAATGAGTTTACTTTTGTAATCATGCTATATTATGGATTGTAAAGATTGTCCATTCAAATATAATTTATAAAGTAAACCATTTGAATCATTATGAATGGTTTTTCGATAACTGGAGGTGAATGGTATATATTGTAGGTTGAGTACAGTCCTTAGCTGCCTTCATTTGATGCAGTTCCATCGCGATCTCATTATCGGGAGTAAACAGTGATGGCGCCACTCTTTTCGTTTTGTCCTCAATGTTTGCTGAACCACTTGACCTACGATGGTTCACCATTTCCTCGGAAAGACCAAGAGCCCGAATAAAAAATAGAAGATAAAAAAACTCACTCCACATTCCATACCTTTTGCCATTTCGCGCACGATTCGGTTCGATCTTTTTCGCAAACGTGTTTGCCAACATGTCGGCTGGCAATTGAACAACACATGCGTGATAAATCGCTTCTCTACATTCGCTTTTAGTCTCTTTTTATTTTTTGATTTTTCAAACTCAACAAGTGAAACCGCCTACACGCCCGAGAGGTGGAGTCATGGAGCACCACCACAGTCTCGTGCTTGGAAACGCTTCCCGGCCTGCTTCGCGGGAGAAACAATGCCGGAGCAATTCAACCGCTCGCGCTCTGCGCTAGCGGCGTACAACACGCGACGAAAACAATAAAGCATCGTACACGCTTAGGTGGATTGCATACCTTGGCGGCACTGAGTACACTGCCGGGGGTTTTGGGGGTAGAAGAGGAGCCCTTCTTCATCATCATTGCGGGAGGAGAAGTGCTCTAGTGTCTAGTATGATAAGCTGGCACCGCTACACCATGGTGTTCACGTGCCTGTCAATGATGCTGAAAAGTATCATTTTTCCACACCTGTGCCCGTGTCCTCTCGTGTACTGTCGTGCACCGCAGCAGATTCCATGACGGTATACTAGCTAGAGGTTGGCGAATGTTATTTATAAATTGCACAATCAGCGCCCAGCGAGCAGGAAAACATGAAGCCAAAGAGACAGTCTAGCATCTCTCGGTGGCTGTTGAGTGGGTTCATTTGTGCCACCCAGTGGGGTACGCGTCTCGGTCCAGCGCCAGCCAGCCATTCCGCCACGATGCCATGGGGCCATTTACGGCAAACAGGAAGCTTCCCGTGTCCGGTGTCCTTGGCAACTGGGCTCCATTCCGTGTGAATGCTGTCTAAATTGGATACTCTCCTGCGCTGCGTCGGGTGTACGGGTTATCACCAACAGCTAAGGCCACCGTCGACCTTGATTGTCGTCTAATTGTGGTTTAATTTATTGATTACGGATTTTATGTTGCTTCATTTTTCTTCCTCGTCGTCTCTTTCTTCTTCTGGACTCAAATCAACCAAGGACACAGCTAAATCCATCGTTATCGTTATTGTAGCCATTCGTGTCCCTCCGGTGCTTTGGCGCTGCTCCTCCTTTACGACGCAATTGGTAGCTTTGAGGCGCGTGCAAATGGAGTAAATACGCAGTTTGATTGACATATACTCCCCCCGGACCAGAATGCGATGGGCTATTGATAAAACTTTATCCTAACTAACCGCCATAATCATCCTGCTGGGCGGCCCTATTGATTGAAGTGAACAACGCAAACAGAGCCCGTGGGTCTCTTGATTCAACAGCGTGCCAGCGCCGATTCGTGGAAAGCCTTTGCGGCGCCCATACTACTATGTGCCCGTTCCCATGACCCACGGCAATGTGGGCAAGATATGGTTTGTGCTCGCCCACGACACACGACCCGGCCATACTTCAACCTAAGGCACTAGGATGATGTCGACTGTACTCAGGACCGATTGGTTAGGATATTAACGCAATGAAAGGACCAACAGCCATCCTTCCTGCGCTCGATTGACCGAGAACTTATTGAGATGAAAGAATATTGATAGGGCATATCTCTGCGCTGTCTTCGGGATTTTAGCGGATATGTTTGGCAAAACGACTTGATCTCTAATGAACTGGAATTATTTGAGTGGCATATCAATAATGATATCATTAGTAATGCTACACACGCTAATTTATACAGATAATTAGTACTCGGGAATTGGCTTGGAGATATCCACTTACGATTGTATGCGATCATTTCCTTCGTTCATTCCCTACAGGCATACGAACGCCGGTTCCCTACCTGTCCCCAGATGCCCATCGTACTCGACTGCGAGATCATCGAGGACAAGCTGTACGAGAATGGGGCCCGTCGAGACACGAAGCGGCGCTGCAAAATCGCGGTCGAAGCACCGTACCTGATCAAAAAGATCATCGGCGTAGATGTGGTGTTCTTCATCCAGAAGAACTTCCTCGACATGAAGACGCGCACGCTCAGCATCGAAGCAACCAACGAGTCCTTTGCGACGCGCGTGGAAATCTTCGAAAAGTGCCGATACTATGCGCACCCGGAAAACCCGGACTGGACGTGCTTCGACCAAACGGCCACACTGGACATTAAGAACTTTTTCGGCATCGAGCACTCGATGGAAAAGATGGGCATGAAGCAGTACACGCAGACGACGCTCAAGGGCAAGGAAATCATTGAGTATTTTGTGAATGAACTGAAGCAGGAAGGCGTGACGCACGTGGAACGGTGGGTCGACGATGGTAGTGCATGCGAAAGCCAAACTACCCACGTCCAATCCAGCGGACACAGTACGGCCACATCCGAAAAGCCGCCGCTGCTGCGTGATAACTCGATCCTCGATGCGGACTACATCGCCAAGTATCTCGGACAGCTAACACCACTGCAGGAATCGAAGCTGGTACAGTTCCGCAAGCGTTTCGAGGATACACCCGACCAACCGGAACCAGACTATCAGACGTTGCTGCGGTTTCTTCGAGCACGGGACTTTAGCATCGACAAGGCGACGGTAATGCTGCAGGAGTCGCTCCAGTGGCGCAAGGAGCACCGGATCGATGACATTCTCGGCGAATACAAAATGCCCGCGGTCGTGGAGAAGTACTTCCCGGGCGGATGGCATCATCACGATCGTGATGGACGGCCACTTTACATACTGCGGCTCGGCACGATGGACGTAAAGGGATTGCTGAAATCGGTCGGCGAAGATGAACTGCTCAAGCTGGTAAGTTGGCAAACGGTCAATGGCCTCTGATTTTGTGATGTGCGAAGTGCCATGGGGTCATAGTGGTAACCTTACGATTGACAACCTTATCGCTCGCTTGCGCTACATCCTGTTGGCAAACGAGCGTTTGCGCACTCGATTGCGTCCTAGTTCTTGGTTCTTATCGGAAGCTCCTAACACACCACACGTGTGATGTACCACCTTTGATCTTCGTCTAAACCAGACACTGCACATATGCGAGGAGGGTTTGAAACTCATGAAGGAAGCGACAAAACGGTTTGACAAACCCGTCTGGAACTGGTGCCTACTGGTTGATCTGGATGGACTGTCGATGCGGCATCTGTGGCGCCCAGGGGTTAAGGCACTGCTACGCATCATCGAAACGGTCGAGAAGAACTACCCGGAAACGATGGGCCGAGTGTTGATTGTGCGTGCGCCCCGTGTGTTCCCGGTACTCTGGACAATCGTCAGTGCATTTATTGGTGAGTTTAGGGAAGCCAGAAAGGTGGGCTGCGGATTAATTTTTTTCGATTTTTTTTTTCCTAAATTTTGAATTTTTCAAAAGTGTAGTGTATTTTTTTTGGATCAATCGAAGAAACCCTGAAATATTATTTTTGGAAAATCGATCCTCATACTTGGTTTAATGCATCTCGCTGCTTTCAAGCGTATTTCCCCAAATCTATGATTTATTACTCGGTGTTCATCGTAGCGTCAAAACTAGTGAGCAGAATCTTTTGAAATTTTGTTTTCTTTATCTGCAAATTATTTACCAGGTTGACTCGATGCGTTTTATATCAGAATTATTGATATTTTGGTTTGCATAATTATGCAAAACTCGTGTTACAAACCAAATCATAGAAACCACCACTTTTCTAATTTCAAAATGCTATCAAAAGCTGAAATACTGAAAATTTAACAAAACCTCGTTTCTGGAAAAACTTCTAATCTAATCAAAGAGCATCGAATCGCATCAGATGAGCAAGCACGAAACAACGATGCATTTTTGAAGACATGCATCCGTATAATTAGTGTTATCAAAAAAGTTCTCAAAAAGTCAAAGTTATCGAAGTCAAAGTATTTAAAAAAATAGTCTAATATTACATTCAGAAAAAAATGAATTCTATTGTTTTGTGACAAAAAAGAGGCCAATCTAATCCACTGTGCTTTGGATTCACAGATGAGAACACGCGCTCCAAGTTTCTGTTCTTCGGTGGACCCGACTGCATGCACATGGAGGACGGTATCGAGCAGTACGTCCACACGGACAAGATACCTAGCTTTCTCGGAGGATCCTGTACGGTACGTATCAGCCACTGATCTCAATAGCGCGCGCTGTACGTCGTGTCCTGCCGGAATGCCTTCCAATCTAACCTCGAACTTCCATCCCAGAGTCCGCTTGTTGGATAATAGAGCATTGTGTAAATTTGTCTTCACGTTCGGTGTGTTTCGGTGTCCGGAATATCTGTCCGTTACTAACCAGCATGTTCTGAACTAACCACTATCCCCCTCCTCCTCGTCGTCACATTCCCGTGCAGCCAGACATACCCACCGTGGCGGAAGCGGTTCCAGCGAAACTGTTCACGCGCTGCTTTCTGAGCGCTTGTCATTGTGTAAGATACCGTTTAGCGTTTACGTTTTTCATTTAGTAAGTCCGATCATTTGCTAACCCATGGCTAGCTCGCGATGCATAAATGAATTCGCTAGCGATCATCAGCTCCCATGTGAAATGGCACCCGCATCGATCACGGTATAGATATCTAGTTCCGCTTTGCCTAGACCTCACTGATCATTAGTAGCAGCTTGTTTTCGAAACAGATTTGCACACTCATCTCTAGCTTCCGCTCGGCTATGTCAATTGTGCATGAGTGAATTGCTACGGATGCACCTGAATTATAACCATGCCTTAGAGGAACGTCTTCATTAACTAGCCCTTCAAAACTAGCCTTCCAACCATCGATCACAATCCATTCCATCAGCCCAACATTCGCCCACCAAATGGCTCGCTTTCGTGCTCGGGATCCTTCGAGATCTATTTTCATCACGCGCTATTAATATCTACTGATCCTTTCTCCACTGATCGCCCGATCATTTCGTACATGTTCTTCTACCAAATATCTCGTACGCCATATTTCACCTTTGTGCAGACCTTGATTCACGAGGGAGGGCTTGTGCCGAAGCATCTTTACAAATCGGACTCGATAGAAGAAAGCAACGGTGGTGCCGTCCAGGCGCACGATCATCACGGGTTGTACAAATCGGTCGATCTGAAACCAGGCCAGCTGTTCGAGCTGATCTTTCGCAATACCGATCCAAAGAGTGTGCTCACCTGGGACTTTGAGGTGCTGAAGAATGACACCCTGTTCACCGTGTACCATTCGAACAAGGAGTTCGAACGCAATGCCAATGGTAAGTTGTGGTGTACAGGAACGGGTGTGTTGTGTGCGGTTTAATGTTTCTGTTTTTATTTTGTCAATCCAGCTGATAATTTCTGCTCCGTGTTCGATACCTCGGACTTCAAGGAAGGGGTCAATTACAGTAAGATAGAACAGAGCGTTAGATGTCGGCCAAAGGAAGGAGTACAGGTTTGGAACCTTTTATTTACCCTGATGAAATGAACAACGGGATGAAGCAAACTAATATTCAATGTCCACTTGTTCGGTTACAGGGCTCCCATGAAATGGCCAGCACCGGCACTTATGTACTGCAGTGGATGTGCCCACCGTCCAGCGATGGGCCAGCTCAAGTGATGTATTTCCACGAAACTCTCAGCTCAGCTAACTACAAGGGCTCGATGACTAGTCTGCAGTCGGGATTCTCCTCCAACAGTTTAAAATCTCGATGATGAGCAACGCATGAGACTGAACCTAGCAGAGCAGCAGCCGCATCAACAACCGTTGCTACTACTGCTGTTGCTATCCAATCAACCTCCTCATCCCGAGTACCGAGTTCATCGATTGCTTCGCATTCAAAATGATTCAATTATGCTGGACAATTTATACGCCGCTGCTGTATCGATGTTCGGCGGTACTCGGTTTAACCAAAAGTAATCAAGAAGCTACAAAACACCTATGCTAAAGAATTGACTCGAACGGAAGGAGAAGCATAATCAATTAAGAGGTCGCCAGTGGCCAACGATAACACAATCTCTCATCACGGAACGATCTCATAGCTTCACACACACACACAGAATATGTGTGTGGTAGCATTAACCGGACAAGAGTATGAAAAGAAGATCGGGAAGATCGAATATCACTTTCCTGCGTTATTCTCTAGTAATAGTATGCTACTTCCCTGCCGTCCCAGCCGTTCGGTGTCCCTAATGAAGTGGACAATAATGAAAAATGTTTCACATGAAGGTGCATCAACGTGCTCTAGAGAACAGGATGTATATATGGTAGAATTGAATGTATCGTCGCCACGGCCAAGGTAAAATAAGAGGTAACGCTTTCATACAAACACAACAACAACAGATCAATGCAGCATAGTATCTTCAATAGTATAACTCTCACACACGTTACTCAACATGCAATCGGTAGCGTTTTTATAAACCACACCAACGCCAATCCTGCGGAATGTGCATCAAATTCTCTCTTTTGCTAAACCAACATATACTACTACACACACCGGTGGGGTACGTAATTTTATACAAACTGCAACTACTGTTAGCTCAAAACCGGAGCAGTATAAGGCTTAGTAATATTCTAGATAATCTATAAAAGCAAACGCAAACGCAATGGCTATCGGTGGCAGGAACTTTATCATTTAGTGTTCTTTGGTATTGTATATAGCTTAATCTCGATCGTATCTCATCACATGAAATAGCGCGAATCGATAGTGGATAGTAGTGCGGGTTCGAGAGACACCTCTCGATGACGAAACGTGATATGTGAGGGGACGTGTGAAAAAGTGTAACTTTTAACAAATGCTACTCAATTCATTTACAAAACATTAATTTTAGAAGTAGCAGGTTTTTGAAGCATATTAGTAAGCAGACGCTCTTCAGATCGTTACAGACGTAGAATAGGTTTCTCTTGATACATCTAACTTCATTTTACTCCGTACATTTAAAGAATATAATTCTATCTATGTCTATCTGAATCTTAGGCAGAAAATTCTGATATATCGTGGCACGTGGCAGCGGAATAAATTTTTACTTAAGTTATAATATTCATCTCATTTATCTGCCTATTATGATACCCTGGCTAACAAGACAGAATGTCGAAGTTGAACAATCAGCAACATGAAAACCCAAATCACACCATAGTGCAAGAGTAAACCAGAAATGACACGTATCGCTATCAGCTTTGGAATTCAATCTTTACACGATGCGCAGCAGAACACCGTGTTTACGACCCGTGTCCATTACTGGCAAAAAGAGGCACGAGAGTGAGAGTTGTTATAGTAGACGTTAATTCGATGAGGTGCGAAGAGGTTGCAAAAGGTACATGTGACACATTGCAACTCGTTTCTTTAATTTTGTTCTGGTTTTGAAAAGTAAACTACCGAACGAGCAACTTACGATAGTAATCCGTGTGACCTGAGAGAAGGGAGGGGTAGGAAGAAAAAGCATAATAGTGAGATTAGTCGGTTTAGATGCTTTTGTGTAGCAATACCGAAAATGGTATTGAAATTTGTTAAAGATTAGCGAGACGAAGCCGATTTGTTCACGTTTTATTAATGCCACGGTAACAATCTCTTCACAGCGTGTTTGGGTGAATGATTGCGTATACGCGCGCGTGTGTGTGTGTGTTTGTTTGTGTGATAGCGGCATCCAGCGTATAGTAGAGCGAACCATAATCATACCAACCATATAATCGAATATTGCTGGAAGATGGTCTACTCACAGGATTTATGTGGCGGAATTTAAGGGAATGTCGTGGAGATGTAATTGGATCCCCTTATGAAATACATAAATCATTTTATGAAAGTATTGTATTTGTCGACACTAGAATATACGACAGCAAATAAAGAGATATGGCAAATTATAAACCTGTTTTTCGCTACCGCTTATAACTCCAAATGCCAATGTAACTCTCAACCTAAATTTACAGTTCTAACAATGCAGATATGCAATGCTTAGCCCTGATTTACACACATCTGTAATCAAAGCACCACGATCAGGACCCACAAGTAGGTCCAGTTCAATATACGAATTTGAATGACGAGACATTCGAGGGCGTTCATCGAAGCCGAAGTTCTTATTACAGTTGCGTAAAGAACCACACACGAACAACTAGACTATGCCATCCTACTAATTCAACAACGATTTTGCGATATTACTTATCTTTTATTGCAGGATCAACGATAGATATGACTGAACATAGTACATAGCCAAGAAGATGTCATAAAGAATCCAATAGGTCAATAATAAAATAATAGTAATACCATTCGCGACTTTTAGTGCATGAGGTGCCATCGGAAGGAGATGCAAAGCTGCGTATCAGTTGAAGACGTTTTGGAGATCAACTTCATTGCCAGTATCTGCTGTAAGATTACATTTAGGAATAGACGAGATTTTTTAAAGAGCTAACAACTGCAAGCTTCGCAATCGCTTCCCCCTTCTCCAGTGTAATCCCAACGCAATGCGTTACAGTCAAGTCCTGGAATATCACATAAAAAAGTTAAACAACTCTCAAATTGCAAGAACAGCTCCACTAACTGTTACTTACCTGTAGATAGAAGCAATTCTCAACTATCGCATCGATGGATGCATTGGTCAACGCTCGTAGATTCACCAGCACCAGTCCTCGCAAACGGGCCAGATTCCGAGTGATGAGTCCAATGGAATCATCCTTCAGTTCCTGCTTGTTCGACTCCAGATGCAACCGCTCCAGCAATGGACAGTTACGAACCAGGAAGGACACTCCTTTGAATGTCACATTTGGACAGTGAGTAAGACACAGTTCGCGCAAATTCGGCAGCGTGAAGGTCAGTAGCGAAGCATCCGACATATCTCGGCAGCTGTACTTCAAACATTCGAGGTTCTCCATCTCTTCGAACCGCTGTACACCGTCGTTCAGTATTTCACGCTCGCGGAACACAAAGTTTTCCAAATCCAATACCCGAACGTTGCCCATCTTCTCCATCAGCGTGCGCACGACGACAATGTCCCGCATGAGCGTTTCGTCGTCCACGTCCTCCAGATACAACCGGTGCAGATTGGGAAAGGAACAAAAGATGGCGGGAGAAATGAGCGGAAATGTGACGGCCAGCGAGAGATCACTGACGCTTTCGATGGCCACCGTCTCATCCCAAGCACGCACATCGTACAGGCACATCGTGAGCCGGCGTAGATGCCGCATCTCGCCGAACGCTCGGCAATTGTTAATGCTCTCGGCAATGATGTCCAGTTCCTGTAGATCCGGTAGTTTTTTTGGTAAGGCATCGACGGCACGAAGCGATAGTTCCGAGCCAATCGTCAACGAACGGAGATGCGCCGATTGTCTTTCGTACAGTTGAATCAATGCATCAGAGAAATCATCCTCATTGCCACCCGATTTGAGGTTTAGACGGATGAGCCTCAGTTTCTCGTAGGAGTTAAGCAGCATCAGCAGCGGTTTCATCTCCTCTACACGCACCGTCAGTTCACGCAATGTACCTTGATGGTCATTCAGTAGTACCCGTAGATGATGCAGTTCCATCTCGAACCGTTCGAACGTCAGTGATACCAGCGGTGCAGCTTGTAGCATCGAAAGACTGCGCAAGATAGAATGTGTCGGCAGATGGAGCTTCAAATGTCTGAGACACTTGAGCGAGCCTAGTCCAGTGGCCATATTTCCCGGAATGGCACCATAAGCCGATTCCGATTCGCTCGTCACGCACAGCTTCTCCAAGTTGCAAAGCGTCGGAAATACCTGCAGCACATCCTCGCTCAGCTCGGGTAACTGAAGCGTTAGAGACTTCAAGCTATTACCATGGCGACGGAAATACTCCTGAAACTCCGTCGTTTGCGGGAGATCTCCGTTGGGAATGGTAAGCTTCACGTGACACTTTGGGTACGGTTTGGTGCTCTGCTCCTTGAGAAGCGCTTCCATTGGGACCAGCTGATGGGTGACGGGATGCACAGGACGTAAGTGCAGGACGGCATGCTTCGGTAGGATGAAGCTACGGATTATGTCACTCCAGGCCGTACAGACCAACGAAACCGTTACTAGCTCATCCACCGGTAGCTGGGAAAAGATTTTACCCAAAAGCTGTAAGCAAAATGAAGCTGTTAGTATTCGCGATATTCAATCTTTGAAATACCAGGATTACCTCGTTCGGAAGATCCGTTAGTTCCATCGCAGTGCTGGTGAGTTCTGCAACGATTTCCGTTCAGCTCACTGCGTCTAATCGCAGCCCTCCTTGGTCCAGTATTTGATCAATACCTTCACGGAACACTATAAATAGCCACATCATGCCAGACCGAAGGCATGCACCACATTACACCGTTTCACATTGACATCTACGGTCGTCCAGTCGTAGTCTCTACGGGCGAGCATCGGAATTTCGTGCATCTGTGCAACAGGTGAACCGTAGACATCGAGTATGCGCACTTCTAGAGTCATCGCGATGCCAATATTCTAATGGCCGTCAGACCAACAAAAGAACAGTAAGAATTGATTTTCCTTTTACAGACAAGAAAAGTTACTTCACAATGTTTCATGCACTTGCTTTCTTTTAATGCTGAATGAAACTTTAAGGATCGATTTTCGTTCGTTACTTGTTCTCAAGTACCGATACATATGTTATTTAATTAATGATCGACAATACATAAGTAATAAATTACTCATAAACAGCCTGAATTCACTGTTGCATTATGAGGCATTTTAATATGTTACAGAAAATAATTACTGCATGTCAAAATTCATATCACATTCTTGTTCAGCGTCTTAAAATGAAAAGTCCAACATCAGCAAATCAAAGATCGGCGATTACTTGTATTGATACAAGTAATCGCCGATCTTTGATTTGCTGATGTTGGACTTTTGTCTTTATTGACTTGTATTGATACAAGTAATCGCCGATCTTTGATTTGCTGATGTTGGACTTTTGTATTGATACAAGTAATCGCCGATCTTTGATTTGCTGATGTTGGACTTTTCATTTTAAGACGCTGAACAAGAATGTGATATGAATTTTTACATGCAGTAATTATTTTCTGTAACATATTAAAATGGCTCATAATGCAACAGTGAATTCAGGCTATTTATGAGAAATTTATTGCTTATTTATTGTCGATCTGTAATTAAATAACACATGAATCCATTCTTAAGAATTCCATTCCAGCACTTTGAAGTGCTGTTTCTCGAAATCAATGTCGATATTTCAATATTTTATGTACCATATTTTTGACCATGTCACTTTAAAAATGTACTAAAGG